>NC_059388.1:5730614-6040387 GCF_019703515.2 Myxocyprinus asiaticus
CATCGATATGCAGTTATAACAACATGCATAAAAAGAGAGACTTTAGAGCAATACTTGCCAAATAGTGAGCCATTTTACTTCATGTTATAAATTCTTAATAACACTTATTCAACAGTAGTAACCTATGAAAATGTACTTTAATTTACAGTAAACACCTGTGAAGCATTTATTAAGGAGTTGCCAACATTAAAAACCTATGTGCGTAAAGTTAGGTATGGTTTTATGGTCATCAGGCTTTTTTATCTGATATACAGTATGTTGTGAATGAGCATGAAGACCTGAAAGGTATTTTTGCAGAGGAATAAAGGTAACTAGGACTAGTTGGGACAGCACTCGGAGTAGCACCATTCTTATGACATCAACGTGACAAGGAAAGTGAGTCAAGATATTATAGTAATTAATAAAAACAGAAAGCAGACTGTAGCAAAGTGAAATAATACCTCCTTTTAATAGTCTATTTTGCTACATTGTGACACAAATCGTGAATATGGGCATTTTATGTTTCTAAATAATATGAGTATGGATAAGTGTATTTATAACTTTTAAGTTAAAATGCTCACTGTTTGGCAAGTATTGCATGAATGTTGCCCTTTTTATGCATGTTGCTATAACTCCACATAAATGATTTATAATGCATTTAGAATTGACTTATTAGTCATTAATGAACCTCTTTACAAACCCTTAACCTTTAACGTTAACCTCAAAACCTTGCATTCTTTATTTGGATATGTTTCAATTCACAGAGCAAAAATAATCCAAATACGGGACTTTCTGGCTAATACGGGACAGTTGGCAACATTACATGCACCCAATGTTACATATTCTCGCTCTAGAAAAGTTCCTTTGATAGTTCAAGAATTAGTGTCATTGAAAATTATGCTTTTTATCTTGACATTTGGTTATAAAAGTTGAATCTTGTGTTTTTGTTGGTCTTTTTCTTTTTGTTTTCTCTTTGTTCACTGTACCAAACAATCAGATACACATGCATTTAACTAATGCTTTGGGAATGTTTTGATGTTGCTTTATATGACGTTAGCTGATGTTAGCTGACATGTGACAATGCATTATGCCTGGGTTGACATCAGTGATGCCTTTGGTTCTTGCATGTCTCATAACGGGGCTTTTTGTTACGGTTAGAGTAGCATGCAATAAAAATATACTGACATTGTTCTGTATTCCTGTAATTTCTTTGGTAACTTGTACACTTATTTTTGCTCAACAAATTCAAAATAATGTCTATAATTTCTTCTTGTCCATTGCTGCACGCCAGTCATACAATAATTTCTCCTTTACAATGAGTATTTAAAGGGTGCACACCCTTCAGCTGTTACAGAAATGGAAACAGATGTACATATTAACATAATTCATATTTTACATTTGTTTTACATAAATATATTTTTATATGTGTAACCTGAGTAATGTACTTAAAAGTAATTAACTCAATTGAAAGTTAGTAACTGTAATCTGATTACAAGAATTTAAAATGTAATTACAATACTTGCTTAAAATACTTTTGACTTAAAAATAATTAATTACTGTGACTAATTATTTTGCAATCAGATTTTACCCAACACTTCTCTTTAACAAGGAAAACAGAAGCAGATATTTTGAAGCATGACTCAGGAAGACTTTTCTTAGTTTCTAAAACAAACACACACACACACACAGACACACACACACACCTGAGATAGTCTCTTATTTTTAAATCCATGTCTGCACATCTTCCCACAGTGGTCTCTGTTGTCATGACAACAGCACGACAAGCCAGCAAGGTCAATGAATAGAGGCAATGTGAGAAATAATTCTGAGACTATGAACCGAGTGAGAGAAGGTCAGACAGAAAATGAAAATGAAAGTGAACAAAAATTAGGAGACAGTAATTAAGAATAATTCATATTCGGGTTGTAATTACAGGTGCATTTGTGTGTTCATTAACTTTTGTGTCCAAAGTGGCTTTTTCACAGCACCTGAAAGGTTACCTTCAACCCTGCGTAATTACTCAAACACCTGACCATATCATTGCAAAAGACAAACTGCTTAACTTTTAGGTGCCCTCACCGCCCATGAAAGACCCCATGAAATCTAAATTGGATGTCTGTTAGCTTTGAGGCCATATATATCCTAGTGTACCCAAAAGTTCCCAAAATTTAGCAGAAATACACATTTAATATTTATATTTTTTCTCTTTTGGGAAAGATTGAATGAAAAATTGGCAAATGCAAACTCTGACTAGCAATAACAAGTAGCAAATGGTGGTTTGCTGGTGTGGCTTTGATTGTGCTGACAGGCATACTTTATTCAACCTGATCACACAGGAAATGGACATGTTGCTGTTGAATATTCTGGTACCCCATTCTGCAGAATTACTGACAAGTGCCTTCCACCATAAGACATGTTTGAATCAATTTCAATATTTGTACCTTTTTCTGTGGTGCTACTGATAGCCTGTTGCATGAGCAGCCTCAGAGACATGGATTCAGGTCCCATGGAAACCAGGAAGTAATTGTGTTCACATAAACAATGATAAGAGCGATTTGGAGGGTGCATTTTTGCTCTAAAAGTACATATTTTTTCCACTGATGAGCCTATGGTTAATGAAATATGCATTCCTGTTGGCTGTATTACATCATTGTCAGCTAAAAATACAACTTGCTTTTGACACAACACAGCTATGGCCACTGGGGGCAGTATTTCAAATTCCAATAAACACAAAACAATTTCAGCTAAATAACTTTTGACTACTGTCGCTGAATTCACAATGAGATCAGTCTGAACAGACAAAACTGCATGAAAATGGCATCTGATCGAATTGTTAATCAACTAACTACAGAATAACCTGTTTTTGATGTCCTGCCCCAACTTCCGGTTTTAATCGGAAATACATAAACACAGGAAAGAAAACTGTGCATATCAAGCCATTTCACTGGCTCTTTAAAAGCTTTCTTTCTGGTATCCTTTTGGCATGGAAGAAGTATGGTGATGACACATCCTGTAACTTTCTCAGATATCCCAAAAAGTAATAATTCTATGAAGAGCAGTTAAACAAGCTTCTTGTGTCTCTTTTTGAGATCTTAATGCCTTTTAGCACCAAGTATGGTTATACTAATTAATGAGTTAATTAATTTCATTAACAACACTTGGTTATCCAGCACACTAAGCGAACCAACTGTCACAGACAGTAGGTACAAATGTGTTAGGATTATAATCAGTCTGTGCTAAAGCTAAATGAAGATGTGAATTGGTAAATTTAATTAAAATGTAATGCTTCTATCATCATTAATAATGTTATGACTAAGGTGCCAGTACATAGGAAAGCATATCCAAGAACGAAACTTACAGTATTTCAGTTAGGCTAATGATTTATTGTCTATAGGCAGTGAATATTATATGAAAATTGCAGTTATATTTACAGAACATTTTTACAATAAGATTGTGGTGAGCAGGGCGTGGCCGAGCAGCATCTGGGCAGAGAGAGGCCGAAGAGATATGTGGTGAATGAGTTCCACATGTGCGCCACACCGGTCTCACATTCCAGTGAGGAGCAGTGGGAGTACTTAAGAAGAGGAGACAGCGGCGGAAGGGAGAGAGAGACACACGGAGCTGTGTGTGTGTCTATGTTGGTGTTGTAATGCTGAAAAGCAATATGTATTGGTACTGCTGAGAAGCAGCCAAGTTCTAGTGTTTGATGTACACTGAAAAGTGGTGCATTAAAGTGTCTTGTTCATGTGGATTGTTCACCCAGCTCCCGCTTCCTCCTCCTTACGAAAGGCAGAGGTCTGCCACATTGGTGCCAAAACCCAGAATCTGGAGGAGGAAGACACTGTTATGGATTCCTTGCCGCTGGCGAAGGAGAATCCTGATCTGGTGGTGCTGGAGCAGTACATTAGCCAGCGACCGAAAGGGACAGCTGAGGGGGTCCAGTGCCATCACCCAGTGTCGCTGACGGAGGCAGTGAGCTGGCTGAGGTCCGTTTGGCAGTGTGTTCTGGGGCCGGTGATCCCGTCTCTCTCTCCATTCTCTCTGCTCTCTCCTCTCTCTTTCTCCCTCTCCTCCCTCCCCCTCTCCTTCCCTCATCTTGTTCTTGTTCCCAGAAGCCATCCTGCAGTGTGGTGACCGAGGCACCAACACTCCCTCTCTAGAAACAGGTGGAGTAAGTCGCAGGCCGGATGACTTCCCGGCCTGAGTTTGGCGATGGGGATACGTGGCAAGCGGGGCAAGCAGGGTGTGGCTGAGCAGCATCTGGATAGAGTGAGGCCGGATAGATAAGTGGTGAACGAGTTCCACCTGTGCACCACACCGGTCTCACGTTCCAGTGAGGAGCAGCGGGAATACTTAAGGAGAGTAGACAATGGCGGAGGGAAGAGAGAGACGCATGGAGCTGTGTGTGTGTGTGTGTGTGTCTGTGTTGGTGTTGTAATGCTGAAAAGCACTATGTATTGGTAATGCTGAAAAGCAGCTGAGTTCTAGTGTTTGATGTACACTAAAAAGTGGTGCATTAAAGTATCTTACATGGATTGTTCACCCAGCTCCCACTTCCTCCTCCTTAGGAAAGGTAGAGGTCTGCCACAAAGATCCTGTTTTCTGAAATTCTTTAAATGTAATTTGCTATTATATCTGGGAGTTGCTGTCTGATCTAAAAGGCATATTGTAAAATTTTCAGTAAAGTCACAGATTCAAAGACAATTTCTTTGACAACAAAGGGTTAAGAACTGAGCTGGAAACCAAGAGATTATAGATTGAAATTCAACCTGAGACTCGTTATCCAATAACAATTGATCTTAGCAGTTAAGAGCATTTTCTACAGGTGATTTTACTCATTTTCTTTATTTTTTATGTGGATTTCCAAAAGTTGCACTTAACATGAACGTGCGAGGACACGCTTTAGGTTCTCCTAAAGATAATCGCTGTCCGTGTGTAAAGTGCTGAAATGTGACAGTGTAGTCATCACTGTGACTTCATTATTTTTGTGCATAACTTTACAAATACATATAATTTACCTCGCTGGAAAACGTTTACATTTATTATCTTAAATATTCAACCTAATTAACTGCTCAGGCTAATTAAATGTGGTCAAGTAATCATTTTTTGCAGAAGATTTTTTATCTTTAGATTTCTGTAGATCGAGGTGCAATTGCTTCCAGCGTCACTGAAGACATATATTAATGGTTTACTGAGTTCCTGTGATGGATCCTGACAATGATCAAGCACATATTGAATATAACAAGGTTCACAGTGTTGCCAGTGCAAAGTAGGAGGCTGGAAGCTGTTCACTCCACCCCCTGAACCTCATTTATTTTTTTGGAGTTATTCCATAACCTCTTTAGTATTCCTCAACCTTTTTTTCTGAAGTTGTATGTAATAGTGTTTGGCAAAACACCCACTGAAAAAAATTATGTGTTGGATTTTACTTTTGTATGTCTCCCTTTTCTGACACACCAAATTCAGGTGTTGGAGTCTCCATGAACAAGCTGATGAGTTGAATCAGGTGTGTTTGATTAGGGAGATATCCAAAATGTGTAGTGTTGGGGCCTCCTGGAACAAGGTTGGGAACCACTGGTCTATGACAAACAAACACTTTTGGAGATCGGTTACTTAGTCGCGCACCGCAAACCAGACTTTGAGTTCCTCTACACTTCCTTACAAGCTCTTTGTTTGGACTGCCCGGCCGCAACCACAAAAGCATAGCCCGAAAAGAGGAAGAAGAGCTCCAACCATCTCCTGCTCCCCAGCATTCTACTGGCTAATGTTGAGTCTCCGGATAACAAGCTCAATGAGAGATAAAGGACTGCAGTATTATCTGCCACACAGAAACTTGGATGTCAGCGGAAGTTCCAGACTCAGCCATCAAGCCCACAGGCTTTTCCATGTATCATGCGGACAGAGTGAAAGACCTCTCAGGGAAAAGCACAGGAGGTGGTGTATGTTTTATGATCAACAACTCTTGGTGCAATCAGAGGTACATTCTATCAAGACTTTCTGCTCTCCTGTTCTGGAATACCTCCTGCTACTGTGTCAACCATTCTGGCTACCAAGGGAAATTACAGCAGTTATTAGTACAGCTGTGTACATTCCCCCTCAAGCCGACACAGAACAGGCACTAAAGGAACTGTACAGGTGTTTAAGCATGCAGGGAACTGCACACCCTGAAGCTGCGTTCATTGTTGCTGGGTACTTTAACAAAGCCAAATTAAGGACAGTAACACAAAAGTACTTCCAACATGTTACATGCAGCACTCAGGGTAACCAGGATTTGGACCACTGTTACTCTCCCTTCCGGGATGGCTACAAATCCCTTCCCTGCCCATCATTCGGCAAATCGGACCACTCTACTGTTCTGCTTCTGCCCGCTTACAGGCAGAAACTGAAACAGGAAGTACCTGCCCTAAGAACGATCCAGTGCTGGTCGGACCAGTTGGATTCTATGCTACAAGACTGTTTTGATCATGTGGACTGGGAGATGTTCCGGTCCACCTCTGATGATGACATCAAGGTGTATGCAGACACTGTAACATCTTTCATCAGGAAGTGCATAGAAGATGTGATGCCGTCAAAAACAATATGGATCTACCCCAACCAGAAACTGTGGATTAATAGCGACTTTCTCGCAGCCCTAAATGCACGGACCACAGATTTTAATTCTGGGAATGCAGAAGAGCATAAATGAGCCACTTATGCCCTCCGAAAAAGCGGCAAAACGTCAGTACAGGCACAAAATAGAACGTCATGGTTATTTGTGTAACCTCCATTCCCTGATGGAGGGAACAAGATGTTGTGTCGATGTAGTGACACTAGGGGTCACTCTTGGGAGCCCGAGACACCTCTGGTCTTTGATAAAAGGCCAATGAAAATTGGCGAGTGGTATAGTGGTACAAAAGGAGCTGGTATGCAACCACTCATTCAGGTTTTATGCTGAGGAGCCGATATAAGGTCTGGCCATTTCAGCGGGTAGTTCAGTGTTGTGGCAGGAGGGACACAAAGTCTCGTTCCCTCCATCAGGGAATGGAGGTTACACAAGTAACCATGACGTTCCCTACCTGTCACTCACTCGACGTTGTGTCGATGTAGTGACACTAGGGGTCCCTATATGAAATGGCATAATTGGTTGAACTGCGTTATGTGAACTGGCGGTGTGTGGTGGGCAGACTACTGTGTGCCTCATAGCCAGCACACCAGGTCGACACGTAACCTCCCCCAACATAGTTATGAGTGTCGAATGGCCCTTTGAGGACAAGTCGACTACCCAAAAGATAGAGACAGGCTAACCCAGCGTGGCCTCTTTTCCCCTTCTTTTTTTTCACTCCCTAAAAAAAAGGGGGATTATCCGACTGGGCCACCAGGTCTAGTCGGGGGTGTCCCTCCCAAGGGGAAGACACCACGGAGACCACACCTTGCCAAAAGAGAGGGGGGGATATTTAGTGGAAAAATACGTCATATGGTCTTTCCAACCATGTGGAGAGTCTTCAAGGTAGATCCTACCCAGCGGGGGAGGAGTTACTACAAACATGGAGACTGAGGCAGAGGAGGCTCTGCCCAAGGAAGACACAGTTTGCCAACAGGGAAATTAATTAGCGGAAGATATATATCGCATGGGGTTAGCCTTACAGGGAACCACCACATGCGGAGCACCTACCCCAGAACAGGACTCTGAGTTAGCACGTGTACTGGGCCGGCAGCGAGTCTCTCCGAAAACTCGACTGCCACAGGGCTCGGAGGAAGTCAACCAGGGAACAAAGTTTGTGAACACTACTAGGAATTAATGGCGCACGTCTTCAGCTCAAAAGGAGGTGGAAGGCGCTATGTGCAAGCGATACACCCGGCTGGCTATCCCAGGCTTATCCGCTTGTATTGCGTGCCACTACCTGGGAAGAAACTGGTTCCACCCGAAGAACCCCTTCTTCATCTCGGCCGGAGGTACAGCTTCTATCACTCTCTTATGTAGGAGGGTAGCGATCTCCGCGCAAGGTAACAACATTTTCGTCCTTCACTGAGGTGAAGTGGACACAGCTGAAGGTGTTGGGTGTTGCCCAGCCTGCTGCTCTGCAAATGTCTGTCAGAGAGGCACCCCTGGCCAGGGCCCAGGAGGCTGATACACCCCTGGTAGAATGGGCTCGAAGCCCTACCGGGGGCGGCATGTCATGGGCGTGATATGCCATAGTTATGGCATCAATGATCCAGTGGGCGATCCTCTGCTTGGAGACAGCGCTTCCTTTCCGCTGTGCACCAAAGCAGATAAAGAGCTGCTCAGAGATCCTAAAGCTCTGCGTGCCATCCAAATAGATGCGTAAAGCACGCACCAGACACAGCAACGACAGGGCTGAGTCTGCCTCCTCCTGGGGCAGTGCTTGCAGGTTCACCACCTGGTCCCTAAAAGGGGTCGTGGGAACCTTGGGCACATAGCCCGGTTGGGGTCTCAGGATCACGTGAGAGTAGCCCGGACCGAACTCCAGGCACGTTTCGCTGACAGAGAAAGATTGCAGGTCTCCTACCCTCTTGATGGAAGTGAGAGCAGTCAGGAGGGCAGTCTTCAAGGAGAGTGCCTTAAGCTCAGCTGATTGCAAAGGCTCAAAGGGGGCTCTCTGTAGACCCTGAAGAACTACAGAGAGGTCCAATGAGGGAACGAGGCATGGTCTGGGGGGATTCAGCCTCCTGGCGCCTCTTAGGAACCTGATGATCAGGTCGTGCGTCCCTAAGGACTTACCGTCAACTGCGTCGTGGTGTGCTGCTATGGTGGCAACGTACACCTTCAAGGTGGAAGGGGACAGCCTCCCTTCCAACCTCTCCTGCAGGAAGGAAATCACTGATCCGACTGTGCATCTCTGGGGTCTTCCCGTCGGGAAGAACACCACTTAGCAAACAGACACCACTTAAAGGCATACAGGCACCTCGTAGAGGGGGCTACCACCGCAGTGTCCCATCCAGGGGCCAGACATGGAGATTCCAGAGGTCTGGTCGTGGGTGCCAGATGGTGCCCCGTCCCTGAGAAAGAAGGTCCTTCCTCAGGGGAATTCGCAAGGGGGTGCTGTCACGAGGAGCGTGAGGTCCGAGAACCACGTCTGGGTGGGCCAGTAGGTTGCTACCAAGATGACCTGCTCCTCGTCCTCCCTGACCTTGCACAGGGTCTGCTCAGTCTGTGGTCTCAGTCTCAGGGTCTGTGCAAGTAGGTTCACTGGGGGAAACGCATATTTGTGCATGCCAGGGGGCCAGCTGTGTGCCAGCGCGTTTATGCCAAGGGGGGCCTCGGTCAGGGCGTACCAGAGCAGGCAGTGGGGAGGATTCTTGGGAGGCGAACAGGTGCACCTGTGCCTGTCCGAATCAACTCCAAATCAGCTGGACCACCTGAGGATGGAGTCTCCACTCTCCCCTGAGGGTAATCTGTCGTGACAGCGCGTCCGCTGTAGTGTTGAGGTTGCCCGGGATGTGAGTGGCTCGCAGCGACTTGAAGTGCTGCTGACTCCAGAGGAGGAGATGGTGGGCGAGTTGTGACATACAACGAAAATGCAGACCGCCTTGGCGGTTGACATATGCTACCGTTGTCTGTCTGAACTAACACGTGCTTGCCCTGGATCAAAGGCCGAAACCTCCGCAGGGCAAGCAGAATTGCCAACAACTCAAGGCAGTTGATGTGCCAATGCAGTCGCAGGCCCGTCCACAAGTCGGCGGCTGTGTGCCCATTGTAAACAGCGCCCCAGCCCGTTTTGGAGGCGTCCGTCGTGATCACGATGCACCTGGAGACCAGTTCTAAGGGAACACCTGCCCGTAGAAATGAGAGGTCGGTCCAAGGGCTGAAAAGACAGTGACAGACCGGCGTGATGGCCACGCGATGTGTCCCGCGGCACCATGCCCATCTCAGGAATCGAGTCTGAAGCCAGTGCTGAAGCGGTCTCATATGCATCAACCCGAGTGGGGTGGCCATTGCTGAGGATGCCATATGCCCCAGGAGCCTCTGAAAAATGTCAGTAGAACCGCTGTTTTCTGTTTGAACGCCTTCAAACAGACAAACACCGACTGGGCGCGCTCGTTCGTGAGGCGCGCTGTCAAAGAGACTGAGTCCAACTCCAAACCGAGAGAAGAGATGCTCTGAACCGGGAGGAGCTTGCTCTTTTCCCAGTTGACCTGAAGCCCTAGTCGGCTGAGGTGTGAGAGCACCAAGTCCATGTGTGCACACAACATGTCCCGAGAGTGAGCTAAGATTAGCCAGTCATCGAGATAGTTGAGAATGCGAATGCCCACCTCCCTTAGCGGGGCAAGGGCTGCCTCTGCGACCTTCCTGAAGATGCGAGGAGACAGGGACAGGCCGAAAGGGAGGACCTTGTACTGATATGCCTGACCCTCGAATGCAAACTGCAGGTAGGGTCTGTGTCGAGGAAGAATCGAGATGTGGAAGTATGCATCCTTCAGGTCTACCACTGCAAAACAATCTTGATGTCGGACGCTCGCCAGAATGCGTTATTGCATCTGCATCTTGAACGGGAGTCTGTGTAAAGCCCGGTTCAGTACTTGCAGGTCCAAGATTGGCCGCAACCCACCGCCTTTTTTTGGTACGATGAAGTAGGGGCTGTAAAACCCCTTCTTCATCTCAGCCGGAGGGACAGGTTCTATCACTCTCTTATGTAGGAGGATAGCGATCTCCGCGCAAGGTAACAGCGTTTTCGTCCTTCACTGAGGTGAAGTGGACACAGCTGAACCTTGGCGGACGCCTGGCGAACTGAATTGCGTAGCCGAGTCGGCCGGTCCGGACTAGCCATCGCGATGGATTGGAAAGCGCAAGCCACGCGTCCAAGTTCCACGCAAGGGGGCCAAAGGGACAACGTCGTTGGATGTACCGGTAGGTGGGGCCTCGTGGCGGGGCGGAGCTCAAGGTGCCACACCATGTCGTGGCCTTGCTGAGTTTAAGGACATCGAAGCACTTACCTGGCTCCTTGTGACCACCCCTGGAACAGACTGGGATGGGGGAGGAAAAGGCCTGTCCTCGTGACCCGTGGAGACTGTCACATCGGGGGTGGATTTGTGCCACAGCTGGGTGTTCAGGGGAGGGAGACCGCCGCTGGAGCGCCAAACTTGCCAAATAGAGTGGTGGACGGTGGTCGTGATGACGGCCGTGCACACCGGATACGTGACACAGGGAACAAGGAAACCACTCTTAATGAACTCTTGAGTACTGCAGCCACTTGGGCATGCAGCGCAATTAAAGCAAAGGTAACAAAAAGATGGAGAGGTCTGCTTACCAGCTCCAGAGTAGCGGGTTTTGGGTCTGCTTCCTGCAGTGGGCTCCATGCTGGGGCCAGGCTAAAGGTGCGGGCTGCGGCGGAGCCGGTGCAGTCACCGCAAGGGGACGCCCTCTGCGACAAGTAGACGAGGTGCGGGATCTTGAGCCACGCCGGGGCAGGATATGCCGGATAGCCTCCGTCTACTGCTCCACCATCGAGAACTGCTGGGCAAAGTCCTTGATGGTGTCGCCGAATAGGCTAGCCTGGGAGATGGGGGCAGCAAGGAATCGTGTCTTGTCAGCCTCACCCATCTTGACCAGGTTGAGCCAAAGGTGGTGCTCCTGGACCACTAATGTGGACATCATCCTCCCGAGAGACTGCGCCATGAACTCCATCGCTCAGAAAGCGAGGTCGGTTGCCGAGCGCAGTTCCTGCATCAATCCCGGGGCGAAACTACCCTTGTGCAGTTCCTTTAGCGCCTTGGCGGACTTGCAGGAGAGCCATGGCATACAGGGCAGAGGCGGCTTGTCCGGCAGCACCATAAGCCTTGGCCGTCAGAGACAACATAAACCTACAGGCCTTGGACGGGGGCTTTGGGCACCCGTGCCAGGTGGTGGAGCTTTGCGGGCATAGGTGCACCGCGAGCGCCAAATAGCCCTTGGCCGCCCCACCATCAAGGGTAGTGAGGGCAGGGAAGCTGAAAAGATCAGGACCGGGCAGTAAAAAAGTGCCTCCCACGACCTTGTCAGCTCTTCATGCACTTCCGGGAAGAAAGGAAAGGGGGACCAATCATCGAGCCGCGAGGGTTCTGGGAAGAATGGAGGGTTCCTCTCTAGCCGATGCTTGCGGCTGCCCGGGAAAGCATGTCATCATCTCCGTGTCAGCCTGTAACTGGGCAATCATCCCTGAAGGGAGTAGCCCAGCTGAGGCTTTCGCGTCCGACTGGACGAGCCCGCTCTCTGATGCTGCGCTCGAGAGCTCATCACTTTCGCGGGCTCCGAATAAGAGGTTGAACTCGCCATGAGACGAGCCGGCGGACTCATCCGGAAGCCAGATCGGGGCAGACGAGCGTGCTGGGGAATGGGAGGTCTGCGGGGGGATACCCAGCAGAGGCAGTCCCATTGGTTTCCCTAAATCACCCCCAGTGCTAGCCGTGCTGGCCTCATACCCGTGAGTAAAAGAACCGAGGCAGGGAGCCTCTGGGGTGGCTTGCTTTCTTACGAAGGTGAGCCGTAACCGCATCATTGCCATGGACATGTCCTCGCAATGAGAAGATGACCATCCACGAATGCTGTCTCCATGTGAGCAGTGCCCAGACACGAAAGACAGTGATCGTGACCGTCAGAAGGCGAGAGATAACAAGTGCAACCAGGAATAACACACAATCAGAAAGGCATCTTTAAAAAGACGCATTTTTAAAAAGACGTTCCGTGTGTGCCGCTCTTTTAGAGAAATATACTCTTTTAGAGAAATATACTCTTATTTCTGCTGAAGTGCCCAGGGGCATTCTCTGCAGTGCACCATTGCAGAGGGGGGAGAAGCCACTGAAATGCGCCGTCAGATCCAGCAGAGGTGAACGAACAGTCGTGGGAATTCAGCTTAGTGAGCATGACCATTCGGCTCCGAAGTGAAAACCTGAATGAATGGTTGCATACCAGCTCCTTTTATACCCATATGTCCGGGGGAGTGGCATGCAAATACCACTCGCCAGTTTTCATTGGCCTTTTATCAAAGACCAGAGGTGTCTCAGGCTCCCAAGAGTGACCCCTAGTGTCACTACATTGACACAACATCGAGTGAGTGATAGATAGGGAAGGATAGTTTAATTCCAACTATGCGAGAAGCATGGGGCAGGGAATTAATAACATAACAGACTTTAAAGGGACTAAAAACTCTGTGGTAAACACCACCATCTCTCTTCTGAACGAGCTTAACACCTTCTATGGTCGTTTTTAGGTAAACAACATTGCCTCCGCGTAGAGAGCTCCCGCGGCCGATGATACAGAGGTTAGTACACTCACTGTCTCTGTAGCAAATGTAACACGGTCCCTTCAAACGGGTGAACACCATGGGTCCAGATGGCTTTCCGGGTCATGTCCTCAGAACATGCGCGGACCAGCTAACTGGTGTTTTCACTGACATTTTCAACCTCTCCCGTTCCCTGTCTATGGTCTCCACATGCTTCAAAATGTCCACAATTGTCCCTGTACTGAAGCAATCGAAATTAACTTGCTTAAATGACTGGTGGCCTGTTGCTCTGACCCCCATCATCAGCAAATGCTTTGAAAGACTAATCAGAAACCACATCTGTTCTGTACTGCCCACCTCACTGGATCCACTCTAGTTTGCTTACAATGATAAGCGCTCCACTGATGATGTCATACACCCTCCATACTGATCTTTCCCACTTGGATAAAAGGAACATATACTGTATGTAAGAATGTTGCTTATTGACTATAGCTCAGCATTCAACACCATAGTGCCCCCCAAACTTGACATGAACCTCCGGGCTTTGGGTCTGAACAACACCCTGTGCAGACTGACTTCCTGTCAGGCAGATGTCAGGTGGTCAGAATGGGCAGCAACATATCTTCACCATTGACCCTCAATACTGGTGCTCCACAGGGCTGTGTTCTCAGCCCTCTCCTGTACTCACTGTACACCCATGACTGCGTGGCTACTCACAGCTCCAATGTCATAGTCAATTTAGCTGATGACACGACTTTGTCAGCCTACAGTGAAGAGGTGAGCCATCTGACACACTGGTGCCAGGAGAACAACCTCTCTCTCAACATCAGCAAGACCAAAGAGCTTGTTGTGGACTTCAGGTGACAGGACCGAGTGCACAGCCCCATCACCATTGATGGATCACTAGTGGAGAAAGTCTGCAGTTTCAAGTTCCTCTGGGTTCACATCACTGAGGATTTTACATGGACCATTCACACAGAAGATGTAGTAAAGAAGGCACATGAGTGCCTCTTCTTGCTGAGACGGCTGAGGAGGTTTTGAATGAGTTCCAGCATCCTCAGATCTTTCTACACCTGCACTGTGGGGAGCAAACTGACTGGATGCATCACTGCCTGGTTTAGAAACAGCACCGCCCTCAAGAGTGGTAAGAACTGCACAGTGCATCATCGGAGGTGAGCTCCCTTCCCTCCTGGACATCTCCCAGCACCACACTTTAACAACCATACAGTGGATTACTCCCCACACACAACTCCTTACATCTACTATTATTTATTATAGCACACACAGCATGCACGTCATGCCTATGTGCCTTCTGTCACATGTTGAACTGTCCCTTCACACTGATACACACTCATTACACATATGTATACTATGTATACTAACATTCAGCACATTGCTTGGTCAGTATACAGAACTGTCAAGTACTTGTACATTGGAATTCTTGTGTATCTTGCACATCTGAGCCTCTTACTGGGTGTACTTTTCTTTTCTTGAACATCATATTGTGATGATGGGGGTAGGGTCGTGTGTCTGTCTGTGGGAGAGAGAGCAGTAAGGCTCATCACCTGAGTTATCATGATCTCTAACACCTGTTTCTTGTTGTAGTGATGGCGGATGGAGACATAAAAAGGTGCACGAGGCTTCAGAGTGACAGAGAGAGTGAAGCCAGAGAGACTGTTCCTGCATCTGCAGCAATACGATGCGTTTGTGTGTTTTATGTGGTTACTGAGAGCCTTTTTTTGGTTTAAGTTTTTGAGTGACGCTAAAGAGTAATAAAATATTCACGTTGACAGTTTGCTGCCTCCTGACTCCTCCATTGCTTAAATTATGAACTTTCTACACATACATTATGTGTATATTGTACATAATATACTGTTATTATTATTTAGATTGTATATGTTCTCCCTATGTATATACTGCAATGTGTGGACCACTCACCAAAGTGTTACTCATCATTACACTTGTGTACATGATGAAGTAACAATAAAAGTGATTTGATTTGAAACTGAACAGGATCCAACTTTACCAAAGGAAATGCTAATCACCTTAATGGTGACTTTATACAAAGCAGCTCATTACAGTAAAACAACATCAATAGGCTAATCCTAAAAAGAGCTAAAATCTCGATGAATTTGTAAAAACAACTAATTAAACGCCCCAATAAGTTCCTTTTGACCAAATGAACATGCTTAAATTATTCAAGAGCAAGGGCTTATGGTATTGCCCACAACCTCAGTTCTGTACTTGATTGTTTGAGTTTGTAGTACTTAAAATCTTAACTTTATGTATTTTTATCCAAAGAAGTTCAAGGGGCTCACAATTATTCTTTTACCTTTTGTATCACTCTAAATTCACCTTATAATCAATATTTTGTGTACACATTCATGCAAATTAAGTAAAGCTAAAATGTTATAAATATATATGTTTCTAAGTAGAAGCTATTTATTTTCAAATGTTATGGATGTTGAGCCAACTAATAGTTTTTTAAGTACGTGCATTTAAGGGTTAACCTGTTGTTGATGTGCACTGATGTTAGTATGAGCTGAGGATGACTGATTATCTGTTCAGTTACTCAGTTCATTATGCTAGAATGTGCAATCAAATTAGTATATTACAAGCATACCAAATTGCCTAGAGGAAGTGCTATTCAATTGAGAACGTCAGGAAGATAAGTACTACTGTCATGCTGCTGAACATGAGCAGATGCTATTTAATGAAGTGGCATGAAAAACAACTTTGACCTCAGACCTTCTACAAGCACACAAAGTGTTGCATGACACAATAGCATTAGTTTGGGTGGGACTATCAGTTTGTCCAACAACTGGAAGACAGGAAGAATGTTTAGCCACTTTTCCACCATTGGGCCGAAGAGTTCTCATTGCAAAACCATGCCATTTAGTGCTGATCCGGGCCAGTTGGCACAACTTCGGTTTCTTTTACCACTTTGGTGCTTGAATGTACTTAACAAATACATCAGTTGGTGACAGTGTGAGAGGCTAATATTGGAGCAAGTGCACTATGGAGGATGGATTTTTAGGATTGCTGTTTCCCCTGGTTTTTACTCTGCTAAAGCACAGGAAAGACATATCCCATGTCGCAAAAAGGAAAGCAAAGAGAAAAAGGCGAGAGGTTTACCATCATTTGCTGATGGATTATGCATACACGGACACGAACACACAGAAAGGGAAAAGGTCCCAGACTAGCTAAAAAGGACATTAATTGGGGGCCTGGGTAGCTCAGCGAGTAAAAATTCTGACTACCACCCCTAGAGTCGTAAGTTCAAATCCAGGGCGTGCTGAGTGACTCCAGCCAGGTCACCAAATTGGCCCAGTTGCTAGGGAGAGTAGAGTCACATGAGGTAACCTCCTCATGGTCACTATAATGTGGTTCGCTCTCGGTGGGGCGCGTGGTGAGTTGTGCGTGGATGCCGCTGAGAATAGCGTGAAGCCTCCACATGCGCTATGTCTCCGTGGTAATGCACTCAACAAGCCACATGATAAAATGCGTGGATTGACGGTCTCAGACGCAGAGGCAACTGGCATTTGTCCTCCACCACCCAGATTGAGGCAAGTCACTACACCACCAAGAGGACTTAAAGCGCATTAGGAATTGGGCATCCCAAATTGGGGAGAAAAAGGGGAGAAAAGCACAAAAAAGGACATTAATTGACAAAATATTATGTAAGTTATATCATATATTATATTAGTTTTAATGAGCTAGCTAGCGTAATCTACCTCCCTGACGAAAAAGGCATGTAGAAAAATAATCTACTATACTCACCATAGACCAATCCTTTGGTAATGTCACCACTTATGTCACACATGGAAGTGGTTGCAAAAACTGTGCAATAACTTTATGGGATTGAAAAATGATTTTGAGGGTTCTTGTAGACGACTGTGGCTTCAAGCCATCAACAAAGCTGACTGGACAGAGATTATTTTAACTCACTGCTTTGCATCAAACATTTATAGTGAACATTATTACAGGTATGTTTTTAACTCATATCATTCTAATAATTGTATAGCTAAGAATATTTATGTATTTATGATGGTTTTGTGACGTACTTTCATTTAATCTTGTAATCTAACGCAACAGTTTGCTGGCTTTCTACCACCACTTACTGCAAACGTGCTGAATTTTTGTAAACAATGGGATTTGTCTATAGCGAACTTTGCCAGCTACTTAAAAATATGTTAAATGTTCTCCCAAACAGATAAGGTTTTTAAGGTTAAAGCTCTATTGAGTTGTAAATCAACAAAACCTACATCTCTACCCTAAACATTAAACCCAAACCTAACCAACAGTGTCATAAAAGCAAATGTGTCATGGAAAATGTGATTGCTGAAGCAACCATGTCATTTTGTGATGCTTCTATGACACATTGGGCTCACATGTCAACTTGAGGACTCGTACACTAGTCCTTTGCATCGCAAGTGCAAAGCTATATCAGATGAGCTACTGCGCAATTTGAACATGCTTGAACAAGCTTGTAAAGTGTGTGTGTGTGTGTGTGTGTGTGTCTGAATATAGGAGGACCATAGCTGCTCTTTTTCTTGGTGTGTTTTCATGGAGCAAGGTTTCTATCTGTGATTTTCTCATTTTGGGGTCTGACAGCTATTATACTAACTATAGCTCTTCCAGTAATCAAAGATCACAAAGAAAACCTACAGAAAAGTTGTTTTTTCTCTTTCTGCTGCAGTGGAAAGAACATTTTGTTAAATATCCCTTAAGTAAAGCAAAGGAATTCATGATTTTTGACACTTTGAAAGAGGCATGACTGAAATGGAAGGAGCTTTGGGCTAATTGTATCTTATATTTTCTGTTAAAATTATGATATTAATTATTGTTCGCTTTGTCATTCCCAACCCAATCTCACAAGAATTCGGCACAATAATACGAGGTGGAAAATTTGTACAATTTTTTTTTAGTTAGGCCAACCAATAAGAGTTGGTGGCATGCTTCCCTTGTGTCCTTGTAGGTCCAGATGTGGCTTTTGTTCCATGTTAATCCAAAACTGTGTTTTCGTAACTTAAACCCCATCCCTAAACCTAAAGTGTAAAACCTTAGCCTAACCAGAGCGAAAACATAACCATGTCATGTTAACCATAATCATGTTAAATGGCGTGATGTGTAATATGGAAGAAAGTGTCACTTATGGATTAAGAACATGTCTTTGTGAAGCATATGCAATATGTAGATGAACTGTATAAGTTGTACGTTTATACCATAATTTCTTTGGGAAGTTTTACGGGGAGTGGTACTCATCTGGTGAGTCGTGACCCAAAAATTGGCCAACCCAGTCTCGTGACAAGTCATAATTATAGTAAGAGATGCTGACATCATAAGAATTTGAACTGGCTCAAAAACCAATGACTTTCACTCCCATAGTGTAAGTAGGTGCCAAGCTGTCTGGATTCAGTGAGCACTGCTGACTAACACAACAAAGGACTTTCGAGAAAATCAACATATGAACCTTCTCACAATTAGCATCTCTTCCTGAAGCACCACACCCAACTGAGGGAAGATTGCAAATTCACTCCCCATCGTTGCACCCAAGCCTATCCTACTCTTTCTTCATTCCCCCTCAGCTCAGAAAAACATCAACCTCAATTAAGACTTGTACGTTACAAAATATCATATCTGATGTACAAACAATGCAACTAGGCATGTTTGGTATTATCTAAAAGGTCTCAGTGCGACTGGTACTATGGTCTCATCCCCACAACATTAGAATATCTGGTAACACAGTTTTAAGAATGTAGAGAAATTCTGGCCACTGCTTGGGGTGTGCCTCCCTCCTTGGCCTTTCATCTAAATTACCTCCTGTATGCAGATGACCCCAGGAGTTCCAAACCTAACCACTCCCAAATTCCCTTTGTTTATGTTTTCTCTGGTTTGTGTACTTAAGGAAATGTAAAACATTGTTCATTGGAATTTTATGTAGTCAGAAACCCCCGTAGATTCAATATACATACTTTGCTGAAGTCAGATATGCATCTGTTACTCTTAAGATTCATCTTTGAGCTTTAGATGTTTTGTATTGGTTATTTCTGAATTGATTAATTATGTAATTGGCTTGATACATATTAACCTGACTAATAAATTATTAAACTTGATTCTATTCTGACTTATTCTGAAATTTTTGCTTTTAGTAGATTACGTTAACTCCTGTTGACACAAATATGTGATCAGTGTTAGTACAAACTAACAGCTCAGCATTGATAGAGCATCGGGCATATCTTCTGAGACCTTAGCTTTCTGGCTAAATATGCAGCATTAACTAAGTGTACCAAGACTATAGGGACCAGATTAATCCAGTGTATGCAGATCTAGGGGGACTAAACAAAACTATTATTCAGATAAAAGTATGCAGGGAGCAACTTGTCTGAATAGTATATAGTCAATTACCTCTGTATAATGACCCAAAACTGACCAGTTTGTGGAATGATCACGTATAACCTGGCTGGTGCATAGACTCTACTAACAGAAATCCAAATGAATGAGTGCAAGGTAAAAGTATAGAATTAACTAGAATAATCAAGTATCCTAAACTAGAGAAGATCTCAATTGATGATCAATAATAATTGTTACCCATCTGGCTAACAATTTTGGTGAGATCTATCCTAAGTCCAAGGTTCAAGCAATGGCATATGATGTATCCCATGTCTTTTGGTTGGAGTTGGCATCAGTTCATCCTCTGAAGTCCATCGTAATAGTCTGAAGTGATGTTTGGCTGGCACTGGCTGCATTAGTCGTCATCACTCAGAGACACGTAGCAGTGGAGTCCAACACAAAGCAGGAATGGAGCTGGATCCAGCCGGTTCTGATGACCTCAGGATAGGAGTCCCAAGGTTGAGACAGGGATACAAATAGAATAATATTAGCATAGATGCCATTCAATTTATTGCAGAGTTATATCTCATGATCAGTGTTTCTGGTTTCTGGTTCTGGCAGACATAACTAAAGCAGCCTAATTGTGAGTTGAAGGATACATTAGGTGTATGCCTTGCTAAATAGATTAGACTTTAGTCTAGACTTGGGACTGCGTCCCAAACAGTGTTAGGGAGACTTTTCCATAATTTAGGAGCCAAATATGAAAAGGATCTACCTCCTTTTGTGGATTTTGATATTCTAGGAACTATTAACAGGCCAGAATTTTGTGATCGTAATGAACGTGATGGAATATAGCGTGGTAGAAGGTCACTTAAGTACTGCGGAGCTAGACCATTCAAAGCTTTGTACGTAGTTAACAGAATTTTAAAATTAATATGAAATTTAACAGGAAGCCAATGTAACAATGATAAAATGGGGCTAATATGATCATATTTATTGGTTCTAGTCAGCACTCTGGCTGCTGCATTTTGAACCAACTGAAGTTTATTTATTGAACTTGTTGGACATCCTCCCAGTAATGCATTACAATAATCTAGTCTTGAGGTCATGAACGCATGAATTAGTTTTTCGGCATCAGAAACAGAGATCATGTGTCATAATTTAGCAATATGTCTTAGGTGGAAGAATGCTGTTCTACAAACATTGGTAATTTGATTTTCAAAGGACAGATTGGTATCAAATATAAAACCTAAGTTCTTCGCTGTTGAAGACGATGTAACAGTACATCCATCGAGAGTCAAATAATATTTTAATGGCTTGTTTTTAGAGATTTTTGGTCCAATAATTAGTACCTCTGTTTTGTCGGAATTCAGTAGAAGGAAATTTCTAGCCATCCAATATATAATTTCATTGATACACTGCTAATTTGGGAAATTTCATCAGGTTTTGAAGAAATATAAAGTTGGCTATCGTCGGCATAACAGTGGAAATTTATTCCACGATTCCTGATAATATCTCCCAGGGGAAGCATATACAAGGAGAAAAGCAGAGGCCCTAAAACTGATCCCTGTGGCACTCCATACTTAAATTTTGTTTGGTTTGACAATTCCTCATTTACATAATCAAAGTGGTAGCGGTCTGCTAAATAGGACCTAAACCACGCTAAATGCAAGTCCACAAATGCCAACATAATTCTCTAGCCTATTCAAAAGAATGTTGTGATCTATCGTGTCGAAGCCAACACTAAGATCTAAAAGCACTAGAAGTGAAATGCAGTCGCAATCAGATGATAAGAGCAAGTCATTTGTAACTCTGATAAGTGCAGTCTCTGTATTGTGATGGGGCCTAAATCCTGACTGAAATTGTTCATATATACTATTACTCTGTAGAAATGAACATAGTTGGGAGGACACTACATTTTCTAGTATTTTTGACATAAACGGGAGATTTGAAATTGGTCTATAATTAGCCAGTTCTCCAGGATCAAGTTGTGGTTTTTTAATAAGCGGTTTGATAACTGACATTTTAAAGTTTCTTAGGACATGTCCTAAGGATAGCAAGGAGTTAATAATTTTAAGAAGAGGTTCTGAGATTACATGGAATAACTCTTTTAAGAGCTTAGTTGGTATTGGATCTAACATACATGTTGTGGCTTTTGATGTTTCGATAAGTTTTGTTAGCTCTTCATGACCTATGACAGCGAAGGATTGAATTTGCACGTGAGAAAAATTATGAGACACTGTTTTCTGAGGTACTGTGACAGATGATTGCATAATTCCAATTTTATTTCTGAATTTTATCAGTAAAGAAATTCATGAAGTCATTATTATTGTGTTGTGACCGAATATCTGGTTCAGTTGAGGCTTTATTACTAACAAATTTAGCCACAGTACTGAATAAACAGTGGTTATTTTCTATGAGTTTGCTAAAATATGATTTTAGTGCCTGTCTGTAGATACAGACACTATCCTTCCATGCACCGTGAAATACCTTTAATTTTGTATTCTTCCACTTGTGCTCCATTTTCCGAGCTGCTCTCTTGGGAACATGGTGTGAGGCTTTTTTCTTAAATCTTCTTTAATCGAAGGGGAGTGACACTATCAAGAGTGCTAGAGAAGACTGTATTTATATTTTCTGTTATTTCATCAAGTTCTTCTAGACTTTGGGGCTTATTGAGTGTATGAGATAGATCTGGAAGATCATTAGTGAAGCTACCTTTAGTGGTCGAAAGAATAGTTCTGCCTGAACGATAGCGTGGTGTAGATTGAGTAACATTAGCTGATCGCAGCATGCAAGAGACAAGGTAATGATCTGAGAAGTCATCGCTCTGCGGAAGAATTTCTATAGTATCAACATCAACTCCATATGACAGAATTAAATCTAGCGTATGATTATGGCGATGAGTTGGTCCTGTCACTTTTTGTCTGACTACAAGAGAGTTGAGAATATCGATAAATGCTAATCCCAATGTGTCATTTTCATTATCTATGTGAATGTTGAAGTCACCAACAATTAAAGTTCTATCTACAGTAACTACAAGATCTGATAAAAAATGTGAAAATTCACCAAGGAAATCAGAATAAGGCCCGGGTGATCTATATACTGTAGCAAGGGCAAAAGACAACAGAGTTTTTTATTTATATCTGACGGTGTCACATTAAGCATTATTAATTCAAAAGACTTACACTTATATCCTGTCCTCTGAATAACACCTAAAACTTCACTGTAAATTGTAGCAACACCTCCTCCTTGACCCTTCAGACAAGGCTCATGTTTATAACAATAACCTGGGGGAGTAGATTCATTCAAACTAATATATTCATCTGGTTTAAGCCAGTTTTTGGTCAAACAGAGCACATCCAAACTATGATTTGTAATAATTTCATTTACAATTAGTGCTTTGGTAGAAAGAGATCTAATGTTTAGTAGCCCTACCTTCATATGATTTTTCTTTGTTTTGTTTTTTTCAAGTTTGACCTTAATTTATTTCTAAATGATTTAGTGAGAGTTTTGTGTTTGGTAGTTCGGGGAACAGACACAGTCTCTATGAGATAGCTAGGTGATATAGTCTCTATGTGTTGTAGTTTATGTGACCTGTGTGATGTCTCAAGGCAGCTAGCAGATGTTCGGATTAACCAGTGTGTCTGCTTCCTGACCTGGGCCCTAGTTAGTCAGATACTATTATTATTAAGACTATGAGCCAAATTACTAGAGAGGACAGCGGCACCTTCCCTGGGGGGATGGAGTCTGTCTCTCTTTAGCAGGTCAGGTCTACCCCAAAAACTCTTCCAATTGTCTATAAATCCTATGCTATTCTCCAGACACCACTCAGACATCCAGCCATACAGTGGCACTAATCTACTATAAACCTCATCACCACAATGAACAGGGAGGGGGCCAGAGCATATTACAGTGTCTGACATCATTTTTGCAAGTTCACACACCTTTTTAACATTATCTCTAGTGATCTTCGACTGGCATAGCTAGACATCATTAGTGTCGACATGAATAACAATTTTAGAAAATCTACATTTAGCATTTGCCAACACTTGTAAATTTGATCTGATGTCAGACGCTCGAACCCCAGAAATGCATTTAACAATAGTGGCTTGAGTCTCTATTTCCACGTTCCTTACAATAGAATCACCAATTATTAGGGCGCTTTAAACATGATTCTCAGTGGGTACATCACTGACTGGGGAGAATCGATTGAAAACCCTAAAAGGAATGGGAGAGTGGTGTCGCTTTGCTGAGCGAGTATGCCACCGAGACATCACCCAAACGCCCTGCTGCAGGGGGTCTAGAGCCAGAACCAAAGTGTGTGTGTTGCTCATTGTACTACCCGCATCCGAAACAGTATCTTCCGGCTTCTTTTTCTCACTGACCTCCACTAGCGTTCAGATGCGGGCCTCTAACTCATTAACCTTCTCCGTCAGCCTGACTAGTTCCTTACATTTATCACATGTGAATCCCTCACTGCTGACGGAAGAAGATATCATAAACATGTGACATGCAATGTAAGAATAAATAACATGAGCGGATGCCATGACTTACCGCAATTGTTTGTTGTTGTTGTTGTTGTTGTTGTTGTTGTTGGTTGTTCCTGAGCGGTAAGTGTTTGAGATCGATGTGAATCCCTCACGCAATTGTTTGTTGTTATGGTTGTTCTTGATAAGTGGTGCTTTGAGATCGATGCAATAATCCGTGTAACACAGAGGATAAAAAAGGGCGCGCGCTGTAAAATGCACACAGTTTAATCGTGATAAAAATAGAAAGCGGATGCTCGCGGAAAATGCACGCAGTTGAATCACGATAAGAGAATAATGTGGGGGAAAACCCAATGCGCCTGAAAAATGGCAGATGTTAAGGATTAAAAGCTGAAAACAGACAGATAAGCGATGCTAAAAAAAAAAGCTAGCAGGCTACAAACACAGACTCGAGCTAGGTGCCAGCAGCAACAGGTAAAATACACACAGATGAAACAGTAGAAAAGCGGAAAAAACCCGAAAATGACAAAGGATAAAACAATGAACGTTTGAAAATAAGAATAAACAATGCTAAGCAGGCTAGCAAGCTACAAACACTCATGCAGTGTGCCATTGCACTACATGGTAATATTTGTACATTTCAGTGCTTTATTTTTATGTACTTTTGTATGTACTTTGTTGTTCACCATTTGATGTCTAATGTAAAATCTGGGTCGTGAAGCAAAAGAACCAGTGTTGTAGGATACGTTAAATCTTACAAAACCTGACTATGGTGGTACCATGGTACATTTATGGCCTCAAATTAGACTTCTATGGTACTTTGATATATACCATGGTACTGAATCACTACCATATTCAAGTACCATGGTATTTACGTGATGGTACCATGGCACTTTTACCTTTTTAGGGGGCAAAAGTTAGGGTCTTGTTATTTTGATGCAGTTTTTTACACAGTAATGCTCATCCTCTATATGTCTTTAGTAGAGGTTTCAATGTGTGGAATAAATGTACAGATTAAACATATGTAAACATAAGCTGCAATTATCGGGTCCAAGCACAGAGCGTAATATGGATAATATAATTAAAATAATGAAATTTGACATGGTGTGGAATGCTGTGAACATAGCCATTTTAATTTTACACAGTTGCACAATTAAAACTTTTTTAAGTTATAGTGCCCCCTATCATTAGAAATTAATACAATGTTGCATGTGACCTCAAAATGTTCTGTTGTCCATTTGTACTTAGTTTTGTTAAGTTTGAATATTGCACTCACAAGATACGGGCCAGTTAGTCATTGTGGGCCACACCAAAAAACGTATCATCTTATATCTTCCAAACTATGTAACAAATCAAAATTTGTTTTATTTAGTTTTTTGTTTTTTTTTCAGGAGGTTCTGTAGATGATGTATACCAAATTCCAAACAGCCTGGGATGAATTTGAAAAAGTTTTTATTTTATTTTTGTAATTTCTTTTTTTTATTCAAAAAAATCATAGTGATAGGACAAATCTAAATCCACATTACGTACTGCTTTGTGAGCACAGAAGATTCAGAGGAAACATACATTTTTATTCTAGCCCTTATGGTTCTGAAGTTATAAGCACACAGTTCAGAGTTGAAACATAATGTGAACTTCCCTCTGCAGTGTATTGCAGTTTTTTTTTTGTTTTGCATGAGCTTGCGTTTTCGAAACCATGAAGTGTAGTGTGACCATCCTTTAAATGAAGAAAAACTGATTTTCACTCACACCTCAAATGAACGAGATTGTCAAAGCGTTGCCACATTTTACCTCCCTAGGTGCTTTGTCTTGCTATTTTCTTTTCTTTCCTCTTTAAATTGTGTTTCTGTAGCTTAACTGGTAGAGCACAGCGCTAGCATGGTCATTGGTTCAATTCCCAGGGAACACACATGCCTTTAATGCACTAAATGGACAAAAGCATCTGGCAAAACGTGTCATAAATTATTCTTTCAGGATGTGTAAGCAAAGCAGCAATAAAAAAGAAGCCACTACTCTACAGCACTGTTAGCATGCAGCAATAACACCACAGCTTGTTTCCCCTCAAAGCTGGCTATGACTGATGAAACGTGATGTTTATTTCATGTAATTTGGCTTTACTGGACAGTCAGAGATGTTTTGTAATCTTAAGGTTTAATGAGCAATGTGTGAGAATGAGCATTGTGAGAGAATCATTAAACAGTGCTGAATTTACAGCATATGTTATTACACAATACTGATGTTATAGTAATAACATCATTAATAACACATTTATAAATACGGTGTATTATGAGTGAGTAGAACATGACATGAATAAATTGGTGTTTATGAATGCAGCAGTGTGATGAGGAACATGAACATTGACTCATTGACAAACAGTCAAAAGTGACAGACAAATAGAAAACGAAAACTAATTATCACTCAAAGCAAACAAACTGCAACCAGCAACCCTTGGACTGCCATAACTGTCCTGTCTGAAGTGGTTTGCTTCTCTATGGCCTTGAGCTGCTCAGATTTGATTAGTCTGAACATTCAGTGCCATTTTTCCACGAATATTGTGCTTTATATTTGAAATATTGAATTTAGTGAATGTGTTTGTCTGCTTTTCATTTTTCAAGTAACCAAACACACTTTTGTATGGAAATGACATTCTACCTTTATTCAAGAAAAAAGATTGTGGGCCATTTTAATGTTATTTCTGGGGATTTTAGAGGATTGCCAAAATTATGAAAACTCTCATATGCACTAAAGTTATGATGATGAGTAACAGTAAGATTTGCATTTTATATCTGCTTTTACTTGTTTATATGGGTATTTCTTCAACTTTAGGCAATTTCATTTCCCAGGGGTTGATTTTTATTAAAATAAATAGATTTAAAATATTTTCCTTTTTGTTATTTGAATGCCACATTAAATCTGAATTGGAAACATTTCACGAGGCCTTCATAATTTATTTTTGGTAGTTTTCAAATGCCTTTTTTTTTTTTTTTTTTTTCTGTTTTCGCCTTGTAACAGATCCAGACTTTCAATATTAAACTCTGAAAATCCATTATAAAAACACAAAATTTGAAACTAGATAATCTACACAAAGAGTGAAATAAACATAAACCAATATTTATTGTGGGAACATTATATATATAAATATATATAATAAATAAAATACTAATTACCACTGGCAAAATTGTTTGTGGTGGAAACGAAGCCATATATATATATATATATATATATATATATATATATATATATATATATATATATATTATTTTCAAAAATAATGATTGTCACACAGATGTGGCTTCATTTCCACCACAAACAATTTTGCCAGTGGCAAATTTTTTTTTATTTTTTTGTACTTGCTTTTTTTTATTATGTAATTTTACATATGTGGACAGTTATCACATGAACGTGCGCTAGCTGGATGTACTGTATTTTGTGGTTGCACGCTATCTCCGTGGTTATTTCGTGTCTCCTACTAAATGCATTTAGATGCACTATACAATATGTAATGGCCTTTCTGTTGACTCCCCCTCTACTGCGGGCCCCCCTCAAACCCGGGCCCAGTACAAAAGGTCCTCTTGTACCACCTGGCCCTGTGTGTGTGTATATATATATATATATATATATATATATATATATATATATATATATATATATATATATATATATATATATTAGAGCTGTCAGAATTAACATGTTAACGCATGCGATTAATTAAAAAAGTTGAGCGCGTACATTTTTCTTAATCGCGATTAACGCATTTACCATTAATACAGCATAAACCAACATAAACACTTTTGTAATTTGTAATGTGTCTGCCCGATCCACCCAGAGTCATTACACTGATGGACACACCACAAAAAAAATGCACACTCAACCAGAGCCATTCTATCAGGGTGAGCCTATGAGCTTAGCATAGTGCTGCGGTCCCATAGACATTCTATTGCGGAAGGCTACTGTTGTAACATGCTAGTTGACCGTTATGCTCTTTCCTATGACAGAGGTTGTTATCTCAGTAAATAAACTAATCTCTGCACACACACACAACAGAGCCTCCATGGTAAAATGATGGAAAAAGGACATCTTAACGCTATTTGATGTACATAACAAGCCCAGATGGGACTTGTGACAGAAATTAAGTAAGGTGCATTCTAATTACCACAGAAAGACGTAAAGTCTTAACTGTCACCAAAACGCAAAATGAGACGTGTTTGTTTGCAATCGCTTTTCATGTCAAGTTCAAAGGAGCAGTGACGCCCTCATGCGAATCATGAACACAGCTTCACTATGGCATTAGGAACTTCCCACTTAGACTTTGGGAAACGTTTAATGTTAGTGCATCTCTATACTGTGGAATGCTTTGTTTTAAAAATGTTAATAAATCATTTTATTGTTAAATTTTGTTTTGTTTTCTTTCCTAAGATGGAAAAAAAAATGCATATTGACAGGAAAAGAAGTATTTATAGTGTCAAATTTAAGCACTTTTAAAATCTGTGATTAATCACGATTAACTACAAAAATTAAATGATTAATCACGATTAAAAATGTGAATTGACTGACAGCACTAATATATATATAAATATAATTTTTTTGTTTTTCCTTTTTTTTTTTACAAATTATATTATCCACATAACAATTTGAAACATGACATTCTGAATTTCGGTAGCACTTTACATTAATGTTCCCTTCATTAATCATTAAGGGGTTCATTAATGACTATTAATTCATTTACAAATGCTTTATAAATTATTGATATTTGGTTATAACGACAAGCATTTGAGTAAGTTGTAACCTGTAAGTTAAAATGCTTACTATTTGAAAAGAATTGCTTGAAAGACATCTTTTTATGTATTTTGATATAAATGCAAATTCATGATTTATAATGCATTTGAAAATGACTTATTTGTTATTATTAAACCACTTTTAAACCCTTAACAAAGGGAACATTAAAGTTTTACCAAAATTTCTTATTATTTTAATGACAGTATGCACTCAACCTGGCATCGACTCCAGAAGTTTGTACAAAACCTGATGATCCATGTAATCCCAGTATGATTTGAGAATGTTTCAAAGAGCACATTAGGTGCTTCAATGGAAGCTAGGACATCTGACCTTTTGTACAAAGAGGTTAATATGGTCAGTGCCACACATTTGCTTTTTTTATTAGAAACCTAGAAAAAAATGTTAAATCTTAAATATTTCTTATTCATTTAAAGCTAAAACATTTACAAAAGTGTAACTGCTAAATCTCTTAGGTTTAAATTAGATTTTGAATCCTAGAATTCTAGATGTGGTCTGGGACCCCTTTATATCTGACAATGGTTTTAATGTCTGAACTGGCTCGATGGCTTGTAGATTGATCTTGAATGCATAGTTATGATTTATGGATTTCTGAGGATTAAAAAGGATTGATTATTAATTATTAGTTATTATAATTAATTATCTTGCAGTTATAAAATATCCCTTTTGTTGTTTTTCCTCCATAAATACACTTTAAATTACTAAAGCAATGGCCAGAGATGGAGATCTCTAGTTGATTGATTTGGGCAATCATCACATAGCAAGATACTTTGCGTGATGCTTGTGTAAACATGCCTATGCTAACAGAATAAGGCATTACTCTTCCCAAGAATGTTTTTAGCCTCTAGCTCAGTCAACTGAGCAGAACAAATTTTAATCAAAAACATTGCAGTGAAACATTAGATAATTTTTTTTTTTTTTTTTTTTGTCATTTGGCCTGATTTAGTAAAACATGGTCAGTCATTCCACTGTCAAGGTCACAGGTAAACACTGTGCAGTAATGGGAGCTGAATTCAGGGAGAAAAAGCTTGAAAAGACTCACAACCACTTCAAGACGGGTGTAACTAGGGCAGTTGTGTTGCCTAGCACCATCAGAAACAAGAAAACATAGTCTTAGCTGTGGCAACAGAATATATGGCCTACCTGGGTACACACGCCTGGGAGTCAGACTCTGGGGCATCCGGGGCGGGACAGCAAAACTGGTGCAGAACCGTCTGGTTCCTGTCAGAAACCAAGAAAGAGAGAAATTGGAGCATATACTGAATTGATCAATAAATCAGCAGTATAGATTAGTTTGATAAAACTGTGAAGCTTTGTTTTGTTTTAATAAATGTTGGTGTTTCTTCAACTTTGGGCTCATTTAGCACTGTGGACTTCTGGAAAGTTAAGTCTTGTTAATAAAAAGTCACTCTCTCTCTCTCTCTCTCTCTCTCTCTTTCTCTCTGTACAATTGTGGTGTGAAGAATAGCATCTCAGAATGCTATTCTGAGATGCGGGTTGGCACTGTTTTGGTGGCACGATGGGGACTTACACAATATTAGGCAGGTGGTTTTAATGTTGTGGCTGATCGGTGTGTATATATATATATATATATATATATATATACACTGATGGAATAATGTACAGATGTTGCTGTTTCGAAAGGAAATTGGTATTTAATTCACCAAAGTGGCATTCAACTGATCACAAAGTATAGTCAGGACATTACTGATGTAAAAAACAGCACCATCACTATTTGAAAAAAGTCATTTTTGATCAAATCTAGACAGGCCCCATTTCCAGCAGCCATCACTCCAACACCTTATCCTTGAGTAATCATGCTAAATTGCTAATTTAGTACTAGAAAATCACTTGCCATTATATCAAACACAGTTGAAAGCTATTTGTTTCATTAAATGAAGCTTAACATTGTCTTTGTGTTTGAGTTGCCACAGTATGCAATAGACTGGTATGTCTTAAGGTCAATTTAGGTCAAAAATTGCAAAAAGAAACAGCTTTCTCTAGAAACTCATCAGTCAATCATTGTTTTGAGGAATGAAGTCTATACAGTGCTTGAAATTGCCAAAAGAAACTGAAGATTTCATAAAAACGTGTACACTACAGTCTTCAAAGACAAAGGACAACTGGTTCTAACAAGGACAAAAAGAGACGTGGAAGGCCAGATGTACAACTAATCAAGGGGATAAGTACATCAGAGTCTCTAGTTTAAGAAATAGGCACCTCACATGTCCTCAGCTGACAGTTTCATTGAATTCTACCCACTCAACACCAGTTTCATGTACAACAGTAAAGAGAAGACTCAGGGGTGCAGGCCTTATGGGAAGAATTGCAAAGAAAAAGCCACTTTTGAAACAGAAAATCAAAAAGAAAAGGTTAGAGTGGGCAAAGAAACACAGACATTGGACAACAGATAATTGGAAAAGAGTATTATGGATCTTAACCCCATTGAGCTTTTGTGGGAGCAGCTAGACTGTAAGGTGTGTGAGAAGTGCCCGACAAGACAGCTACAACCATGACAGGTGCTATAGTAAGTGTGGGGTGAAATGTCACCAGAGTATCTGGACAAATTGACAGCTAGAATGCCAAGGATCTGCAAAGCTGTTATTTTTTAGTTAAAAAAAAAAATAAAAATAATCAAATTACAATAGTAATTTTTCACATTATTAATGTCTTGACTATACACTGTGATCAGTTGAATACCACTTTGGTGAATACAAGTACCAATTTCTTTCCATAAGAGCAAAATCTGTACATTATTCCAAACTTTTGGCCGCCAGTGTGTGTGCATATATATATACACACACATACTGTATATGGTAACTAAGCTAATTTAGGGATCATAAATTAGACAGTAATTAATGACTAATAATTACGCTTGTATGTGACTAGTTATCGACTAGTTTGGCATTATAAAGTATTTATGAAGCCTTTATTTGCTGATTTCTTATTCTTGTTTTATAGCCCCTTTACATTTGCTTTTGTCATAACAATGAATTTATTAGCTAATAACAAAACATATCAATAGCTAGTATAATGCAAATGACATTCTTTATAGGTACTCTGTGTGAATGTGCGGCTTATAAGATTAAAATACCTGTAGAATGCATATAGTATTTCAACAAAGCAGAGAAGGTTAGGGTTAGGGGCAGGAGTTGGCTTGGTGTAGGGTGTCTGTGGGACTCTAAATAAACACAATAAACACACTGCAGTGATGCCCCTATACTGTATGGTAGTATTTAATCAAGGGTGCAAATGGCATCTAACACTATGCCACTATGTGCAAAGAAGATGCTTTTTGTTGCTATTTATACTAAGCAACAAAAGTCTTTACCTTCTATATTTATTGTATACTTATAAGCTGCATATTCTCACAGTGTAATAAGAACCCATAAAGGATGTATTTTGCACCTTACTAGCTATTTGTATCTTTTATTTTTACCTAATAAGTTAATTGTTAGGAAAAAACAAATGTAAAGAGGCTATTAGGCAAGGTTAAGAAATCAGCAAACAAAGGCCTAATAAATATCTTATAATTCTAAACAAGTCCATAACTAGTCCCTTACAAGTCCAATTATTAGTCATTAATCACTCTCATTTCTGATCCCTAAAATGCCCATGCATCACAGGAAATTTATGTCATTTTTTTTTTTCTGAAAGTGATGAAAATTACCACCACTGTGTAATTTCCTGCCCATTTCAAATTCTGTATTGTGTTGATATTTGTTGTGGAAATGACGCTGACACACTGGCACTGAAATATACATTTCTAATGTATTAACAGCATCAAATATGAAAGACTTTAGAGATGTACAAATGTTTATGAATCCTTACTGAATCCATGAATATTAAATTCATGGAAATAATCAGCTGATTTTATTGTATTTATAATCAATGAGATTAGTTAAATGTTCAATTCCATCACATTTATTTAACACAGTTGCTGCATTTACTTAATTTAACATTATAACGGTTTCATTCTGTCATTTCTGGTGCTGTATTCAACTCGTTTTAAAGGATTATCACTTTAACTAATACTAAATTTTAATAATTTTTTTTAATAATTTCATCATTACTTAATAATTGAATTTTTATTTTGTTTGCCATGGGACACAAAAAAAGTTTACAGAATATACTGTTGCTCAAAATAGGATATTGTAACTAAAATTATTATATATAAAATGATTCGTCTATTTTTTTTAGTTTTTTTTTTTTTTTTTTTTTGGTTAAAAAGTAGTTAGGTGTAGGGGTAAGGTAAAGGGATCTAAAATATCTATCAAATAGTAAAAATGTAACAAAACATATATATATATATATATATATATATATATATATATATGCTGCTGTCAATACGTCCATCTTGTACATTTCAACATCTAACGAATACAAAAAAGTATGTTTACATTTTATGTACGAATATCTACATATAATAATGACATCAGGCTGGATAACTTCATTGCAGACTACATGCCAGAGTTATGCCACTTTGACACAAATAGACAATCAAATAGGCAGGAACATGTCCTAGTACAGCTTTTCTCAGATGGATACCAGTACAGCTGCCTTCTCACTGTCACAGAGGACTGTCCTGTTTTTGCTGCACAATGGTGTGATAAATTAAGCTGTCTATTTGTGACAAATCTCAGTGCATCACTTACAATGATCCCATGCTGTAAGGCCGCACATAAAGTATTTGGGTGCATACATGTGCAAGGCAATATCATTGGCCAAATAGATGAGAATTAGTTTAAATTTTAAGATTTAGAAGTGTTATATCAAATGAGATTTTAAACTGGAGAAACCCTCTTCTAAAGATTTAGAGAATGACCTGAATCATAGATAATTGTGCCATTTGCATTAAAGTGAACATTTGCATTTTCAACAGGCTGTGAAAGTTTTCATTGTTAAAATAAAACACCAGAAGCGAGATCCTCTCACAAAGGACAACCGGCCATTCCAATTTAAAATCTACCTCATGACCCTCTTTCCTCAATAATACGAGAAACAATGCGCATGCCCCTCATATTGTGCATTGCTTTCATCTTCAGATATGAAGGGTGTCATCATACATGATACGTCAATAAAACAGAAACTCATTTCCTCCTCCTCTCCAGCCCGGTGCACCTCCTGTCCAACCGAGCAAATAATAAGAGGATCTGGTCAACACACTCTCATGGCAAAATCATCAGGATTCGTACGACTTTCTAAATTTGGCTAATTTGTATGATATCGTGCCACTGCACTCGTTTGAATTCCTACGACTTTCACTACAGCCAATGATGTCGCTGGACGTCGTTTCCATCTAATTCACGACAATTACTTGCTTCTGTCACACACAACAACTTCCTATCATAATTACACACTCTACTGATTGGTTAAGTTTAGACAAGGGGTTTGGGTAAGGGCATAATATTAACAAGTATGTCCTTAACGCCTCGTGCGCGAAACTCGCTCTTACTTCCGCATTAGATATCCAGGAATTAGTCGAACGAGTTTATGCAAACAACATTGTGCGAGACCATACGAAATAGCCAACTCGTAAATTATGTATGACTTTTCATGAGATAGGGTTGGATCTGGTACAGCAACAAAAAGTAGTATTGCTCAAGATGTCATATGGATGAGTTAATAAAAGTTATGCTATTTTAGTTCTGTGGACTTTGGACTTTGTAGGGGTAGAAATACCATTTGTTAGACAGATTATCTCTCTTTCTTCCCTTCAACATCTATTTCAACCATTTAACTCTTCTGAGCAATTACTTGTGATTCATTTTGCGCCCTGTTGGAGCACAAGGCTGCTGAATTCAGTGGCAACTCAAGGACAACTATAGCTCATTCTCACATCATACTATATTTGTAGCAAAGTTTATCCACGCACCACCAAAACAACACTCTGGTGACAGTTTAACTTTCATAAAGTCCCATCTTTGGATGTTATCATGTGTTTGATTAAAGCAAAATACAGAAGTGACATTATTACTGAGATATACAAAGATGCTGCTTATCTACAGCGTTCCTAATCAGTCACATATGTGGTTTCATTTTAGTTAGGATGCTGCCTTAGAAGGCAGCTGCCTGTGTAGACAATAGACAGCAAGGCAGCTCACTTGGTTTTGGAAAAGCCGTTCTCTTCATGGACAACACAAGGTGGTGACCATGAAAGGACAGTGGCTAATTAATTATGATTGTTAATGGCCCTATAAAATGTGTTTTCATTAATGGATTTGACTTGACACTGGATTTTATTAGGTCATGCACACACAAGGCCTCAAAATGGAGTGGATTGGTAGACCAAAACTAATTGCCGTGTTGACATGGAAAATGACTATTTGAATAAAGGAAACATATCGACTTTGTCAATGGCCAATTGCCAGCTGTGCAAATAAAACCAGTTGGACATGTATGAAAATCAATGACCTTGAAAACACACCTGGCTGTTATTCAACAATCCAAAAGTAAATGCTACAGCTCAAAGTTAGTGGTGTTTGTTAAGGCCACACATTTTCTTCAGAAAATATAATGTCTAGTTCTGTTTATAGGTATGCAGACATAATATTTAAAGGCACGCTCAAATTGATCAAACACATCATAATCTGATTTGAAATAAAATTGCATGATAGGAATCTCTACACGTAGAAAGCCCAGAGGCTTTAAGAAAGACGAAAAAAATTTTCTGACAGCAGTGTAAGAAATGTGTTGTTTTAAAATGCATAAACACAACATTAGTCCCAAGTTTGTATAGTCAAAGTTTTATCATGTTAAACTTTAAGTTGTGTTTTGGAGTTAAATGCAATCTGTTTCCACATTCTAACACACTTATGACCTCTAAAATGCTCCCTGGCAATTTCTGCTACACTGCATCTTATTGTTTTCTTCCCTTTGTATTCACAGTGAATAAATAAAGGGCTGGTTTGATGGTGAGATGTCCATTAAATCAATGGTTTGATGGTTTGAGTGAATGTCTAACTGCAAAATGAAAAGTGCAATTTTTCATCTCTTTTTTAGTGATATGACCAAAATCTTATATCACATTATGAAAACTTTATATTATGATAATGGTATCACAAAGTTATTTATGCTGCAAAAATTAACCCCGAAATTGCAGTACATACAGTAATCATAATCTATTATCTAGTCAAATACTTTACATTTGCACTGTACATAACAGATACCGTCCTGGTTACTTTCGTAAGCTCCGTTCCCTGATGGAGGGAACGAGAAGTTGTGTCGATGTAGTGACAATAGGGGTCACTCTTGGGAGACCCGAACATCTCTAATCTTTGAGAAAAGGCCAATGGGAATTGGCGAGTGGAATTTGCATACCACTCCCCCTGACATACGGGTATAAAAGGAGCTGGCTTGCAACCACTCATTCAGCTTTTGTGCTGAGGAGCCGAGACAAGGTCCCGGCCATTTCAGCGGGTAGTTAAGTATTGTGGTAAGAGGGACACAACGTCTTGTTCCCTCCATCAGGGAACGGAGGTTACGAAAGTAACCAGGACATTCCCTATCTGTCACTCACTCGACGTTGTGTCGATGTAGTGACACTAGGGGTCCCTATACAAACGCCACAATGACTGAACTGTGTAACGTGGACTGGCGGTGCGAGACGGGCAGACCGCTGTGTGCCTCGTAGCCAGCGCACCAGGCCGTCACGTAACCTTCCCCAATGCTCCTACGAGCGTCGAATGTTCCCCCGTACCTGGGGATAAATTGACTGCCCAAAAAAATGGGGACAAGCTAGCCCAGCCGTGGCCTCTTCTCCTCTTTTTCCCCCCAAAAAGAGTGGAAATCATTAACCGACTGGGGGCCATAAGTGTCCACGTCAGGGGGGTGTCACTCCCAAGGGGAAGACACCGCAGAGTATTTGAGTGGTAATACATCACATGGTCTAACCGAGTTTTGTCGGAAGTGTGTCATGTGGAAAAGTCCCATGGTAGTCCTATCTGAGGGGGGAGGAGCTCTACAGACACGGTGAGCAGGGGCAGAGGCCTCTGCCCAAGGAAGATGCCATTAACCAAGAGGGAAACAATTTTGCAGAAGATACATCACACGGGGTTACCTACAGGGAACCAGCACATGTGGAGCACCTATCCCAGTACAGGGCCTAGTTAGCACACGTACTGGGCCGGCAGGGAGTTTCTCCGCAAACCTGCCTGCCACAGGGCTAAGGAGGAAAGTCGTCCAGGGTCCACAACTTTGTGAACACGACTGGGAGTCAAAGTTTACGTCTTCACCTTTGGGAGGGGAAAGGCGCAATACACAAGCGGTACACCTGGCCAGCTGTCCTGGAACTTACCTGCTCGTACCTGACAACACACGGTACGAGACTGGCTCAACCCGGAGATTGTAAAACCTCACAAAGGTGTTGGGTATTGCCCAGCCTGCTGCTCTGCAGATGTCTGCTAAAGAGGCACCATTGGTCAGGGCCCAGGAGGCCGCCACATTCCTAGTAGAGTGGGCTCGCAGCCCCAAGGGGGGCGGCACGTCCTGGGCATGATATGCCATCGCGATGGCATCAATGACCCAGTGGGTGATCCTCTGTTTGGAGACAGCGCTCCCTTTCTGCTGACCGCCAAAGCAGACAAAGAGCTGCTCAGAGTGTCTAAAGCTCTGCGTGTGATCCAAATAAATGCGCAAAGCACGCATCGGACAGAGCAATGCCAAGGCTGAGTCTGCCTCCTCCTGGGGCAGCGCTTGCAGGTTCACCACCTGATCCCTAAACGGGGTCATGGGAACCTTTGGCACATAGCCCAGACTGAACTCCAGGCACGTTTCACTGACAGAGAACGCCTGCAGGTCCCCTACCCTCTTGATGGAGGTGAGTGCCGTCAGGAGGGCAGTCTTCAAAGAGAGTGCATTTAGCACAACTGACTCCAGGGGCCTCGAATGGAGCTCCCCGTAGGCCCCGAAGGACCACAGAGAGGTCCCACAAGGGAATGAGGTGCGGTCTGGGGGGATTTAACCTCCTAGCGCCTCTCAGGAACCTGATGATCAAGTCGTGCTTCCCTAAATACTTACCGTCTACTGCATCGTGATGTGCCGATATAGCGGCGACATACACCTTCAAGGTGGAGGGGGACAGCCGCCCCTCCAGCCTCTCCTGCAGTAAGGAAAGCACCGATCCTACTGCGCATCTCTGGGGTCTTCGTGCCAGGAAGAACACCACTTAGTGAACAGACGCCACTTCAAGGCATACAGGCACCGGCCCTAGCCTGAGTGATCATGTCTACCACTGCAGGTGGTAGGCCACTTAGGTCTTCCACGTCCCATCCAGGGGCCAGATGTGGAGGTTCCAGAGGTCTGGTCACGGGTGCTAGATGGTGCCCCGTCCCTGAGAAAGAAGGTCCTTCCTCAGCGGAATTCGCCAAGTGGGGGGGGGGGGCTGTTGTGAGGAGCACAAGGTTGGAGAACCAGGTCTGGGTGGGCCAGTAGGGTGCTACTAGGATGACCTGCTCCTCGTCCTCCCTGACCTTGCACAGAGTCTGTGCGAGTAGGCTCACTGGGGGGAATGCATACTTGCGTAGTCTCGGGGGCCGGCTCATCTGTACCGAGGGGGGCCTCGGTCAGGGTGTACCAAAGCAGGCAGTAGGAAGATTCCCGGGAAGCGAACAGGTCTACCTGCGCTTGACCGAATCGACTCCAAATCAGCTGGACCACCTGGGGGTGGAGTCTCCACTCTCCTCTGAGCGTGATCCGTCGTGACAGCGCATCTGCCGCTGTGTTGAGGTCACCCAGGATATGAGTGGCTCGCAACGACTTGAGGCGTTGCTGACTCCAGAGGAGGAGACGGCGGGCGAGTTGCGACATGCAATGGGAGTGTAGGCCGCCTTGGCAGTTGATGTACGCTACCGTCGCTGTGTTGTCCATCCGGAGCAATGTATTCTTGCCCTAAATCAACGCTCTGAGCTTCCGCAGGGCGAGCAGCACTGCCAGCAACTCGAGGCAGTTGATGTGCCAACGCAGTTGCGGGCCGGTCCAAGAGCCATACATTGCATACGGCACCCCAACCTGTCTTGGAGGTATCCGTCGTGACGACGATACACCTGGAGACCCGCTCTAGGGGAACCCCACCCCATAGAAATGCCAGGTCCGACCAAGGTTTGAAGTGGCGGTGACAGATCGGCATGACTACCACACGATGTGTCCCGCGGTGCCATGCCCATCTCGGGACTTGAGTCTTAAACCAGTGATGAAGCGGTCTCATATGCATTAACCCAAGTGGTGTAGCCACCGCTGAGGATGCCATATGCCCCAGGAGCCTCTGAAAAAGTTTCACTGGGACTGTGGTTTTCCATCTGAATGCATTCAGACAGTTCAGCACCGACAGCGCACGCTCGCTTGTGAGGCGCGCCGTCATCGAGACTGAGTCCAACTCCAAACCGAGAAAAGAGATGCTCTGAACTGGGGAGAGTTTGCTCTTTTCCCAGTTGACCCAAAGCCCCAGCCAGCTGAGGTGCCTGAGCACCAGATCCCTGTGTGCACATAACAAATCCCAAGAGTGAGATATGATTAGACAGTCATCGAGATAATTGAGGATGCAGACGCCCACTTCCCTTAGCAGGGCAAGGTCTGCCTCTGTGACTTTCATGAAGACAAGAGGGGACAAGGACAGGCCGAAGGGGAGGACTTTGTACTGGTACGCCCAGCAGGAAGACACACTTGGTGACAAGCAGACAGGGTGCGGGGTCTTGAACCGTGCCAGGGTAGGATATGCTGAATAGCCTCCCTCTGCTGTTTCACCGCCGAGAACTGCTGGGCAAAGTCCTCGACAGTGTTGCCGAATAGGCCCACCTGGGAGATGGGGGCGTCAAGGAACCGTGCCTTGTCAGCCTCCCTCATCTTGACCAGGTTGAGCCAAAGTTGGCGCTCCTTGAACACCAAGGTGGATATCGCCTGCCCGAGAGACCGTGCCATGACCTTCGTCACCTGGAGAGCGAGGTCGGTCACCAAGCACAGCTCCTTTATCAATCCCGGGTCAGAACTACCCTCGTGCAGTTCTTTTAGCACCTTGGCTTGGTGTACCTGCAGGAGGGCCATGGCGTGCAGGGTGGAAGCGGCCTGTCCAGTGGCACCGTGGGCCCTAGTCACCAGAGACGACGTAAGCCAACAGGCCCTTGAAGGGAGCTTCGGGCGGCCCCGCCAGGTGGCGGCGCTCTGCGGGCATAGATGCACTGCAACCGCTTCATCCACCTGGGGAATCGCCGAATAACCCCTGGTAGCCCCACAATCAAGGGTAGTGAGTGCGGAAAGACCGGGATCGGACAGTAAAAGGTGCCCTCCACGACCTCGTCAGCTCCTCAGGCACCACCGGGATGAAAGGGACCGGGGCAGGGCGCGGCCATGAGCGGCGCTCTGGGCCCAGGAACCAATCATCGAGCCACGAGGGTTCAGGGGAGAGTGGAGGGTTCCACTCTAGCTCGACGCTCGCAGCCGCCCGGGCAAGCATGTCTGTCAGCTCATCATTGGCCTGCGACTGGGCGACCGCACCCGAAGGTGGAAGCCCAGCCAAGGCCTCAGCATTGGGCTGGACGAGCCCGCTCTCCGATGCTGCGATCAACAACTCATCCTCTTCGTGAGCTCCGAATGAGAGCGCGAACTCGCCCTGAGACGAGCCGGCGGTCTCATCCCAGAACCCGACCAAGGCAGACGAGCGTGCTTGGGAATGGGAGATCCATGGGGGTTTCCTGGTGGAGGTAGTCCCATTGAAGTCCCCAAATCGCCCCCAGTGCTAACCGACGCGGCCTCATACCCATAGATAGAAGGGCCAAGGCGGGGAGCAGCTGGGGTGGCTTCCCTTCTTACGAAAGAAAGCCGCGACCGCAACGTTGCCATAGTCATGTTCTCGCAATGAGGACATAACCCATCCACGAACGATGTCTCCGCATAGGCAGTGCCCAGACACGTAAGACAATGATCGTGGCCGTCAGAAGCAGAGAGGTAACGACCGCAACCAGGAATTATACACAAACGGAAAGGCATCTTTAAAAAGACGCTCCCGTAACTGCCACTCTTTTAGAAGGAGAAAATATTCCCTTTTCAGAGAGAAGAATATCCTTTTTCTGTCTGCCGAAGCGCCCAGGGGTGATCTCTGCACTGCACAGGTGCAGAGGGGGAGAAGCCACTGAAATGCGCTGTAAATCCAGCAGATGTGATGAATGAACTCGGAAGAATTCAGCTCAATGAATAGAACCCCTCGGCTCCGAAGAGAAAATCTGAATGAGTGGTTGCAAGCCAGTTCCTTTTATACCCATATATCCAGGGGAGTAGCATGCAAATTCCACTCACCAATTCCCATTGGCCTTTTCTCAAAGATCAGAGGTGTTCGGGGCTCCCAAGAGTGACCCCTAGTGTCACTACATCGACACAACCTCGAGTGAGTGACAGATAGGGAACAGATTTGTATTAGATTTGCACTACGTATGTGTATGTGTATGTGTGTATGTATGTATGTATGTGTGTGTGTGTCTGTACGTATGTGTACAATAATTATTTATTTTTTATTATTATCTATGTCTTGCTGCTGTTTTTGTATTGTTTTTGTATTGTTGTACACTGGAAGCTCCTGTCACCAAGACAAATTCCTTGTATGTGTAAGCATACTTGGCAATAAAGCTGATTCTGATTCTGATTCTGATTTCACTTTTATTTTTTTCCTTTTCTATTTGGAACATAATGGACACAAATAAATTTTAAGCCATCTTAAAATAACAAGTATACTCACATCAGTTGTTTTTGGGGCATAATAGTATTTCGTAATAAATAAGGGTGTAAGAATGTTCCAGGCTAGTTATATAATGATGTATTTAACCAGTTTCAAACTAATCTCTGAACACTCCGTATCTTCTATTGTTCAGACAAACACATAATCCCTAAACTCACACCATTGGTTGAGCTAATGTTGCTGTGTCGGGCTGGTAATGACAAAAAAAAAAAAAAAAAAAATTAACCATGCAGTTTTCTCTGCATATTTAACTGGGATATGAGAAAGTATTGAAAAAAATACAATAAAAAAATCATTACACACATTATCTTTAAGGTCAGGGCAACCTCAGAGTTTGCAGAACCAAGCACCACTCACAGTTTCTTCAAAATAAACTTAATATGACTCTTTTTGGTGAGGTCATGCACTAAAAGCATCCAAATATCTTCTCTGTGACTCATTTAGAAAAGGCTTTAACTCTTGAAAGCCTCTTTTCAACATAAACATCACTTTTTGTCCTTTTTGATTAGGTCAGCACTTTGTGAGCTCACAGCAGTATGGCAGACTTGATGAGGTATTAGTAACACAGAGCACAATATTTGTTCTCCAATCAGAACGTTCCGCAAGGTTAAGCCCCTAATTCCTCATGAAACAAATGTATTAAGGACCAGTAGACTAACACAGTTTGTTCGGAGGTTTATCTATCCACAGCTCCTGGTATCAGAATTTATTCATTCTTCTCCAAAATGCATTTCTTTAACATGCTAAGCACTTATATTACTTTGCCACATAAACTGTAGTTTTGTGTGATTTTGTCATGTAATTAATTTTATTACAATTTTGAATCAATTTACAGCCCTAGTTCATATTAATTGTACACTGTACCAGAGTTCATATGAACCACACCCCAAACCATCATTTTCAAGAAGGCCGGTGCACACCTGTGTTCGAAAATCTGCTTTCACACCAACAAACAAATTTAACTCTGACGTCAAACTGCCTCGGGTTCGCACCTTATAGTACCATCTGCTGTAGCGCATACATTCAAAGCTAAATGTGTCTTGTTGAACTGAAAAGGATGCATAAGGCGTGTTACTCAGTTCATAATGTGGATTAATCAGTAAAAATAGACATAGCATCTGGATAGTCCCGTGGGGATCAGCTTTAAAAAAAAAAAAAAAAAAACATAGCTCCATCTCTCAAATTCACAAACAGACACACAGAAACACAAACACACACTTACACTCATTCAGTATTAATGCATTAAACCTCCTTGAAAGGTTTTCATCAGCAGCAGGGCTGGAATGTTTTCAGATAGTTCTGCTTTCTCCCCACAACACAAGCAAAACAGGACAGGGGTGAGAAAGGACAGAAAATGTGGACATTACTACTTAAAGAATTCAGGACAGGGTTTAAGTCGAAAAGTTTGTGCCTTTACTGTGTCTTCATTTATGTTTTTTAAGCAGGGTTTGGAAGCCATTTACTCTCTAACCCGGGGCCTAAAACATTTCCTCAGTGTTCCTGAATCTTTTGTTGGTCCAGGAACAAGATTATGTCAAAAAAATATAAAACATACAGTCTTAGCACTTTACCTAAACCCAACTGCATTGGCTTCCCCTATAATTAGTAGGTATTTTAATTTAAATTATAGGTTGTTAAAAAATGTTTGATGAAAGCCCCAACCACAGCAGTTATGGCACATGCCATCAGGAGTTAACTGGACTATTTAACGAACCAAACCTTGACCTTTGGTCCTAACCCTATCCCTAACCTGAACACGTCCTACTTGGCGAAACCACTGTCAGCCTTAAACACAACCTTGTTTTCACAAAAGACCTGAAAACCCACACACTCTGAGACCAACCAGATGCAATATCGACACACAGCAAATTACGGTTTTATGGCTCTGGATGCATAGGCGTCCTATTGATGCTACTGGTTAACCCTTCTGTCAAGAATGCAGGGTACATACCGCTCATTAAATTTGTCATCTCTATTTTTATTTTTCAAATAAACACAGCTGTCCTCTGGGAGAGGTTAGGGTTATGCAGGGGAACACAGATCTACAACAAATCTAATGTTAGTGGAATGGAAGAAAAGGATGAGGGAGAGGAAAGAGGATAGACAAAGTGGGTGAGGTGATAAAGTGAGGTACAATATCAAATTAAATAGACTGGAAAATAGACTTTTGAAGAAATTGATGGGTGAAAACTCTAAATGATTTTCAGTGCAATAACCTGCATCTTATTCAGTGTTATCTAAGCCTAATCTAATCTCTAACTCTTACCTAACCCTTACCCACCCTAACTACTAACCATTCGCAATCAAGTTTAACCAGGCAATAGTCTTGCATAGCCCTCAGGTCATGGTCTCAAGTTTAGATTTTGAGTTGTTCTGAAATAAAAGCAAAGAACCATGTTTCGTGCCCTCAAAATTTGATGGACACTGTAGGCATTCGTATGTTTTCAGGGAATTCAACATGACAGGCAGTATGGCCGACCATGGAAAAATTGGTATCATTGTGCTTTGTAAGACCTAAGGATTCTAAAGACACCAAGCTTGATATTGGTACATATAACGCACAATCTTCATATCTTCCATATACATTTTTCAGATTTCTTTACCATTAGGTGGTGCTGTCTCCAAACTGCATTTATGCCATCAGGGCATGTTGGCATTGATAATTACCATGATTATTTTCAATACCTTAAAGCATTGCAAAGATACAGCCTCACATCCTCTTTGGCGTCCAATCCGTCAGATTCACTGATGCGTTAACGCAGATGGTACAAACCAGCACTCTCAAAATTAGCTGACACAAATTTGGGGATGAATCAATGAAAACAATAGAATAGGGCTCTTCAAATACATTCATGTGGGGTCCAGATTATCCAAATGAAAATTTATGGAGGCCAAACATTTTTCTGTATTTATCTTAGCTAGCACTTATAAATAACATGTTAACATGAAAACAAAACTAAACACCATCAATACTGTGTGATTTTTACATGAAAATAGTTAGGGGTATTCTATTAACATTTTTAAGGTCTGGCCATAAGTTCCATAATAGACTTAATAAACTTAACAAATAGATTTGTATGAACTTTTCTTTGAAAATAAAAACAATGATAATGTTAACATATAGAGCTATTGTTTACAAACTATAAAAATGATGCTGAAAATTTTGATCTGCTAAAGGCCATGTCTATGACAATATTAACCCACATATCAAAACAATGGCCATCTAATATAGAACATTTTATATAAGAAATGGAAGCATAAGCGGTAGTTCTGTCAGGAAGACTTGCATGGTACACGTCATTGTTTCATTCATAATTTCCTTTCATTCACTGTTCACCTCTCTCTTTAAAGGTCTACCAGCAGCCAACCACTCTGCTGCCTTCAGGTGCCAACGTGGTAACTCATTCATCTGCCGCACCATATCTGACTCAGAGTCTTTCTCTTCTTTAGCTACAGACGTTATTCTGAATTCCATTCCTACTTGCAGCTTGTGATTACAACAATAGGCATCTTCTTGGGACAGCTGGCCTCTTGCAAAGATCATGGAAATTCTGTTGCAGTTGTGGCATTCCAGTAAGTCCTGATCTATCCAGGTCCAAAATCAACCAACTTGCTCAAAACGTATTGGGCTGTCCTCCGATCGTGGCAGATGATCACTCTTCTTCCCTGCCAGTCTCCGTTCCCGCTGCAAAATCTACAGGGAGAAAACGTACAGCTAAATCAAGATCCCCTATTCGTTCTCAGCCAAACAAGAAATCAACTCCTCACGCAGCTGCTCCTTCAACTTCATCGGTCGGAGGTCAAGACTACATCCTGGAGGCTGTGTGTTCTCTAGCCGATACTGTAAAAAATCTAGACTCCAGATTACAATCCCTGGAATCTCCTCAACCTGCTCTGCTATCTCCAGCTTCCATTCATCCCACAATGCCAAATTCAGCCCCATCTTCTGTGTCTGTTCTGCCAGCAGTTCCGCCATCTAATGCTGTTTTGCATTTCTCCTTAGCAAGTTCTCTCCCCGCTCCTCTGTCAGGTAGGTGTTTCAATTCCCCAGCTGCTGCCTCTGTATCAGCCACTCTGAGATCACAGATCATCCTAGGTAAAGACGTTAATTTAGCCTCCCTCTTACTCCCATCTCCTGAATGTGATCGTCAGTTAGTGGATTGTGGAGCCGTAGTTCTCAAGTCATCTGATCCCAGATGACTCTGCAAACTCTCGTTTAGCAAGTTCGTGGTTGCTTTTGGCATTTACAAAGATGTTATCTGCAATGTTTTTCCCGAGCAGAGGGAATAACTCAACTGCTATTTAGCTATGATAGTGGAATTCAATTAGCGGTATGGAGGGACTTTATTTTATGAGTGCCACAAATCCTTTTCCGCAAAATTGGCTACGTTCATTACCCAACTCAATTCTAGACTGGACTGGTCTGTTACCGACACGGAACTCCTTATAAGGCATTTTGGCAGACACCGTGCTTACTTACCCTATTTGCAGCTATCACGGCCACTCTTCTGACATGTGCCCAAAGACTATTTGCGGCGCTGCTGTACCCTATGCTTCTTCTAGAGATAATACAGTAAGACATATGGACAAGAGAGGACGCTCAATTTAATATTTCAATACTACTCCAATTTGCAATAATTTCAATGAAGCTGCTTGCACTTTTCAAACTTTTTTCCCCATGTATTTAGTGTTCTGAAGTCCGTGTGCCCTCGCCGGTTCAGACCAACGTGGGGAAGTTGGGGATTTCTCCCACAGAAAAATTAACTCTCAACCCCTCCACTCCAATAAATATCCCTGCTCTCTTCCCACCCAAACACCACATTCGTATATTACCTGGCTTATCACAAGGATTTTGGGTCGGAGTTCTTTCTCCTATTACCAAATCCTTATTCTCAAAAAATGTGCAATCAGCTGTAAATTAACCTAACATAGTTTCTGACTTGTTGCAAAATGAACTGAGTAAAAGATACCTCATTGGCCCTTTTAGTTCTCCCTCTTTTTCTTGCTTCAGAATAAACCCCATTGGTTTAGCTACTCCTTAAGGACTCAAGTAAGAAAAGATAAATTTTTGATATGTTGGCACTTTTGCAGCGTTAACTCTCTAATTCCCCTCGAGTAATTTTCCATTCACTATGCCACCATAGATCATGCTATCAAATTTATCAAAGTAGCAGGCTACAGTGCTCTTTTGGCCTAGGCTGATATTAAAGATGCCTTCATAATCTTGCCCATTCACCCTTCAAATTGGCCTATTTTCAGCATTAAATGGCAGTCCAAGTTCTATTTTGCAGTCAGACTCACATTCGGCTGCCATAGCAGTCCACACATCTTCAATTCTTTGTCATAAGCTTTGTGTTGGATCTTACTGAAAGTTCACAAGCACCCTTTCATTTTACATTTGTTTTATGGCTTTCTGCTGATCGATTTCCCCTCTAACCACAGCCCCATTTTGGACATTTTGAATTTATTTATTTTTTTTCTGGATGGAACTGCCCCCTGATGGAGGGAACAAGATGTTGTGTCGATGTAGTGACACTAGGGGTCACTCTTGGGAGCCCCAAACACCTCTGCTTTTTTGAAAAAAATCCAAAGAGAATTGGCGAGTGGAATTTACATACCACTCCCCCGGACATACGGGTATAAAAGGAGCTGGTATGCAACCACTCATTCAGGTTTTGTGCTGAGGAGCCGAGACCAGGTCCCGGCCATTTCAGCGGGAAGTTCAGCGTTGTGGCAAGAGGGACACAACGTCTCGTTCCCTCCATCAGGGGGTGTCCCTCCCAAGGGGAAGACACTGTGGAGACCACACCCCGCCCAAAAGGGGGGGGTATTTTGAATGGAATACGTCACATGGTCTTACCGAGTCTTGTCAGAAGTATGTCATGTGGAGAGGTCCCATGGTAGGTCCTACCTGAAGAGGGAGGAGTTTCTACAGAGCATGGCGACTGGGAAGATGCAGTTTGCTGACAGGGAAATGATTTTCCGTGCGATGTTGAGGTCGCCCAGGATGTGAGTGGCTCATAGTGACTTGAGGCGCTGCTGACTCCAGAGGAGGAGACGGTGGGCGAGTTGTGACATGAAACGGGAGCGTAGACCGCCTTGACGGTTGATGTACGCTACTGTCGCTGTGTTGTCTGTCCGGACCAACACGTGCTTGCCCTGAATCAACGGCCAGAACCTCCGCAGGGCGAGCAGTACTGCCAACAACTTTAGGCAGTTGATGTGCCAATGCAGCCGTGGGCCAGTCCAGGAGCCAGCGGCTGTGTGCCCATTGCATCCGGCGCCCCAGCCCATCTTGGAGGCATCTGTTGTAACCACGACGCTCCTGGAGATCTGCTCTAGGGGAACCCCTGCCCGTAGAAATGCAAGGTCGGTCCAAGGCGGTGACATATCTGCGGCGCCATGCCCATCTCGGGACTCAAGTCTGAAGCCAGTGCTGAAGCGGTCTCATATGCATCAACCCGAGCAGTGTGACCGCCGCTGAGGGTGCCATATGCCCCAGGAGCCTCTGAAAAAGTTTCAGTGGAACCGCTGTCCTTCGCCTGAACACCTTCAGACAGTTCAGCACCGACTGCGCGCTCTCGTTCGTGAGGCACGCTGTCATCGAGACTGAGTCCAACTCCAAGCCAAGAAAAGAGATGCTCTGAACCGGGGAAAGCTTGCTCTTTTCACAGTTGACCCGAAGCCCCAGTCGGCTGAGGTGCCGGAGCACGAGGTCCCTGTGTGCGCACAGTAACTCTCGAGAGTGAGCTAGGATTAGCCAGTCGTCAAGATAGTTGAGGATGCGGATGCCCACTTCCCTTAGCGGGCCAAGGGCTGCCTCTGCGACCTTCGTGAAGACGCGAGGGGACAAGGACAGGCCAAAGGGGAGGACCTTGTACTGGTATGCCTGGCCTTCGAAGGCAAACTGCAGGAAGGGTCTGTGTCGAGGTAAGACCAAGACGTGGCAGTATGCGTCCTTCAGGTCTACTGCCGTGAACCAATCTTGATGCCGGACACTTGTTAGAGTGCGTTTTTTGCGTCAGCATCTTGGACGGGAGTCTGTGCAAAGCCCGGTTCGGTACTCACAGGTCCAAGATTGGTAGCAACCCACCGCCTTTCTTCGGGACGATGAAGTAAGTGCTATAGAACCCTTTCTTTATCTCGGCTGGAGGGACAAGCTCTATCGCGTCCTTGCGCAGAAGGGTAGCAATTTCCACACGCAAGGCAGTGGCGTATGAGGGTGGGGCCTCGTGGCGGGGCGGAGCTCGAGGTGCCACATCAAGGGGACTCAAGACCCATGGCCATGCTGAGTCCAGGGACATCGTAGCACTTACCTGGCTCCTGCCGCCCACCATAAGATTGGCCGAGGAGCGGGGAGGAGGAATCTTGTCCCCGTAGTCCACTGGAACCAATCCTGTGTGAGCATGTTTGTGCCACAGCTGGGCGCACAGGGGTGGGGGGTCCGCCACTGGAGCGCCATACCTGCCAAAATGGGACGGTGGACAGTGGTCGTGATGACGGCCGTGCGCACCGGATATGTGATCCAGGAAACGAGGGAACCATTATTTTGTCAGGTTTTCTGGGTGCCACAGCCTGCTGGGCATGCGGTGACAAAGGATTCTCCTCGCAGCCCTCCGACCAGGGGATGGAGTGGTCTGTCGACCAGCCCTAGAGAAGTGGGTCTCCTCGCCCCTGGGTCGCCCATCTTGGGGGCACTTCGAAGCCTTCCTCGGGTTCTTAGTGGTCGGCCGCGAGACGGGTGGCGTCTGCTTCCCGCGGAGGGCTCCACGCTGGAGAAGGGCCACAGGGGCAGGCTGTGGTGGAGCCGGTGTTGTTGCTGCAGGAGGACGCCCTTGGCAACGAGCAGACAGGGTGCGGGGTCTTAAGCCGCGCCGGGGCAGGATATGTTGTGAGACCTCCGTCTGCTCCTTCACCGCCGAGAACTGCTGGGCAAAGTCCTCGACAGCGTCGCCAAACAGGCCAACCTGGGAAATGGGGGTGTCAAGGAACCGTGCCTTGTCCGCCTCTCCCATCTCGACCAAGTTGAGCCAAAGATGGCGCTCCTGGACCACCAGGGTGGATATCGCCTGCCCGAGAGACCGCACTGTGACCTTCATCGCCTGGAGAGCAGAGCGCAGTTCCTGCATCACTCCCGGGTCAGAACTACCCTCATGCAGTTCTTTTAGCACCTTGGCTTGGTGTACTTTCAGGAGAGCCATGGCGTGCAGGGTGGAGGCGGCTTGTCCAGTGGCTCCGCAGGCCACAGTCGTCAGGGATGACGTAAACCTACAGGCCCTGGATGGGAGCTTTGGGCGCCCATGCTAGGTGGCTGCGCTCTGCGGACACAAGTGCCTTATCCACCTGGGGGATCACCGAATACCCCCTGGCCGCTCCACCATCGAGGGTAGTGAGAGTGGGGGAGCTGAAAGACCGGGACCGGACAGTAAAAGGTGCCTCCCATGATCTTGTCAGCTCCTCATGCACTTCCAGGAAGAAAGCACCTGGGCGCCCCGAGCCCAGGAACCTTTCTTACGAAAGCAAGCCATGACCGCAACGTTGCCATGGTCATGTTCTCGCAATGAGGACATGACTCATCCATGAATGATATCTCTGCGTGGGCAGTGCCCAGACACGTAAGACAGCGATTGTGGCCATCAGAAGCGGAGAGATAATGACCGCAACCAGGAATAACACACAAACGGAAAGGCATCTTTAAAAAGATGTTCCGTTTTTGTGCCGCTCTTTTTGTGAATGAAAATATACTCTTTTAGAATATACTCTCTTATTTTCGCTCTGCTGAAGCGCCCAGGGGCGTTCTCCGCACTCCACGGGTGCAGAGGGAGAGAAGCCACTGAAATGCGCAGTAAATCAATCAGTTTTGAGGTGCGTCTTTGGAGGGAATTGAATTCAGTGCACTGAATACAACCGCTCGGCTCCGAAGAGAAAATCTGAATGAGTGGTTGCATAACAGCTCCTTTTATACCCGTATGTCTGGGGGAGTGGCATGCATATTCCACTCATCAATTCTCATTGGCCTTTTTTAAAAAAAGCAGAGGTGTTTGGGGCTCCCAAGAGTGACCCCTAGTGTCACTACATCGACACAATGTCGAGTGATAGGAACTATGGGTTTCTCTACTTCCCTGGAATTTCTAGGGATCACACTCGAAACCGTAAAAATGCAGGCTTCTATACCCCTGGATAAACTGGTCCGAATTAGAACTTTTTGTGCTTTTATTATTCACTCCGACGAAATTTCTAAACGTGACCTTCTGTCTCTTTTAGGGCATCTCAATTTTGCAATGCGTATTATACCCCAAGGCCGTTCATTCATCTCTTGCCTTCTTACCTTAGCCTATTCCATGGCCAACTTGTCAGATAGGGTTACCCTAACTGAAGGCTGTCAATCCAACCTTAAATTTTGGACCATGTTTCTTAACCAATGTAATGGCATTTCTTTTTTCTATAATGACATTCCCAAATCCTCTATCTCCCTGTCTTTTTTTACTGACGCAGCTCCCTCCATCGGTTTCAGGGGCTGTGGTTCACGGGAAGCTGGCCAACAGAATTTAAAACACTAGTTAGCGATTTGTTTTCATCTGCTCTCTTTTAAATTTATCCCACCCTGGTAGCCAGCGTCCTATGGGGCTCTCAATGGTCATACAAACACATTGTTGTTCATTGAAACAACTCAGCTGTTGTCGCAATAATCAACAAAGGTTGATCTTCTTGTGGCATGATCATGTCTCTATTGAGACAGCTTATTTGGCAGAGCATTAATTGTCATTTCTTGTCAAGAATATTGCATAACCAAACGCTCACCTATTCATGGCTCAAAGACATAGCAAGCATTGCTAAGTCTTTTCAATGGTATTGCACATCCAAAGCCCCCCTTCCCTTCACGTGTCATAAGGTTTGGTTATCCTTTTCATGGATATTGCACATCAAATGCTCACCCATTTCAGGGCTTAAATACAGCATTGGTTACTCTTTTCAAGGGTATTGCACAACCAGTTCCCCCCTTGATTTCATGTCTCATAATCATTTGTTATCCTTTTCAAGGATATTGCACAACCAAATACTTGCCCAATTTAGGGCTCATTTTCATCAAAACATTGGTTACTCTTTTCAAGGGTATTGCACAACCAAATTTTTGCCAAATTCAGGGCTCATATATATCATAAGCTTTAGTTACTCTTGTCTAGGGTATTGCACAACCAAATGTTCACCCAAGTCATGGCTCAAATTAATCAAACATCGCAAACGATGCTCTCCTCTCTCATATTCCTTATAAGCATTGTTATCCTTTTCAAGGGTATTGCACAAACGATGTCCCCCCCCCCAGTATGGCATATTTTTTCACAAAAATATATATATATTATATGTTTCTAATTGCTTCGTTATCTTTTACGGATTGTTTCCTGCCAACATGAAGACATGGTCGGTATTCCTTATTTTTTCATCTTTTGGGGGTCCTAGTATTAAAATTTTTTTTGGGGTAGGCTCCTCATCCCTGCCGTCTTTCCCGGTAGGATTTGACGGGATTTCACTCAAATTTTCACCAAACCGTCAGACGAGGGCTTCTGCCAAAAAACTTTACTTTATTATTTTATTGTTCATCAATAAATTGTCTTTCCCTTTATGCTATGCTGTTCTGAGTCTTTCTGATAGAAATGGAAGTGTAAGCGGTAATTCTGTCAGGAAGGCTCACGTGGTACACATCATCATTTCATTCATAATTTCCTTAAACCAATCACTGTTCACCTCTCGCTTTAAAGGTCTGCCAGCAGCCAACCACTCTGCTGCCTTCAGGTGCCAACGTGGTAACCGCCTCCTCCCCACCACCACCAGCAAGTCTTCGTCTGATGAGGGGTAGACTCCTTGCCCCTGCCGTCTTTCCAGGCAGGATTTGATGTTCACTCAAATGTTCACCAGACCATCAGACGGAGGCTTACGCCAAATTACTTTACTTTATTATTTTATTGTTCATCAATAATTTGTCATTCCCTTTATGCTATGCTGTTCCAAGTCTTTCTGATAGAATAAATGTAATACTGGAAAAAAATCTATTCTCTCTCTTTCCTTTTTATCCTCCCATTCAATGAGGGGAAAATGAGCCTTTCCTTGTCTTTTCAAATATTGTGCATTTGCAAAAAGGAGCTAGGTATTTATTTTACAGACCCTGAACAGATGAGACATGCCCATGAAGAGACATGTGAAGCAGGGAGTATAAAAGCAAAGTTTTTTGTGCATTTTCTTTGAAGGTTTGCTTTTTAAAAAAAAGTATGTTTTATTCAAAATTCACAAAGAGCATTGTTTCCCAAAAGTATTGTTAGCTAACTATGTTTGCAAGTTCCATTGTTACCAAGATAGGTTAACGATTTGGTGTTTCTTGAAACCATAGTTCCATCAAACATTCACAAACAGCATTGCAAAGTTATGTGGTTATGTAGCGTCAGCCAGCTGGTAGGTAGCTCTGCAGTGTGCAAACCTCACTCCCCTAGCCTCAAGAGGCGTACTAGTGACTGACGCTAGAGGCTGTAGCCTTTAGCCTCCTTGTTAGTTCGCCCTCCTACCATGCTGGAGATGCCGGTTCAAATCCCGCTCAGCATGGTAGGAGGGCGAACAGTGGTGCCATGACCTGGATGGGAGTGAGGTTAAGGGGCGTGAATGTAACGGGAGCCAGCTGGTACATGATAGCTGTGTAGTATGTGTAAACTACACTGCCTTGGCCTCAAGAGGAGCACTAGCGACTGACACTAGAGGCTGTAGCATTTAGCCTCCTCATTAGCGTGCCTGCCTCCCATGCCAGAGACACCAGTTCGAATCTCGCTTGGAGCGGGTCAAGCAGGACCGGTTACAGTTAGAAGCATAGTTTCTTGTTAGTTCATGGTGTCGACGTGATTTGATTTTCTCAGGCTTCTATATCTTTAATTTCATATATACAGTTGAAGTCAGAAGTTTACATACACTTAGGTTGAAGTCATTAAAACTAATTTTTTAACCATTCCACAGATTTCATATGAGCAAACTATAGTTTTGGCAAGTCATTTAGGACATCTACTTTGTGCATGACACAAGTAATTTTTCCAACAATTGTTTTTACAGGCAGACTGATTCACTTTTAATTGACTATATCACAATTCCAGTGGGTCAGAAGTTTACCTACACTAAGTTAATTGTGCCTTTTAGCAGCTTGGAAAATTCCAGAAAATGATGTCAAGCCTTTAGGCAATTAGCCAATTAGCTTCTGATAGGCTAATTGGCTAATTTGAGTCAATTGGAGGTGTACCTGTGGATGTATTTTAAGGGTTACCTTTAAACTCAGTGCCTCTTTGCTTGGCATCATGGGAAAATCAAAAGAAATCAGTCAAGACCTCAGAAAATAAACTGTGGACCTCCACAAGTCTGGTTCATCCTTGGGAGCAATTTTCAAATGCCTGAAGGTACCACATCCATCTGTACAAACAATTGTACACAAGTATAAACACCATGGGACCACGCAGCCATAATACTGCTCAGGAAGGAGACACATTCTGTCTCCTAGAGATGAACGTAGTTTGGTGCGAAAAGTGCAAATCAATCCCAGAACAACAGCAAAGGACCTTGTGAAGATGCTGGCGGACACAGGTAGACAGCCACCCTATATCGACATAACCTGATAGGCTGCTCAACAAGGAAGAAACCACTGCTCCAAAACCACCATAAAAAAGCCAGACTACAGTTTGCAAGTGCATATGGGGACAAAGATCTTACTTTTTGGAGAAATGTCCTCTGGTCTGATGAAACAAAAATTTAACTGTTGGCCATAATGATCATCGTTATGTTTGGAGGAAAAAGGGTGAGGCTAGCAAGCCGAAGAACACCATCCCAACTGTGAAGCATGGGGGTGGCAGGATCATGTTGTAGGGGTGCTTTGCTGCAGGAGGGACTGGTGCACTTCACAAAATAGACGGCATCATGAGGAAGGAAAATTATGTGGATATATTAAAGCAACATCTCAAAACATCAGCCAGGAAGTTAAAGCTCAGTCACAAATGGGTCTTCCAAATGGACAATAACCCCAGGCATACCTCCAAAGTTGTGGCAAAATAGCTTAAGGACAACAAAGTCAAGGTATTGGAGTGGCTATCACAAAGCCCTGACCTCAATCTGATAGAAAATTTGTGGGCAGAACTGAAAAAAGCACGCGTGAGCAAGGAGGCCTACAAACCTGACTCAGTTACACCAGTTCTGTCTGGAGGAATGGACCAAAATTCCAGCAACGAGTGAGTTGGATGAGTCAAATTCGTTTTGAAGCCATTGTAAAATGACTGTAAATGCACACCTGTGATCGCACATCAGATGTGCCAAGTTGCTGTTTTGCTAGGCAACCGAAAACAGCCTATAGTTAGGCTTATGCACTATATTACTTAGCAGAATAATTGTTTATTACAATAATTATTAAAGGAATTGTTTTCTCCAAAAATCCTCTCATCATTGTCATCCCAGATGTGTATGACTTTCTTCTGCTACACACAAATTAAGATTTTTAGAAGAATGTCTCAGCTATGTTGGTCCTTTCATTGCAAGTGAATGGTAGCCAGAGATCTAAAGGTCAAAAAAGCAGATAAAAGCAGCATAAAAGTAATCCATAAGACTCCAGTGGTTAAATCCATATCTTCAAAAGCAATTTGATAAGTGTGGGTTAGAAACAGATCAATAATTAAGTTCTTTTTTACTATAAATCTCCACCTTCACTTTCATTTTCAGGGGATTATTGCTGTTTTTAAACATTTCCCAATAAAGAATGTTTCAAATCAAAGAATGTTTCCAATAAAGCAAATTATATTTGCTAGACGGAAATGTCCAGACACGAACTGTTGCAGTCTAAACCCTGATTCACCACAACATGAATTCATAGAGTAACAAAGAGTTATTTAAGGTCAGCGTGCTCAGGGAGAAAAGTGCTCCGTCACAACTGCACTGCAGCACTGAATGCAGGTCCATGTATCCCTATTCAGGAGCTGCAATCCACTGCTGCCTCACTCACATCAACCAAGATGTTTTGCTTTTACGGAGAGATATTCCTGGAAGCTGTTCCTTTTCCATGAGACAATGCCAAAAGGGTAAATCTCACAAAACCTGTTGAGAACATATCCAACTTGATGACAGCAACAAATACAATGTGACACATGCTCATTTGTGCTTGTGAATTAAACGAAAAGAACAAACATCACATAAATCCAACATGATCACATAGGAAATTGACATGAGGAAGTATTTAATTTCTTCATAATTTTTTATAATGATCTTCAGCGAAGAAGTAAATGACTCTCTCGCAAGAAGTGAATCATGCTGTCTCTCTCCATGTTGCATGCGATTGGCTGTTCGGTGCAAATATAATTTCTTCATGTGAACACGCTCGTGAACTAATCATAAATTCAGGATCAAACTAGTTGATAAAGAAAGTTGATAACCAGCATATTGAAACCACTTAAACATAATGCCTGGTTGGATTTGGTGGATTTTGTCAAACTAAAATTTCTGATATATGGCACAGGTCCAGCGTGGAAACGAAGTATTTCCTTAACCAAAAACAACGGTGAGCGAAATCTGGATTCAAATTAAGGTGGCCAGACGTCCCGTTTTTTCCTGGGACAATCCCATATTCAAGCACTTTTTCTAGTGTCCTGACTTATTCTGAAAAAATATTTCCCCTCTGCTAAAATTTCTCTATCGCCTATGTGGCTTTCTCAGTCACATGAGTATTCTAATCAAAGGTAGCCGAGGATACGGCTTGTAAAACCAATAAAATCACACCATATTATTTGAAGTACATGATTGGATTAAACTATTGAATCACAATCCCCTATCAATAGAGGTCCAGTTAGTGAACTGATTGAAGAGTCAGTTTGAAAGAACACTCAGATGAAATTGCGGCTGGAAAAATGTCAAGGGTGTGAGATTTGTGGAGCTCGCTTTTCCATCACCCATGGTGGCCGCACCGACATCGCACAGCATGTTCATTCAAAAAAAGCATGTGGATGCTGCTAAAAGTTAGTGTGCCACACCAAGTGTTAGTGATATTTTTTTTTTTTTTTTTTTTTTTGTGACGCAAAGTTCAGAATCTGACAAGGTGCATGCAAGTTAAGGACTTTTTGCTTATCATTCTGTTGTGCATGGCCATGGTTTTCAGTCAGCTGACTGCACTGCGAAACTGATCAAGAAATTGTATGATCCGAAATTTTCTTCTACCCGCACCAAATCTGAAGCTGTCATATGCAACGTACTCGCTTTTGTGCAGCTGGACTATCAGAAATTACTGCAGCATGGCAACACACATTTCCTCTCTCTTGGTCCAGCTCTTGAAAGAAAACTACACCTTTTCAATGGCCTGCGTGCATACTTTATTTCTCAAGAAAAATGCCCAAAGTTTCTAAGAGACATTTTTAGTGATCCTTGCACTAAACTTTGGATTGGCTTTGCACTCAAGCAAACAGCCACTTTTAACCATGCACTGGAGATACTGTAGTAGAGCAAGACAAAACTGGAGCCGCTCACTGGAGAACACAGAAAAACTTGTGTGAGCCCTACTGAGAGACATCCCAGAGTGGAAAGCCATTCAGAGCAGCCTCGAACACTTCTACTCCAGAATCCCCACTCTCACTTTGATTGACGAAACCACACTCTTTGATGAGTGGGCTTGCGCGAAAAACATTCGTCGCATCACTGAGTGGAACATGAACAAGATGGCCATGTCTGAGAGATGTACAGACGTTTTTTGTGAGCTGGAGAGCAAGACCATTAACTTAGCCAAATCTTAGCCAAGATCGTGGAGTTTGTTTTATGCCTGCCTGGGACATCTGCATCTGTGGAGCGTGTGTTCTCATTAATGAACACAGCATGGACACCAGATAAATCTCGACTCAGTGTAACAGTCATGAAGGCAAAGCTTTTCGTACATCTTAATTTTGGACTGGACTGCTCTGCATTTTACGATAAACTCTTGAAAGACAAGCGCACACTGAGAAAAATTGCTGCCAGCGAAAAATACAAGGTGACAACAGTTACAGATGCAGATGCACCCTCTACTTCGCATTGATCTGCACCTAGGTAAAGATATGTCAATTTCATTTTTGCTGGGAGGGGGCTGTCCTGTTTTCCACAAGCAGGAATCTGGTCACCCTAATTCTAAGATACAAAGGAATTCGAAAATGAAAATCTTAGTCCACTGACAGTTAGGCTTAGAGTTGGGGTTTGGGTTAGAAATATGGTTAGTAAAATATGCAAACCAGTTGACTGTGTATTATTATTATCACTAAAAACAACCCGCTTTACAATTTGCTGTTGGAGCCCCTCTGTGGACATTTCACCCGGAAACTGGAGCTCACACTTGCCCATACATTTAACAATATTTTCAGCTTTATAATATTTTAGCTGAATACACAGTAAGATCATAAATCTGCATAAATCACTTTGATTTCTAACTACATTTAAATAGAAAAAAATTAAAATATTTCTTTTTTTTTTCTACTATAGGTTTGATCTCTAGATTCATTATTAATTAATATTGAAAGTTAATATAAAACTATCTATATAAACATAAATCTTGATTGATCCAGTATTGTAGCTCAGTGCCGAATCAGTGCTGAGCTTTAGGAATGTAATCACAAGATATTTAATGTTCATGAGCTCTTGGCCATCCACCCAAAATTATGAATGTAAACATCTTGAGGCAGGATTCTTGTAATTCTTGTCCTGATTCTCGCAAAGGGTCCCTTTGATCTTCCAAATGATTATAAGGTAAACCATTATTACACACCAAACCATACATTTTGAGGGTTAGAAAACATCTTGGTTACTGATGTAACCTCTGTTCACTGATGGAGGAAATGAGACATTGTATCGATGTAGGGGTTCGATCTTGAAAGCCCCAATCACCTTTGCTTAAAATAGAAAAGGCCAATGAAAATTGGCGAGTGGAATTTGCATGCCACTCTCCGCCCCGGACATATGGGTATATGTCTTTTCGGTGCAGCGGGGAGCACTGCAAATGATTGAAAGTCACCTCTGCATAGTCACCTTTTAACACCCTTTCCCCACAGCCCCATCTCTAGTACGTATAGCCTGACTAATGATGTACAATGCTTTTGCAGATGCTGCTGGTGCAGACTGCACAGTCAGACAAAAAGGGAAAGAGAAAAATTAAGCAGTCTAAAAGCACCCAATAGAAAATGTGATATTCATGATTTGGGTTCCTGTCACACAAAAAGCTAGAGCCAGTCACCCTGTCATAACCAAACAAACGTGCCTGGCATCCACACTGAGAAAATCCTGCAGGAATACGATTACTAAGAGAGAACGGGATAGAGTGATACCAAGATTATTGTAGTTTTAAAAAATTCCATATGTTTTTATTTTATATAATATAATATAATATAATATAATATAATATAATATAATGGTTGTTTTACATGTCAAATTTACATGTCATTTGTTGTTTTACATGCTTGTTCAATTTGGTGGTACTTTCTGATTAAATACACAAATGTCGAAAGTCAGGCTTTTCGAGATTACTTTAGTTAATACCATCCAGCATTGATTAAAAATGCAAAAAATGAAGTTGTAAGGATCACCCTGGCGACCACCAGGGGTCGCTATGTATGTTTATTATTCACTTCGTGCCTTTCGTTTGATTATGGGTTTTGTAGTTATTTTCCTTGACATTGTTCATTGGTTCTTGTGTTTATTACTCCCAGGTGTGTCTTGTTAACCCTATTAGTCCTTGTGTATTTAATCCCTGTGTTCCCCTGTGTTCTTTGTCAGTTTTTAACCTTTCATGGCTGTAGTGGTTTGTTCTGTTTTCTTTTTTTCTAGTAAGACCTTTGATATTAAGGCAAAAAAAAAAAAAAAAAAATATTCTTGATAATAATTATTGTATTGTTTTCCTGTAAAAATATCTAAAAATCCTTAAAACAAGATCAATTAGATTAATCTTGTTTTGGAAACAACACTGCATAAGATATTTAGGTTTTTCAGAGAATGTATTTTTATCATGTGTATTTTGTCTTACTGTACTGGCAGAGTTTTTATAGTCAAAACAAGTGAAAAAATCTACCAGTGCTGAAGAAGTAATCCAAAGTATTTAGAATACGTTACTGACCTTGAGTAATCTATCGGAATGTTACAAATTACATTTTACAGCATGTATTCTGTAATCTGTAGTGGAATACATTTCAAAAGTAACCCCCCCCCCCAACCCTGACTGAAATACATTAGTTAGTTATTATTAACAAGCTGTTTACTAAGGATGAAAAACCATTATCAAACTGCTTATATTAAATTATTAAACAGTAATAAATTGTTTGTGACAGTGAATATAAACAAATCACATACTATTTGTATGCTGTAGGAAATGTAGGAAAAATAATTAATAAATGCTCAATTAACTATAAATGAATGCTTTACAAATACTTACTACCGTGTACTATAGTTATTATAAAGTGTTATGCTTTTAGGTTTCAAATCAAAGTCTCTAATAAAGGTAAAAAAAAAAATTAAAAAAAGAAAAGAAAAAACATGGCACTCTTATTAAAAAGCTTTTTTTTTTATCACATGGATCTACAAAAAATAAATAAATAAATAGAGAGTAAATAAAAATGTATAAGTATTTTAACTTTTTGCCTACAGCCATGAGATAAAGACATTTTTTCTTTTTCGACAAATTTGAATCCTTGACCATACCCTGCATCTGCAGAACTCTTCTGTTTGTAGAAGAATCCTTGACCATATCCTTGAATATGTTACAATTCAATGATATGTTCATTCAATGATACATCTCAGAGATGTTGGTTTATCAAGAACTTTTTTTTTTATTTTATTCCTTTGAGGAAAAAAAAAAGGAATGGAAAAAAATACTTCCAGTAAGGCAGCTGAAACAGTATTTGGACACTGTTGCGCAGAATGGTGTAGTTACGCCATCTACCAGCAGGAACTAAATGCCGAAGCTAACCATCCAACCCTTGAGCTCTACATTCCGCCTATGGGATAGCTTTGGAGAACAGGATTTTGGGATGGGCTTGAATCTGAGTTGCGCACCAAAAGTGTGAACATTCCTATTATATGCTGTTTATTTTAAAACACTTCCACTTTTTTACCTCGTCTTACAGGCCCTGGCACACACTGCAGACATGCTACTCTACAGCCACAAATAAATATGGAGAGAAACAGGGAGCCAAATCTGAGCCAAGGAACAGGCAGGGAGTTGGTGGTTGCCAGGTGGCATTTGTAATGAGTGTGTGTAAGTGTGTGTATGTTTATAGTAGATGTCAACATGATTGTGTGTGTTTGAAAGTGTAAGATCACTTGGGCAAACACATGTGTGTTGTAATTGAGGTTAGAGCAAGCGATGTTGCAGGCTGCACCTGAGGCTGCACTTCAGAACCTGAGGGCCGCCCAACAACAACCTGGCACACGAGGACCCGCTCCACCACACACACATGCACACATAATCAGAAATTAGAATGTAGAGTGGTGACATGAGTGGAATGTAAAGTTACAGAATAAAGCCAGCTGTAAAGGTTGAAATATAAAAATTTACTTTTACAAATCTACAAATGTAAACTTTATGAACCTTCAAATGTGCAAAATGGTTCTGCCCAAGTCCATTCTAAGTTTATAATTATGTGAATATCTCGAAAACTATCAAGAACCTGTTCGGGTCATTTTGCACCTCAAAATGGTGGCGCAGAGTACCGACTCAATACGGTCCCAGTGCGCTGTTTGATTGACACACAGATTTGAGTGCCTGCTCTGTTACTCTTTTTACATTGAAATGGACAATTAATAAAATTAGAATCATGATACGTCACAGTGGGATTATTAAACCACTATCCCTAATTAAAGAAGGATGTGATTTAATTAAAGAAATATACAGTTGGCTGCAAGTGCCGTGTGCTTCAAAGTGAATGTGTGAAGCTGTTTATTTGCTGAAAAAGCCACATAATGAGCCTCATTCGTACTGTGCATGTTGTGATAGATGACAAAGCAGTGTGCTCATTCACTGCGAAACATGCAGTGCCTGCTCATTATATATTTATATATTAAATAGCAGCATTTTGTGCTTTAAGCCCAAAACATACTCTACACAAGTACGTAAATGCAGATTCTATCTATGCAATCTCAAATTTTGTGCATAGTTGCCTTTCAAAATTATTTCAACCACAGTTCCTTACACAGCACAAGTACACGTTGCATTCTCATGCCACAAGGGGTGCTATAGTGAGACTATTGTGAACTGCCCACTTCTACGGTATAAATGCTGCACTGATTGAAAAACTAAGCTACTTCATCTGAGTTACCAGTGGCAAATTCTCAGGTCCAGCAAAGTCTTCTCTGCTGGCCTAACATGCCAAATAAATAAATATTTTTCATCCTTTCATTCTCAATCACCTTTTTGCCTATGCATTTTTAATTGCTTTCCACTCTTAATTAATCTACAAAAAATAGAGAAAAATGAAAAGTTTATCCAGTCAGAATTTATTCCTTGATGCTTACAAGTGAAGCGTGACAACTTTTTCACAAATCACATGCCCGAAGCAGTGCGTGAGTTTGAGCTCCACCCCATCAGGCCTTCAGAATTTCTACCGAATACCTCAACAGTGCAAATGAATGGGCAACTAAAGTCAGACTGTCATATTTCTTCAACCAATCAGATTGATTTATTTGTTCTTGGTGGGTGTGATCTTTAGGATATGTCCCAGTCGAGGCCTTCTAGCTGGCCTTGAGTGACGCAGTCACACTTTAAGTGATGTACTTAATTTGAAAGCAAAGAGCGCGAGACCTATAGCTGACAAGTCGGCTGTCATCACTGCCGCTATTGCCATTGAGAAAGAGATCCTTATGGATTTAAAAACACAAGATGTTCTCCATGACCATGTGATTGCTTAATTTATTAATCAGGAAAGAAGGACTGATTTTCACTTCAAGCAAATTGGTAAGTGCTTTTTGCATGGTTATAGCAACATCAAGAGTTTTCTAAGTGTAAATTAGGCTGCTGGAGCATTCAGTGTCAGATCAAGTTTTGAAAAGTAGTGCTGTGTTCCATTCAACTTGGAAAATGGGATTTTACAACTTCCTACTAGGAAAAGTGCAATGGAATGCATCTTTAAGTCAGAATTACAACTTGTAGGCTCATGCAGAAATTCTCAACTCACACAAACATGTCCACACTCAGAGAGATATACAAAGTAAGTGATAAACATTCACTTTATTAAGTAATATCGATAAATAAGTTCGTTTCCACATTACATGATATTAAAGCTTGTTTAACAAACACCTGCAGAAACAGGTGTATAAAACATGGTAAATTATAATCTCTTTTGATAATCGTACACCTGAAGCACAAATGCTAGTGCTGCAGCATTGTTTATCAGTTGGGTTGCTAGGAGACATCTCTAATGAGAATCAAACCCCTACTAAGCTAACGGGAGCATTGCAGTTTTGTTTCCTTAAATGTCATCTTCCGAATATCAGGGAATGGAATGCATTTATGGTTGGAAATATCAAGTAGGAATATCCCTCATCCAACTTGAATGGATCGCAGCATAACCGTGTACCCTGACGAAACAAAATTTATTGCAAGCAACATTTAAATCGCAAATATTATTAGATAGATTTTTCCAGGTATTATAGACCTCCTTGGTAGATTCATATGAAAAATTATGATTTTTGAATGTCTGTTCGGGAGACGTTCATTTCACAAAACAGTCATGTTGCAGTTAAAATTAGGCTTGCTTGAGCATTAAGTGTCATTTCAAGTTCTGGCTTTCGTGTGTGGACGCATTTTTAAAATGTCAATTGGTATTATTAGTTAGCTGTGACATAATGTATGATGCCCAAAGGCAGAGGGTGTCTTATTCATTGTGAAACTGTGTTTTCTTAATGGCATGAATCACACTGAAGGCCTAGACTTTAAATGCACGGCCTGCTACTGTGAGTTACACATTTTAAAAGATATTTCTTCAATGTTGTTAGTCAAATAGTCAAACAAGTATCTCTGTGTTCACTTTTATACATATATAAAGAATTTCACAGCAGATACTGAAACATTGTATTTCTGAAGTCAAAATAAGCATGCTGGCTATGAATTACTTTGTCCAATGGTTATCAACATTTCAATAACAAACAATAACAGTTTGTTTACTTGTAGCATTGCAAGACACAGATGTAGAAATAAAAAACATGTTATGCTTATTAAAGACAACATATGCTTGGTTCTAATATTCCAGTTAAATCTAGTAAAAATTACATTCTGTGTTTAGGCCTTTTTTTAGATGGTATATTTTAGAAATGCTTCTTTTTAGAACATAATACTCTTCACATTCATATCCTTTTCTGTATCTGGATATTTTAGCAAGCACAGATGCCAAATACAACAGACGCCGTGCAAACCTGGATGTGTGTGAATTGAGTCCTGTGACATCAGCTGAGGGATATATTAAGGAGCTGAGCTGAAAATATTGGCCTACAGATGTCTAGACCTCAACTTGTTTTTATTAAATTAGCATATGCAATATTTAAATGAAGCATTTATCTACTCCAAGCCCTGGACACTTACGTATCTTAATTGTGGCTAACTATGTACATGCCTCTATTACACAATGCCACAATCCTTAATGCATAAAATTAAAAGGAATATGGCAAAATCAAAAGGAAATGTGGCAAAACACAAAAGGAATATGGAAAACTCAAATGCAGTGCTGGCAAAAACAAAAGCAATACAGTAAATCAAACAGCAATGGGGAAAAAACAAAGGCAATCTGGCAAAATCAAAAGGAATAATGCAAAATCAAAAGGCAATGCAGCAAAAATAAAAGGAATATGGCAAAATCAAATGCAATGCTGGCAAAAACAAAGAGGATGTTGCAAAATCAAAAGGCAATGTGGCAAAAACAAAAGGAATATGGTGAAATCAAATGCAATTCTGGTAAAAACAAAAGGAATATGGCAAAATCAAAAGGCAATGTGGCAAAACACAAAAGGAATATGGCAAACTCAAATGCAATGATGGCAAAAACAAAAGCAATACAGTAAAATCAAACAGCAATGGGGAAAAAGCAAAGGGAATGTTGCAAAATCAAAAGGCAATGTGGCAAAAACAAAAGGAATATGGTGAAATCAAATGCAATTCTGGTAAAAACAAAAGGAACATGGCAAAATCAAAAGGTAATACAACAAAAACAAAAGGAATATGGCAAAATCAAAAGGCAATGCACCAAAAACAAAAGGAATATGACAAAATCAAATTCAGTGCTGGCAAAAACAAAGGGGATGTTGCAAAATCAAAAGGCAGTGTGGCAAAAACAAAAGGAATATGGCAAAATCAAACAGCAATGGGGCAAAACAAAGGTAATGTGGCAAAATCAAATGCAATGCTGAAAAAAACAAAGGTAATATGGCAAAATCAAACCGCAATAGGGCAACACAAAGGGAATGTGGCAAAATCAAAAGGCAATGCAGCAAAAACAAAAGGAATATGGCAAAATCTAATGCAATGCTGGCAAAAACAAAAAGAATATTGCAAAATCAAATGCAATGCTGGTAAACACAAAAGGAATATGGCAAAATCAAACAGCAATGCAAAATCAAAAGGTAATGCAGCAAAAACAAAAGGACTATGGGAAAACCAAAAGGCAATGCAGCAAAAACAAAAGGAATATGGTGAAATCAAATGCAATTCTGGTAAAAACAAAAGGAATATGGCAAAATCAAATGCAGTGCTGGCAAAAACAAAGGGGATGTTGCAAAATCAAAAGGTAATGCAGCAAAAACAAAAGGAATATGGCAAAATCAGATGCAGTGCTGGAAAAAACCAGGGGGATGTTGCAAAATCAAAAGGTAATACAGCAAATACAGAAGGAATATGGCAAAATCAAAAGGCAATATTACAAAAACAAAAGGAATATGGCAAAATCAAACCACAATAGGGCAAAACAAAGGGAATGTGCCAAAATTAAAAGGCAATGCGGCAAAAACAAAAGGACTATGGCAAAATCAAATGCAGTTCTGGCAAAAACAAAAGAAATATTGCAAAATCAAATGTAATGCTGGAAAAAACAAAAGGAATATGGCAAAATCAAACAGCAATGGGGCAAAACAAAGGGAATTTGGCAAAATCAAAAGGCAATGCAGCAAAAACAAAAGGAATATGGCAAAATCAAACAACAGTGGGGCAAAACAAAGGAAATATGGCAAAAATAAAAGGAATATGGTGAAATCAAATGCAGTTCTGGTAAAAACAAGGGAGATGTTGCAAAATCAAAAGGTAATGCAGCAAAAACAAAAGGAATATGGCAAAATCAAAAGGTAATATTGCAAAAACAAAGTGAATGTGGCAAAATCAAAAGGCAATGTGGCAAAAACAAAATGATTATGGCAAAATCAAATACAATTCTGGCAAAAACAAAAGGAATATTGCAAATTCAAATGTAATGCTGGCAAAAACAAAACAAATATGGTCAAATCAAATACAATGCTGGCAAAAACAAAAAGAAAATGGCAAAATGAATCGTAATGGGGCAAAACAAAGGAAATGTGGCAAAATTAAAAGGAAATGTGGCAAAAACAAAAGGAATATGCCAAAATCAAATGCAATGCTGGTAAAAACTAAAAGAATATGACAAAAACAAACGCAATGCTGGCAAAAGCAAAAGGAATATAGCAAATTCAGATGCAATGCTGGCAAAAGCAAAAGGAATATAGCAAATTCAAATGCAATGCTGGCAAAAGCAAAAGGAATATGGCAAAATCAAATGCAATGCTGACAAAAACAAAAGGAATATGGCAAAATCAAACAGCAATGCAAAATCAAAAGGTAATGGAGCAAAAAAAAATAAAAAATTAATATGGCAAAACCAAAAGGCAATGGGGCAATGGGGCAAAAACAAAATTAATATGACGAAATCAAAAGGCAATGCAGCAAAAACAATAGGAATATGGCAAAATAAAACCGCAAAAGGGCAAAACAAAGGGAATGTGGCAAAATTAAAAGGCAATGCGGCAAAAACAAAAAGGAATATGGCAAAATCAAATTCAATGCAGGCAAAAACAAATGAAATATGGCAAAATCAAATGCAATGCTGGAAAAAACAAAAGGAATATGGCAAAATCAAACAGCAATGGGGCAAAACAAAGGGAATGTGGCAAAATCAAAAGGCAATGCAGCAAAAACAAAAGGAATATGGCAAAATCAAATGCAATGCAGGCAAAATCAAACAGCAATGGGGCAAAACAAAGGGAATGTGGCAAAATTAAAAGGCAAATCGGCAAAAACTAAAGGAATATGGCAAAATCAAATGCAATGCTGGTAAAAACAAAAAGAATATGGCAAAAACAAATGCAATGCTGGCAAAAACAAAAGGAATATGGCAAAATCAATCAGTAATGGGGCAAAACAAAGTGAATGTGGCAAAATCAAAAGGCAATGTGGCAAAAACAAAAGGAATATGGCAAAATCAAACCGCAATGGGGCAAAACAAGGGAATGTGGCAAAATTAACAGACAATGTGGCAAAAACAAAAGGAATATGGCAAAATCAAACAGCAAAGGGGCAAAACAAAGGGAATGTGTCAAAATCAAAAGGCAATGCGGCAAAAACAAAAGGAATATGGCAAAATCAAACGCAATGCTGGCAAAAACAAAAGGAATATGGCAAAATCAATCAGTAATGGGGCAAAACAAAGTGAATGTGGCAAAATCAAAAGGCAATGCGGCAAAATCAAACGCAATGCTGGCAAAAACAAAAGGAATATGGCAAATTTAGATGCAATGCTGGCAAAATCAAAATGGCAAAATCAAATGCAGTGCTGGCCAAAAACAAAAGGAATACAGCAAAATCAAACAGCAATATGGTAAAACAAGGGAATGTGGCAAAATTAACAGGCAATGTGGCAAAAACAAAAGGAATATGGTAAAATCAAATGAAAATGCTGGCAAAAACAAAAGTAATATGGCAAAATCAAACAGCAATATGGTAAAACAAGGGAATGTGGCAAAATTAACAGGCAATGTGGTAAAAACAAAAAGAATATGGCAAAAACAAATGCAATGCTGACAAAAACAAAAGGAATATGGCAAAATCAAACAGCAATGCAAAATCAAAAGGTAATGGAGCAAAAAAAAATAAAAAATTAATATGGCAAAACCAAAAGGCAATGGGGCAATGGGGCAAAAACAAAATTAATATGACGAAATCAAAAGGCAATGCAGCAAAAACAACAGGAATATGGCAAAATAAAACCGCAAAAGGGCAAAACAAAGGGAATGTGGCAAAATTAAAAGGCAATGCGGCAAAAACAAAAAGGAATATGGCAAAATCAAATTCAATGCAGGCAAAAACAAATGAAATATGGCAAAATCAAATGCAATGCTGGAAAAAACAAAAGGAATATGGCAAAATCAAACAGCAATGGGGCAAAACAAAGGGAATGTGTCAAAATCAAAAGGCAATGCGGCAAAAACAAAAGGAATATGGCAAAATCAAACGCAATGCTGGCAAAAACAAAAGGAATATGGCAAAATCAATCAGTAATGGGGCAAAACAAAGTGAATGTGGCAAAATCAAAAGGCAATGCGGCAAAATCAAACGCAATGCTGGCAAAAACAAAAGGAATATGGCAAATTTAGATGCAATGCTGGCAAAATCAAAATGGCAAAATCAAATGCAGTGCTGGCCAAAAACAAAAGGAATACAGCAAAATCAAACAGCAATATGGTAAAACAAGGGAATGTGGCAAAATTAACAGGCAATGTGGCAAAAACAAAAGGAATATGGTAAAATCAAATGAAAATGCTGGCAAAAACAAAAGTAATATGGCAAAATCAAACAGCAATATGGTAAAACAAGGGAATGTGGCAAAATTAACAGGCAATGTGGTAAAAACAAAAAGAATATGGCAAAAACAAATGCAATGCTGGCAAAAACAAAAGGAATATGGCAAAATCAAACAGCAATATGGTAAAACAAGGGAATGTGGTAAAATTACAGGCAATGTCACAAAAACAAAAGGAATATGGCAAAATCAAACGCAATACTGGCAAATTTAAACGGCAAAATCAAATGCAGTGCTGGCAAAAACAAAAGGAATACAGCAAAATCAAACAGCAATATGGTAAAACAAGGGAATGTGGCAAAAACAAAAGGAATATGGCAAAATCAAATGCGATGCTGGCAAAAACAAAAAGAATATGGTAAAATCAAACAGTAATATGGTAAAACAAGGGCAATGTGGCAAAAACAAAAGGAAGCTGGCAAAAACAAAAGGAATATGGCAAAATCAAACCGCAATGGGGCAAAACAAGGGAATGTGGCAAAATTAACAGACAATCTGGCAAAAACAAAAGGAATATGGCAAAATCAAACAGCAATGGGGTAAAACAAAGGGAATGTGTCAAAATCAAAAGGCAGTGTGGCAAAAACAAAAGGAATATGGCAAAATCAAACAGCAATGGGGCAAAACAAATTGAATGTGGCAAAATCAAAAGCAATGCTGGCAAAAACAAAAGGAATATGGCAAATTCAAATGCAATGCTGGTAAAAACAAAAGGAATATGGCAAATTCAAATGCAATGCTGGCAAAAGCAAAAGGAATATAGCAAAATCAAATGCAATGCTGGCAAAAAAACAAAAAAACAAAAGGAATATGGCAAAATCAAACACAATTCTGGCAAAAACAAAAGGAATATTGCAAAATCAAACAGCAAAGGGGCAAAACAAAGGGAATATGGCAAATTAAAATGCAATGCTGGCAAAAGCAAAAGGGATATAGCAAACTCAAAGGCAATGCTGGCAAAAACAAAAGGAATATGGCAAAATCAATAAACAGTGGGGCAAAACAAAGGGAATGTGGCAAAATTAACAGGCAATGCTGGCAAAAACAAAAGGAATATGGCAAAATCAAACACTAATGGGGCAAAACAAAGAGAATGTAGCAAAATCAAAAGGCAATGCGGCAAAAAGAAAAAGAATATGGCAAAATCAAACAGCAATGGAGCAAAACAAAGAGAATGTGGCAAAATTAACAGGCAATGCAGCAAAAACAAAAGGAATACAGCAAAATCAAACAGCAATGCTGGCAAAACAAAAGGAATATGACAAAATCAAACAGCAATAGGGCAAAACAAAAGGAATATGGCAAAATCAAACACAATGCTGGCAAAACAAAAGGAATATGGCAAAATCAAACAGCAATGGGGCAAAACAAAGGGAATGTGTCAAAATCAAAAGGCAGTGCATCAAAAACAAAAGGAATATGGCTAAATAAAATGCAATGCTGACAAAAACAAAAGGAATATGGCAAATTCAAATGCAATGCTGGCAAAAGGAATATAGCAAATTCAAATGCAATGCTGGCAAAAGAAAAAGGAATATGGCAAAGTAAAATGTAATGCTGGCAAAAACAAAAGGAATATGGCAAAATCAAACAGCAATGTGGTAAAACAAAGGGAATGTGGCAAAATTAACAGGCAATGTGGCAAAAACAAAAGGAATATGGCAAAATCAAACGCAATGCTGGCAAAAAAAAGGAATATGGCAAAATCAAACACAATGCTGGCAAAACAAAAGGATTATGGCAAAATCAAACAGCAATGGGGTAAAAAAAAGGGAATGTGGCAAAATCAAAAGGCAATGCGGCAAAAACAAAAAGAATATGGTAAAATCAAAAGGCAATGCTGACAAAAACAAAAAGAATATGGTAAAATCAAAAGGCAATGCGGCAAAACAAAATGAATATGGCAAAATCAAAAGGTAATGCTGGCAAAACAAAAGGAATATGGCAAAATCAAACAGCAATGGGGCAAAACAAAAGGAATATGGCAAAATCAAAAGCAATGCTGGCAAAAACAAAAGGAATCTGGCAAAATCAAACAGCAATGGGGCAAAACAAAGGGCATGTGGCAAAATCAAAAGGCAATGTGGCAAAAACAAAAGGAATGTGGCTAAATAAAATGCAATGCTGGCAAAAACAATAGTAAATGGCAAAATCAAACAACAATTGGGCAAAACAAAGGAATATTGTGAAATCAAATGCAATGCTGGCAAAAACAAAAGTAATGTGGCAAAATCAAATGCAGTGCTGGCAAAAACATAAGGAATATAGCAAAATCAAACAGCAATGGGGCAAAACAAAAGGAATATGGCAAAATCAAAAGGCAATGCGACAAAAACAAAAGGAATATGGCAAAATCAAACGCAGTGCTGGCAAAAACAAAGGGAATATGGCAAACACAATGCTGGCAAAACAAAAGTATTATGGCAAAATCAAACAGCAATGGGGCAAAACAAAGAGAATATGGCAAAATCAAAAGGCAATGTGGCAAAAACAAAAGGAATATGGCAAAATCAAACGCAATGCTGGCAAAAACAATAGGAATATGGCAAAATCAAACAGCAATGGGGCAAAACAAAAGGAATATAGAAAATTCAAATGCAATGTTGTCAAAAGAAAAAGTAATTTGGCAAAATCAAATGCAATGCTGGCAAAAACAAAAGGAATATGGCAAAATCAAACAGCAATATGATAAAACAAAGGGAATGTGGCAAAATTATCAGGCAATGCCGCAAAAACAAAAGGAATATGGCAAAATCAAACGCAATGCTGGCAAAAACAAAAGGAATATTGCAAAATCAAACAGCAAAGGGGCAAAACAAAGGGACTGTGGCAAAATCAAAAGGCAATGTGGCAAAAACAAAAGGAATATGGCAAATTCAAATGCAATGCTGGCAAAAACAAAAGAAATATGGCAAATTCAAATGCAATGCTGGCAAAAACAAAAGGAATACGGCAAAATCAAACAGCAATGGGGCAAAACAAAGGGAATGTGGCAAAATTAACAGGCAATGTGGCAAAAACAAAAGGAATATGGCAAAATCAAATGCAATGCTGGCAAAAACAAAAGGAATATGGCAAAATCAAACGCAGTGCTGGCAAAAACAAAAGGAATATGGCAAAATCAAACAGTAATGGGGCAAAACAAAGGGAATGTAACAAAATCAAATGCAATGCTGGCGAAAACAAAAGGAATATGGCAAAATCAAACAGCAGTGGGGCAAAACAAATGGAATGTGGCCAAATAAAATGCAATGCTGGCAAAACATAGGGAATGCAGCAAAAACAAAAGGAATATGGCAAAATCAAATGCAGTGCTGGCAAAAACAAAAGGAATTTGGCAAAATCAAACAACAATAAAGCAAAATCATACAGCAATGGGGCAAAAACAAAAGGAATATGGCAAAATCAAATGCAATGTGGCAAAACATAGGGAATGCAGCAAAAACAAAAGGAATATGGCAAAATCAAATGCAGTGCTGGCAAAAACAAAAGGAATATGGCAAAATCAAACAGCAATATGGCAAAAACATATGGGAGTATGGTAAAATCAAAAGGAAACTTTAAATGAACACTGGCTGCTGTTTTAAAGTATTAGCCAAGAGATGTATTGGCCAAGAGAAGCAACGGAGCATGTGGATACCATGCATTTCCCCCCCTGCTTTGAGTGCCTAGAAAAGAGCTCTATAAATGTAAGAAATAATTTTTTTAATTTTTAATTATAATTATTATTTTTTTAGACATGTTTTCAGAAACATCACATCTTATTGAAGTACAGTATGCCATCCGTCATTCAGCATGTGGTGCATGAAAATCACATCTGCCCAGCAGTTACACCAGACTCGCAATATCTGAATGAAAGTGAAAATCAACCACAAAGGCTGCATTTACACTGCAAGACCTAAAGCACAGATCTGATCTGTTTACATTCACGTAAAATAACTGACTGTGTTTAAATTAATGCCCCTCCATCAGTGGATCAATCAAGTAATGAATTAAATCTGCGCTGTCCAGTGGGTTCGCATGGATATCGTTGCATGCTATAAGGTTTAGCTGAGTAGCACGGTTTTATCTCCTTTTTGAAGTGTTTGTCTTTCCATACAGCTCATAAATAAATAAAGCAAAGCAATTTTATGGCTTCCAACGACTTAATAAAGTCATGTGGACCACTTTTAAGGTTATATTATTGTGCTTTTTTTATTTTTATTTTGGAGCACATAATTTCCAAAACAACTCAAACTCCCATATTTTTCTCAAAAGTTAATGTTCAATTGCATGTTTATGTCAAGTTTATGTTGCACTAAGTCTGAACTTGAGCCCCACATTGACTGCCACTTATGCCTACCATCAAACCTTTCATCATTAAATCAACACCACAAGGATCAAACGGCATCAAATTCCAAACATTCCATAAGTGAAACTGTAAACTTTTAAAACATGTAAAATAAAAACTTAGATGTATGATGCACAGATATAAAAAGCAAGTTGTGGAAAATCCACTTCCCTGGAAATAGTCTGACCAGCATTGCAGTTTTTTTTTTTTTTTTTTTTATCCTTTCCTTTTAACCTTCCAGTGTGATGTATGACTATCTTCATCTTATCCTGCACATTAATTCCACAGAACAGAGGTTCATCTGACCCATACCCTTTAACTCCCAGCTGCAGTGACTCACTGTGTCATCAGCTATTTGCAAATTTGCCTTCTTAAGTGGATGTCCTCAAGAACAGCCTAACTCAAATCAGTGAAATAGCCAAACTAAATCCAGAAATAAAGTCTAACACAAACCAGAGGTTTGTTACTGCCACAGTAAAGAAAACCATGCATATTTAGTATGTAGAACGGGACTGCACACTGGCAATGTGTTAGCTAAGCATTCGCAGATGTGGCGTAAAATATGCTTCGGGCCTAACTGTAATAAATAAATGAGACCTTCCAAACCATACATGAGGGAGATACAAATCAGCTTAATATCTTCTATTAATCAGCTGATTTATCTGTTTGCTTTATTTTGTTCCCAGGGTTTGTCTTAATCACTTGACTACCCTTTAATACATAAAGACAATCATATTTTTTCTGTCTCAGTTTCAGATTGCTTACATCGCCAGTCCAGTTACACCACAGCAGGATAAAGTCGGATATCATTTGTTCAGCAGATTTCGTGGAAAGGGCCCTTTAATAAGCCTTTGATATTAAAGAGGATTTGCAGAAGCAATCAGCATGAGTTCGTTTTCTGTGTGCAGGATTGGCGAAACCTGTTCAAGGACCCAGAAAATGGACTTCACTGACGTCCACTTAATTGTGTATATCACTGGTAAGAATTATTTTTCAGAACCAAGCATGCAGCAATCAAACCATAGAAAAGATTTCCAGGTCTTTGTTCTAGGGTACATTACAGAGTCTAGTTTACCATGTAAATACACAAGTAAGTACTGAATAATAATGAACACCATGTACTTAATATTTTATAAGGGTTTGTAATTACACTTTGTTGCCATTATTGTGATTGTAATTAGTTATATTTAGGACAATATAAAACTAGATTCATTGGGAATTCACAGAGAATCCTATTGGATATTGTGTTATATTTAAAATCACAGGTGTGCGATATGACTTTAAAAATCCTAAAATATTAAACTTTGATGTCCCTACTGGGAATCATAATAGCCCTACTGGGAACCATGTGTTCCCAAAAGATCAAGTTTTGTGTTATGTTGGAGTCCTAAGAAAATTCCTTAAGGTATCCTTTAAAATCCCTTAGTTCCAAATTATGATAGAAATTCCAATAATTAAATTCCTGCACACATTTCGGTAACACTTTCTGTGAAGATGCTTTCAAAAGGTATTCTAAAGATATTAGGCAATAACGTGTTCATAATGCCTTGTAATATGCAATAAAATCAGTTTAATATTCTCTAAAATAATGGTAACCACATTTAAATACATTATAATATTTACCAATTGATGAGTATACCTTTGCAACTTCAACCAAAAAGTAAATAAAAAAATAACAAAAAAATGTATGCAACAGTGCAGGATTCCTGTAATTCATATTTTGGAACCAATCCTAAATGATCCCACTGGAAATTTTCTTATAGATTCCAAAATCACATAAAACTAGATATTTTTAAAAGAGTTTCAAATAAAAACATTTAAACTTCTAACAGGATAAAATGGCCAATGCAAGGTATACAAGAGGATTTTAGGAATCAAATAATATCCTGGATTTAACTTAATTTCCTCATTTTTTATTTTACATTTATTTATTGTTTGTTTGTTTGTTTGTTACAGGTAACCTAAAAAATGCGCTTTGTGCATCTAGTTTTATTCGAGTCAAAAATTTTATTAGATTTGACTTAACCTGAATACACGTTATGATAGGTAGAAATAGCTAATTAAGGTAACTACTGCAAGTTTTCACTTTTCACAGTGTGATAGCCTGCTAGCATTTCTTACAATCCTTTGTGACTAGGACACTGTAATGTAAAGTAATGGTAATTTCTGAAGCGATAGCCTCCAAATGCCGCATAATAACAGGGTTATTGAGTGTGTGATGTAGACTACCATGTGCTTCTAAATACGATTTCCACTCACTCGGGTTTCCTTGCGAGCCCTACGGACCGGCACAGTGTGGAGGGTGTCTGCGGAACCAGAGACTTGCAGGACGGGCTCCTCTTGTCGTCCTCCGCGGACTCCGGGCTGGACTGAGTCGCTTTGAGGGACGGAGGGGACGTAGTCACCAGCTGCAGATGCTGAAAGTGATGAATGGGTGCTGCTGGAGGATGATGATGTGGCTGTTTAGAAGGATGCTGCTGCTGTTGTTGTTGCTGCTGCTGGGGTTGACCGTGAATCGCCGGATGCTGGTGAGGATGCGCAGCCGGCTGAGGGCTGCTCGTCCGCGGGGAAGGGTGGTGATGCGGATGATGGTGGTGGTATTGATGAGGATCTCTCAGCTGTCGATTCTCGCCGATCAGGTCCTCAACCTTCCTCTCGAGCTCGTCGATCCGCTGCCGCTGGGTCTGAATCAAACTCTGCTGGTTTTGTACGATGGTGGTCAGTTCTTTGAGATAAAGCACGGCTTTCATGGGGTTATCCAGCAAGCTCTCCATTACTGAAATGTCAAAGCTTCACGCCTGGCGGATCCGGATGGAGCTGTACTGTAGCTGTAGTGAATGTGCCGTGGCGTGCTGATGCTCTAAATGATGCAAGTGATGGTCCTGATGCAGGAGAGATTGGGGGAGGGGCTGTTGAGGATTATGACGTCACTGCTGTGGACAATCACAGACAAGCGTGTTTGCATTCAGTGCAGTCTTAAACAGTGACATCAACTTAAAGGTGCACTGAGTCAGTTTTTCCACATTAAAAAGTTAAACACCTGGGTCGTTCCTAATATTCAATAGAATAAAATGGGGCAACAGGCACACCTGAAGGAAAGTGTCCTTTATTTTTATTTATTTATTTGGTTATAAAGTGTATTAAGATTGAAAAATAAATGTATTTTTATTGATGGAGCAACATAATTTGTGTGAAAAGAAATTGTGTAAATAGTGGGACAATAGTTAACTTATAGGACATTTCATAACATCTCAAAAATTCAATAAACAAAATAGTCTCCATTATGATTGGATTAGTCAATGAGAGCCCGCTTTGAACCTTTTTCATAACAAATCTGTTTGCCCCACATACGAAAATCAGTGTGTTTTATGGGACCCTTTAGCCCCTCCAACAGGGGCGCTTTTACCCCAAATACTTCCATTTAACTTATTGGACAGTAATTACAAAAACATTTTAATAAATTGATTTAATCATCTTGAACAAAAAATAACATACTAAAATCAACATTTTATTAAATATTAGATCAAATTACCTTTAGAGGTTGTACGCAAATTGATGCAATGACCTCATCAGAAATGCAGTGCAGTGTATAGTGACAAACAGGTAAAGGGACAACTCACCCAAAAAATTCAAATGATCTCATCATTTACTAACCTTTATGCCATCCCAGGTGTATATGAATTATTATTATTATTATTATTATTTTTTTTTTTTTTTAAGAATATTTCAGCTCTGTATGTCCACATAATGCAAGTAAATGGTAGCCAGAACTCTGGAGGTACAAAAATTATGATTTCTTTTTTTTTTTATAATTTTATGTAAAAAGTACATAAAGGCAGCATAAAAGTAATCCACATGACTCCGGTGGTTAAATCCATGTCTTCAGAAGTTATATGATAGGTGTGGGCGAGAAACAATCAATATTTAAGTCCTTTTTTATATATATAAATTTTCCTCCCTGCCCAGTAGACAAAGAATGTGAATCGCCAAAAACAAAAGATGAAGAATGTGAAAGTGAAGTGGAGATTTAAAGTAAAACCCTGCATCTCAATGTGCACACTATCTGCCCTAAATAGTATATGAGATAAGAATTTGTATGTCTCAAATGGTAGTATGTTTAGAGAAAGGGTTCCAAAGTAGTCCGGATGGTCTACTATTTCCAGTAGATTTGCGAAGTGTATATCCATGCACACTTTATCGACTAATATTGCCCACAATCCCTTGCTCGACAGAAGACGAGTTTGATGGTTCGCTTCAGAACTGTGAAAATATTTCAGAACTTTTTCACTGTGAAACATGAAAAACTACAAACATGGCAGTGATGATGGCGCTTCATCAGTTCTTAAATGTTTTCACACCTAAGCATTGCGTAAGTTTAATGGTTAAAAACTGTGAAAAGAAACTTTGTTAACACTGTACGACCAAGACGCTGCTTGTTAATTGTTAACAATCCACTGCTCCATTTACACAATGAACAAAAAAGGGTTTAAGTGATTAATAATCATTATAATCTAACTGCATGCTTTTATGTTCATATACTGTATTTGTATTGCTTATGGGTGTTATTTTGTTTTTAAATAATCGTTAAGTACATGTGTCAGCACTACGTGGATTAAAAATGAAAAAATCTCAAACAGAAACATTAATCAAATTAACAAAATTGTATGTTCTCATTTTATTTTTGTAATTTATCGTATCACATTGAAATATAGTAGAGATCAGATTCCCTTTCAATGGACTGTTGAATGATGTAACCATATGTGGCGCTTCAAAAGACAAAAACAATAAATAAAGTGATCCAGTCTTTCTGAATTTGTTATAAAATTCAAGATATGATAGATAAAACTACATTTTTTACTTCAGTTGATTATGAATCATAAGACCACATTGTTAACTTTCATGTTTTACGTATTAGATTTAATCTGCAACACATTGTGAACTTCACACATTCAATGGAGATAATGATAGCAAAATATATAATTTTGGCTTGTATTAAATACACATTACTACATGCATAATATATACTGTAAAGCATCAGCGGATCTCCGCACGAAAGACTCGCGATCTTTAACGCCACACTGCTTCTTCTCTCCAATACAGTAGGAATCATTGTGGGGTAGTGTAAATTAAATGAAATAATGAATGAATGACAGTTAAAATTAAATGAGGAATGTGTATGTCATGCCAACCGTAACAGGGTGAATGACAGGTCATTGTGGTCGCAGGATGCATGTGACTATGCGACAAATGGTGTCTGTGGTTTCAAGACGCAATTTTATGACATGAAAGTATGTCTCAACACTTGCACACTCTTTAGCTACACACTCAAAAGTGTGCACTTTTCCATAACAGTAGGTAGTATAACAGTAGCATAAGTAGGCCAATCGAGACGCAGGGTAATATGATTAACTAACATGATTCCCATCTTTAAAAATGTAGTTTATTTTTTTATTTTTTTTATGATATATTAAAAGAATAGATCACCCAAAATAACAATTATTTCATAATTTACTCACCCTCATATTGTTCTGAACACATATGACTTTCTTTCTTATGCTAAACACGAAAGGAGAACCTTTAGTGATGATCTCAGTCCATCTTTTCAATACAATGGCAGGATACTGTCTGTAGTTTGTTGTTGTGAATTTAAGAGCAGATATTTATCACACGGAAGTCAAATCTTTGTTTATCTTCACTATCCTTATTATTGGCTTGAATATAGTGGCTTGATGATACAATATGCAATCTCATCAGATCAGACAAGCTGTCCACCACATATCTGTGTTTTCTGCCAGAGATTAGATCTGTGTCACTGACTTTACCAGCTGCCGTTTGATGATGAGGTATAGCATTATGAATCAGCTTATTAAAAGTGAATGTCTGCTAAAGAAAGACCCTCTCCCTTCATGTGCTCATTACTGTAACTTACTATATGGATATAGAAACATATAACAAAAATGTAGAAACTTCAGGCACTTTTAATAATGTTTTTAATAATTTTTTATTTAATTTAATGTAACTCAGTGGGTGATTTGATGTGGCCCGTCAATGACTTTTATCTGACCCTCCGAGTGATTCTGATAAAATCGTGTCACATCCGAGTGCTCTCTGCGCAAAACTCAGTGTTGAGTTTAACAACACACAGAGGCACGTGCAAGAACAGCTGAGGTTCGTGTCACATCCAAGTGCTCTCTGCGCAAAACTCAGCGGTGAGTTTAACAACACTCAGAGGCACGTATGTACAACCACATCTGCAGCCATCAAAAGTGATCCATGGTCCAGTTCTGGACAGGAGCACACGTGTTTAAAGGGATAGTTCACCTAAAAATGAAAATTCTCTCATAATTTATTCAACCTCATGCCATCCCAGATGTGTATGATTTTCTTTCTTCTGCTGAACACAAACAAATATTTTTAGAAGAATATCTCTGCTCTGTTGGACCTTACAAGAAAGTGAATGGTGGCCAGTCTTAAGGTCCAAAAAGAAGATAAAAGCAGCATAATGTAATGCATAAGACTCCAGTGGTTAAATTAATAACTTCAAAAGTGATATGATAGGTGTGAGTAAGTAACAGATCATATTTAAGTCCTTTTTTACTATAAATCTCCATTTTCACTTTTTTACAAAATCAGAATTGTAATCAGATTCCTAATCGCAATACTACTTTTAAATTACTTTTTAAAGCACTTTTTACATACGTTTTTGTTTTTCCGCTCAACAAATTCAAAATAATGTCTATATTTCCTCCTTGCTCATTGTGAGACCCTTCAGCTGTCACAGAAATGCAAACAGACGAATTGTACATATGAACATATTAATTCACATTTGAAATGTATCATTCATAAATAATATTATTTTAGAAATATGTGTGACACAAGTATATGTGCTTAAAAGTAATTACCTGAAATGAAAGTCAGTAACAGTAATCTGATTACAAGAATTAAAAATGTTATATCTTATACTACTTTAAAAGTAAATAGATTACAGTCACTATTTGCTTTGTAATCAGATTACACCCAGCACGGTTAATCACACTAATTTAAGGGTGCTTTCACACTAGCACTTTTGGTGTGCACCCGGGGGCAAATGACGAACTTTAATACTTCATTTAAAACAGTGAGTTGTTACCTAGTTACAGTGGTAAACAGCTGCCGCTTGTTCTCACGTTGATGACGTAATCAGACCGTGGTTCGGACCCAAATAATATGATGTGAACACAGACCAGCGCGGGCAGCGTGAGGGGGAGGAAATTAACTCTGGTTCAGTCCAAGCAATCAAACCAAGTGTGAAAGCACCCTAAGACTCACAATGTAACATAACACAGGAACAGTTCTTGGTTTATTTTTGGTCAGATATGAGAAAAAAAGTAATGTCTTGCAGTCCAGTGAGTGAGTCAGACAATGGCAGATCTTGGCATTGGCAGAACAGGCAGTCGACTTGGGTGGCAGTGTTCTCTGGGGCACCCAGACTAGCCACGCTGCACCCTTTCATCATTGTTGGAAAGGAACTAGCTACTAAATAAATTACAATATAGAGTGAGTGCCATTAGTTCAACTGTTTTCATGAATAACAATGTGTAACAAGACAAAAAATAACTGCTTTTTGAAACATTGTATTGCGCACACAGCAGCAGATCAAACCAAGTTGGTAATAAAATGCGCTTACCTAAACTGTCCTCTCTCTCATGGGAAATCTAAAACATAAGTGAATCATGAATCATTCGTTTGGACGGTTAATTAAAATTGAACTGGTTAAAATAAACAATTCACCAATCCACTTACCTACATGAAGCTTTGGGAAGTCCAATTCATTTCTGATCTCCAGTCAGAACCATCACTGGTTGCAATGAATTTTCATTGTTGCAAACAAACAGCTAGGATAATGTAATAGAGAGCATTAAATACGTTGTCTATTTATAAGGTCTATTGATTTAATGCATTAATTCAGTGCGATTAACCAAATAAAAAATCGCATGTTAAAAAATTGTACGCAATTAATTAAGCAACGGACTGTAATAGGGAATTTTCCAAATATCAGAGCAATTCAAGTTTGAAGGCGCCTTCTGTATAACCTTCATGCTTTTGAGTCTCAGTCAGCAGGGAGCAGTAAGCGCAACTTCAGCTGTACAGACAACAAACCAAACAAAGACAGCACAAAATGAGAATGCATTCTTGCATTCAAACACAGCTGGATGGAGCGCAACTCCGAAAGCAGGGGTCTCCAAACGTGTTTTTCAAAGTTCACAAAATGTGAAGTTTCAAACTATGTTTAATTTAACCTTGGGCAAACCCACGTCTACATGCGTGGACATTGTATTTTGACTTCACTATACGCAACGCATAATTTAAATGAATAAAAAACTACTGAATATTGTTCACAAGACGCTAGACTCTCATTTAAAGGGTTAGCTTCTTCCGCACGAGTCATGTGACACAACAGCATGCCATCGATTTCCATGAAGCCCTCATACAGACACAGCAGCAACAAAAGTGCCTCTAGTAAAAAATCTCTTTACGTTTTGTCATTGAATCCTGTTTGGTTATAAAGAGGAGAGTCTCTAGTTTCATTTGATATGCCGCATTAAAAAAAATCTGATAATTTTTTGTGTGTCAGCGCCCTGATAAACATATGTCCACATATGTGGATAGTCGTACCGCATTTCCTCAAAAGTTGAACAAAACGTATTATATAAATAATTACGTAATTTTGAATAACTTTCAACTCTAACACATCTGTGGGTCATTTTGCTTCATTTTAATATACATTTTGTTATATTTTATTTTGTTATCTATGTGCAATATGATTCTATTAATTAACATTAGTTAATGCATTCCTATATATTTACTATGCATTTTCACATTGAGAATAAATAGGTTAATCCAAAAGCTGAAAAATGTTGCTTTCAGAGGCTTTATATGGATTTAGGATGAAAAAAGGTGTATTTAAAACTGTTTTGAGACCAGTGAAGACTGATAGCACACTGGAGTCATTCACTAAATAGGGAGTAAGGGAGTATCCTATAGCTTTCTATGCAGCTAAGAGTATTCAACCTAAAATCTGACCAAAAGTTCAGTTTCAGGCACGTAGATGATGATTGGACCACTCAACATGTTTGGCAAACATGGGACAATGGTAATCAGTACATAGATTCAGAATTTTATAATGCAACATTTTATTTTAACATGGTTGGCAGTGATTGGATGATGTTGGACATTACTTTGAATAAGAATTATTTATTCAGCTTTACAGAAAATCAGCTATAATGTCTGTAACGTTTCAAAAACATGAATAACCAACACTCCTGGAAATATAATAAACAATTTGATGAAAAAAATCTGACTTTCTATAGCTTAGTGTTATTTAAAAATAATGTTTAAGGAAAAATATTTGCTCTAGAATTTATATATATATATATAATTATTATTATTATTATTATTTCCTTATTTATTTTTTTGCTTGATTATTAAGTGCTACTAGTTACTAGTTACGCCTCTTTAGAAAAGCACTTTTAATAAGTCTACCTCAGACAGATTGACAAATTCAATTGCAAAAATGAACTGCTATGGATTGTAGGCCAATGACAGGTTTATGTTCAATGACATGAAAATAAACAATTTGTCTTCTAACAAATTGCCTTTTGTATTGCCTAATCAATGCTTTACTCGTCTGCGACAATAATGTTATGCATTTTATTTAACTGGATTATAAATATAATATAAATATAATTATTTAAATACAATTATTGATAATTATTTAATCATTATATAGTGTATTGAATAATTTTTTATTTGGGGGCCTTTCTCGCCAAATATTGATATATGTTAATGATATTAATTGCATTTAATTAAATTAATTAATCGACAAGTCAGGTATATTATTCTATTAAAATTGATTGACAGTCCTAGTATTTATGTATTTTCATTGTATCATTTTTTGGCACCCACTATTTCTCTCTTACTATATTACAATTCAAATTGAAGCTCAAAACTCTTTTTGCTGTGGTACATCAGATTCAGTAGCAGTTCAGGTATTTTGGCATGGTGTTCCACCACATTGCCGAAAGAATGCAGGGGTACAAGGGCTGTAAACAGAACTAAACCTCATGAAAATTTTTCCCTTCTAGTATTTTTTAATGAATGATTCAATTCCCGACCGTCCTCATGAGTACCATGAAATATCCAGTTGGTTTTCATTTTCCGTATCAAATCTCTGGATAAGATGACAAAATGTTCAGTGACATCCGAGAGAGCTGAATCATAGATGCTCGGCAACCTTGAAACTCCAGGCCTGTTCTCCATACGATCAGCCTTCCAAACGTATAAACAAAAATTGCAGAGTTGTCCAGTCAACAAGACGTCATTTTGGAGCATATTGGGCCAAAAAAAAAATGTAGGGCAGCTAACAGGACATGACAAATCCCATCTAGATTGAGCTGTGATTAGGTTAAGTTCACTCTCTGGCAATGGCTACTTAAAGTCCAATTTGGCTTCTCTCATTGCTGTTGCTCAAAAAGAAAATTACGAGCTAAATCAAACCGACACAGGCCAGTTTAGGACTTATCTTGTAAAAGCCTTTTCCTTGTGTAGGCATGGCAATGTTATTACATATATTTGCACAAAATTCAAAGACTATAAATATAGTTTATAGTTTGTGAATTATTGAACGACTGTTTTGCAGATACAAAAGGGATAATGTGCTGTCTGTTATTATCACAAAAATAAACCCAGACACAAAGTTGAGGGATCTTGTATAACTCTGAAGGGGTTTATTTTACGACATTGAGCACTTTTATATGCACACCAATGTGCTGATAACTCATAATAATAATCATTACGATTACGCTGATGATCACAGTGATAATCATTTCATTATTTAACTAAAAACAAAATGCTTTTGGTGCCACTCTGTGAACGGGGCTCACAAATGCACATACGTTCAACAACACTTTCTGCTACAGGCAGAGGCGATCCTAGGGACTCTGGGGACCCTAGGTAAAAAAAAAAAACGTAAAGTGGGCCCTTCTTTTCATGAGAAGGGATAATTCAGTAAACATTTCAGATTATGTACCAGTCAGCACTATCATGCTTCTTCTCCTCATCCTCTTTCTTTTTTCCTCTTCTGACTCCCATATTGGAACATCAGACGTCTTCTTCATGATTCATGCATCCCAACTTCAATTAGTAGCTAAAGGGATGGGGGGCCCTCTAGGGGGCTATCACAGAATTTTGAACATTCAAAACATGCAGCCTGATCTCATGAAAATGTTGTGACTTTCGCAACATTTTAAATTCTGCTCTTACTTGAATTTGTAGCTAAGTGGATGGAACCCTCTAAGGTTTTTTTTCTTTTCGAAAATGTCATTCTAGTCTGCTAAGCATTGCCAATCATTGGTTTCAAGTGTCGTTGCAGTGAGCTACTGTAATTACCGCCCACAGCAATTGCCTGGATTTCCTGTCCCATATGTCTGACTACAGGGGGCAGTCATTCAAAATTCATAAGCACAGACCGATTTCAGCAGAAAAACTTTCGATCAGCCTGACCTTTTATGCATTACGTGTTATCATTATCTTGTGGGTTAAAGTTACATTTGCTTGCAGTAAAGTTCTTACAAACACCAGTGGAATTAAGAAATGTATATCTATATATAAACATTACTGAAATTCATTCATATACATTATTGAAAACCTAGTTACAATTTTTTTTTTTTTTTAAATTAAGATATTTATATTTCAAACTGATAATGTGGACCTAAAGTTAATTCACACATTTGTAGCTGAAAGTGTCTTACAGTCATAACTTAAATTCTTCTCATATTCTCATTTTCTCTTAATCACTACTGAAATTCCTTTCATACAGTCATATGAAAATGTCTTACTATAAGACATTGCCTAATAACTATAGCGTTCATACATAAACTGATCTAACAAGCTGTTCATATGACATTGTCACATTGTCTCAAATCCTCTGTCAATAGGTTCTGTTAGAGCCAGTTCCACAGGTTGATGAGATATGATTTCAGTAGGTGATGACAGCTTATTTCACTGGAAAAGGAAGCTGTCACAACTTCCCTTTGAATTTGGCACGTGTGGGGTCAGGAATTGGCTTAGCAGGTCACCCTTTAAGCCCCTGCTGGTAGAGGCTAGAACTACACATTATGCTGGCAAAAAGTTTATTCTTTAACAACCATTCAAAAGAAGCTATGTTTTCTGACGAAATACATTTTTATTTGTATTATTATTACATTATAGTACATAATTTTACAGGAACAGATTGTTTCTAGAGGGCTCTGAAACAAAGTTATTATAGTTAACTGAAACTATATATATTGCATATATATATATATATATATATATATACACACACACACACACACACACACACACACACACACACACACACACACACACACTGGCGGCCAAAAGTTTGGAATAATGTACAGATTTTGCTCTTATGGAAAGAAATTGGTACTTTTATTCACCAAAGTGGCATTCAACTGACCACAATGTATAGTCAGGACATTTATAACATGAAAAATTACTATTACAATTTGAAAAAACTGTTCAGAACTTCTTAAACTACTTCAAAGTGTTTTCATAAAAACATCTTCCACGTGCAGCAATGACAGCTTTGCAGATCCTTGGCATTTTAGCTGTCAGTTTGTCCAGATACTCAGGTGACATTTCACCCCACGCTTCCTGTAGCACTTGCCATAGATGTGGCGGTCTTGTTGGGTACTTCTCACACACCTTACAGTCTAGCTGATCCCACAAAAGCTCAACAGGGTTAAGATCTATAACACTCTTTTCCAATTATCTGTTGTCCAATGTTTGTCTTTCTTTGCCCACTCTAACATTTTCTTTCTGTTTTTCTGTTTCAAAAGTGGCCTTTTTTAATTTTTTTCGTGCAATTTTTCCCATAAGACCTGCACCCCTGAGTCTTCTCTTTACTGTTGTACATGAAACTGGTGTTGAGCGGGTAGAATTCAATAAAGCTGTCAGCCGAGGACATGTGAGGCATCTATTTCTCAAACTAGAGACTCTGATGTACTTATCCTCTTTGTAGTTGTACATTTAGCCTTCCACATCTCTTTATGTCCTTGTTAGAGCCAGTTGTCCTTTGTCTTTGAAGACTGTAGTGTACACCTTTGGATGAAATCTTCAGTTTTTTTTTTTGTTTTTTTTTTTGGGCAATTTCAAGCATTGTATAGCTTTCATTCCTCAAAACAATGATTGACTGACGAGTTTCTAGAGAAAGCTGTTTTTATTTTTATTTTTTTTTTTTCCATTTTCTATCTAATATTGACCTTAAGACAGGCCAGGCTATTGCATACTGTGGCAACTCAAAAACAAACACAAAGACAATGATAAGCTCCATTTAACGAACCAAATAGCTTTTAGCTGTGCTTGATATAATGGCAAGTTTCTAGTACCAAATTAGCAATTTAGCATGATTACTCAAGGATAAGGTGTTGCAGTGATGGCTGCTAGAAATGGGGCCTGTCTAGATTTGATCAAAAATGACTTTTTTCAAATAGTGATGGTGCTGTTTTTTACATCAGTAATGTCCTGACTATACTTTGGTGAATTATAGTACCAATCAATTCATCTTTGGTGAATTAAAGTACCAATTTCCTTCCGAAACACCAAAATCTGTACATTATTCCAAACTTTTGGTCACTAGTGTATAGTATATACATTTTTCATAAAAACTAAAACTACATTGAAACTGTCCTGCATTGCTTCAAGACTAACTAAAATTAAATAAAAAATGGTCATAAAATATTTTCAGTTTTCATTTTTAATACCTTGACTTGTGCATATTACAAAATCTTTTTAGTTTCTTTTATCAACTCTTTTTGTTGCATCACAAACATGCCATCTACTGGCCATGATTCTCTAGGAAAAATCTCATGGCCAGAAAGGAGATGCAACAGCTGCATTTGGGCTTCTTTGAATATTGTGCACAGACTGATAAATATAAATGCCTAGTTGTTTCTCAAAATAACTTATTGTGTTGTGTATCTAAAAAGGAAAACCCCAACGATCTTGAAAGTGCCGCTGCAAAGCACCTTTACGTTAAGACACATTGTCATAGGTTACTAATGTTGAATAAGTGTCATTAAGCATTTATAACATGTGAGGTAAAATGGCTCACTATTTGGAAAGTATTTTATGAATTTTTTATTTTATTTTTTTAATATATATACATATTGTTATAACCACGTATCAATGATTTATTATGTATTTACAAATGGCTTATTAGTCACTAATGAGCCCCTATATAATAAACCCTTAACAAAGGGAACATTAATGTTAAGTGTTCCGATAAACCTATCTTGGGTATGCAGGGTTGGGAGGGTTACTTTGAAATGTATTCCACTACAGATTACAGAATACATGCTGTAAAATGTCATTTGTAACATATTCCGTTAAATTACTCAAGGTCAGTAACATATTCTAAATACTTTGGATTACTTCTTCAGCAATGGTAGACATTTTCACTTGTTTTGACTATAAAAACTCTGCCAGTACAGTAAGACAATATACACGTTAAAAATGCATTCTCTGAAAAACCTAAATATCTTATGCAGTGTTGTTTCTAAAACAAGATAATTCAAATTGATCTTGTTTTAAGGATTTTTTTAGATATTTTTACAGGAAAACAATACAAAAATTATTATCAAGAATATGACTTTTGCCCTAATATCAAAGGTCTTACTAGAAAAAAAAAAAATTATGATCCAACGTGAATTTTCTTGATAAAAAAAAAATATGATTTGCCTGGTAACATGCATGTAAAATGGCTAGAAATAGCATTTTAGCTTAGCGTAAAGCTGACAATTTACACAAGGTTTATTTCTATTTCTTGTGCTCCAAACTTACATCAAACTTACCTCTCTGTCTGCTCATATGAATGTAACACTTCATAAGAAAGTGTTTCACCGCTTTTTCAAATCCACTTATATGTATATTAAATGAAACAAATGACAATAAAATGCAGAGTAATCTCTACAGTAATCAAAAAACTTTTTGTATGTAACTGTATTCTAAATACCAATGATTTAAATTGTAACTGTAGTGGAATACAGTTACTTATATTTTGTATTTTAAATACTTATTCCCGTTACATGTATTTCGTTACTCCCCCAACCCTGTAGGTATGTTTTAGATGCTTTCAGTATGTTAATTTTGTATGCACCACTGTTTATTTAAACACACAAAAATGTATGAATGAATATCTAAATTACAAATGAGATCACTCTGTCCTAATACACCATTCCCTTTCCAGTATTGCAGCATATAATCTGACATTCTGTGTGTTTCTGGTATACTTAGCAGCATAGTGTCCTAAGAAGAAAGTCTGCTATGTGGGTGATGACAGAGAAATGTGTTTGCATTTGAAGAGTGGCAGCTGCCTGGGGATGCAAGGGAAGTACTAAGCATAAATTGTATCACTCGTTTGACATAACTCCCCTAGTCCAACAATCAGGGCTCAGTAGGTTCCTAGGAATCTATCTATCTTAATGAGAACCCCGACCCACACATAAACACGCACACACATTTCCTCTACCGACTCCAATGATGCTTCACTTCAAATGACTGAGACACAGCCTCTTCTTTGCTGTAATGTCATAGAAGAACAGTTGTCTTCTTTAACTTTATCTTCCGCATAACAAGATGGAGTGCTGGGATATGGCAAGCCGAACTGACTTTTAATCATGTGCAGGAATTCTCGATATCTGTAATTCAATTGTCAATAATTAAAATGCTAATTCTTTATATAAGCAGAATTACTGTTTACTTCTATTAAAAAATGCTAATATTTGATATCAGTATTCTGTTTACACTAGTAAAAAAGTTGATTCTTGATATATAAAAAATAGCATCATTACTTATGAAATGTCTCAGCCGCCTGGAAACAGAGTCGTGTTTAAGTACTGAATTAACACTTGAGCTGTGTCTCATTTTGAAGGCTGCGTGCTATCACTTATTAAGAAGTGGAAAATTCGGGGATCTCTTGATACCAAGCTAAGGTCAGGTAGACCAAGAAAGATTTCAGCCACAACTGCCAGATGAATTGTTCGGGATACAAAGAAAAACACACAGGTAACCTCAGGAGAAATACAGGCTGCTTTGGAAAAAGACAGTGTGGTTGTTTCAAGGAGCACAATACGACAATACTTGAACAAAAATGAGCTGCATGGTTGAGTTGCCAGAAAGAAGCCTTTACTGCGCCATTGCCACAAAAAAGCCAGGTTACAATATGCCCGACAACATCTTGACATGCCTCACAGCTTCTGGCACACTGTAATTTGGAGTGACGAGAACGAAATAGAGCTTTATGGTCACAACCATATGCGATATGTTTGGAGAGGGGTCAACAAGACCTATAGTGAAAAGAATACCATCCCCACTGTGAAGCATGGTGGTGGCTTACTGATGTTTTGGGGGTGTGTCAGCTCTAAAGGCACAGGGAATCTTGAGGAAATTGATGGCAAGATGAATGCAGCATGTTATCAGAAAATACTGGCAGACAATTTGCATTCTTCTGAAAGAAAGCTGCTCATGGGACGCTCTTGGACTTTCCAGCATGACAATGACCCTAAGCACAAGGCCAAGTTGACCCTCCAGTTTTTACAGCAGAAAAAGATGAAGGTTCTGGAGTGGCCATCACAGTCTCCTGACCTTAATATCATCGAGCCACTCTGGGGAGATCTCAAACGTGCGGTTCATGACGATCAAAGACTTTGCATGACCTGGAGGCATTTTGCAAAGACGAATGGGTAGCTATACCACCTGCAAGAATTTGGGGACTCATAGACAACTATTACAAAAGAATGCACACTGTCATTGATGCTAAAGTGGGCAATACACAGTATTAAGAACTAAGGGTATGCAGACTTTTGAAAAGGGGTAATTTCATTTTTTTCTTTGTTGCCATGTTTTGTTTTATGATTGTGCCATTCTGTTATAACATACAGTTGAATATGAATCCCATAAGAAATAAAAGAAATGTGTTTTGCCTGCTCACTCATGTTTTCTTTAAAAATGGTACATATATTACCAATTCTCCAAGGGTGTGCAAACTTTTGAGCACAACTGTATTAAAAATATGGAATTTCAACTAGTAAAAAACATAACTGTTAATATTTTTCACTTAGTAGAATTTCACAAAATTTCATTCACTCATATTCAAAGCCAGTTAGGATATCTATAATAAATGTCTTACTAGTTGAAATTCCAAAAACACATGTCAGCAATGTACCTTTTACAAATAAAAATTATCATTTTTGATATCAGTAATTACATTGTGACTAGCGCAAATGTCTATTTATGATATTCACAACTGAAATACAAACTAGTACAAATGCTATTTTTTAAAAGTGATTATTTGGTTTTTACTAGAAGCAATGTTAATTTTAGATCTGTAATATGATTGGATCTAATAAGAAAGACTTTTAAGATATCTTTAAAGCTACACTATTTAACTTTTTTTAGTTAAAAAATAATGTGAGAGTGCAACAAAAATCCATCTTCCAAACCATGTCTTTTTGATAAACCTATAATAATGATTTATATTTTAGAGCTGTTGGGACAGATTTCACAGGAAATTGCATACGTACGTCATTCACCCATGTGTGTTCATGTCATAGAAAAATAAGCTCCGGCTACTGTAGCACATGTATGGCGTGGGAGTAGCCTGAAGCTGAAAGTTTGTTGTCACAATGAATGAGAAAAATGTACTATGGATCATTCAAAACGGCAAACCTCCAGGGAATCACCAGTTGTAAAAACAAAGAAACCCCGATCAGAGCAGAGTCTACAAGCAAAAAAGTGAAAGTGTCAGAGTCCGTAATAAAATCTGAATCAGCATCGGCTTGGCTTTTCAGAGATGGCTTTTTTTCTTACTCAACAGGTAAGATATTATATTGATATGGTTTATGTATAGTTGTGTAATCTCTCTCTCTCTCTCACACACACACACACACGTCTGTGTGTGTGTAGTGAAATACAATAATTATAATGTAACTGGTGCAGAACTTTTCACTTGCTAGCACACGTGTGTAATTTTCTTTATAACGGGAATCATTTATATAAATAAATCCTTTAGTCCTAGGCTTGCCAAGGACACATGAGTCTTGAAATGATGTTGACCACTGGTTGGTAACAAAGACCATGATAGTAACTAATTTATAGATTGTCAATTTGGCCAGAATATCCTGTAGTTATAAAAATTTTACAACATTTGACCTTATCAGACTAGCAATCGTTATGTCTAATAACGAACGTTGCCTAACTTTTGTAAAGTCATTAATTTCAAAACATCAATGTTTCCAGTAAGTCAAAACAACAGCATAAGATATGGCACTTACCTGCTCAGATGAAATGTTTTCAGATATTTGTCTTTTCCTTTCTTTCATTATTTATTTGTCCATTCACTCTGATAAGACTTTTATCCATGTGTACACTGGTGCCTCGAACCATATTCATTCGCACAGAGGAGCAGAGCCGAAGCACAACTTGTGACATTACCAAAACAATGTACTTCTCAAGACGCATGCAGTTTTATTTTTTAACCGCTAGAGGGCCAAATGTTACATAGTTTAGCTTTAATTATTATAGATGAAATTACTCTGAAGACACACTGCAGGAAACTGCGCTTACGGGTTCTTTCAAGCAGTAGATTTCAATGGTGAAAACAGGCAGCGCTGCAATTGTATGAATCTTTTAAGCTTTATAGAATGTAATAATGTTTGTTTATGTTAATAAAAGTTATTATAAAGGAATATCTATGGATTACAGTGAAGAAATCATGTGGGTTATTTTCGGAAATATCGGCAAAACAAGTTAAACTTGGTTCAATGACCCTGTGTGATTATGTCGGACATGTAACAGGTTGATGAATACACATCCTCACACATTTAACACACTTCTAAAGCCTAAGAATTTGGGTATTTTAGGTACTGCCAAGGCAGAACTCCTCGTGATCCCAGCCAACCCATCTGTTGACCACAACCTCGCTATTCATCTTGGTTCAACTGCACTAACACAATTAGAACAGCTCGGAACCTGGGAGTGGTGATAGATGACTAGCTTAATTTTACCGCCCACATCTCATCAACTGCCCAGTCTTGTAGATTTGCGCTTTATAACATCAGGAAAATTTGACTTTTTCTGTCTGAATATGCTGTACAGCTCCTGGTCCAAGCTCTAGTCATTTCAAGACTGGACTACTGTAATGCTTTGTTTGCTGGCCTCCCAGCTAACACAATTAAGCCACTGCACATGGTCCAGAATGCAGCAGCGCATCTGGTCTTCAATCAGCCAAAAAGGGCTCAAGTCACTCCACTCTTGATTTCACTCCACTGGCTACTTATAGCTGCCCTCATCAAATTCAAGGCTTTGACTCTGGCATTCAGGACAGCCAATGGAACCGCACCCAACTCGCTCTCTGCGATCTATGAACAAGTGGCGTCTAGTGGACCCATCACAAAGAGGCTTAAAGTCTACTTCACAATCGTTCACTTTCTCTGATCCTCTGTGGTGGAATGAGCTTCCAACCTTCACACGATCTGCTGATACCATCTCAACATTCAAGAACCAGTTGAAAAAAACATCTTTTTAACGAGCACTGAACCAATCCACTCTAGTTGGACTTACAATTGAACTTGCACTTACTGTACAAAAACTTTACTCTTTCTTCAGCGCTAGCACATATACTACTCCAGCCACCTTGAAAACTTGGCAGTACAACACTGCAGATATTGCTGAACTTTGTATGACAAATTGCTTGCTATGTTCCTCTGTCATGTGTATTTTGTTGATTCATGTCTTTTATTTTGAAAAGTTTAGTTCCAGTTCCCTTGTCATGTGATTTCATGTTTTCCCTCCATGTTCATGTGTCTTGTCTTATCATTTATTTATTGTTTAATTAGCTTGTTTTCAGTTCTGTTTGTTCATTGGTTTATGTTCTCCCATGTCTTGTATTTAAGCCCTCATGTTTGCATTGTCTAGTTGTCAAGTATTGAATGTATGTGGATATGTTTTGCTCCTAGCCAAGCCATGCCATGCCATGCCATGCCATGTTATGTTTATGTTAAGTCAAGTCTAATCAAGTTGTTTATGTTTGTTTTGTTTAGTCATCACGTTTAGATTACTGCACTTATAAATAAACTGCACTTGGGTTCTTCATCTTCACGTCTTCGTCATTGCCAGCAGCGTTACATCCTCATTTGTAAGTCGCTTTGGATAAAAGCATCTGCTAAAAAACTAAATGTAAATGTACATTATGTACTCTTAATTAAACACACATCACATTCAGTTACTCATTGTTTTATTTATACAAAATATACATTTACAGATACATAATTCTTTGAAGTTAACTTTTGTGTATAAATCTTAAGCCTTAACAGCCAATTATAAAAAAAAAAAAAAAATATCTTCACACTTATGGTGCATTCAATTTACAACATTTAACAGTAACTTCTTACAATAAAATACTGTTTTCAGTATTTCAGTGTAAACTTTATGCAGGCTAGGTCATTTTCTGTCACAACAAATTACTGAAAAAAAAAAAAGAATATCACACTGCATTATGGGAAAATGGTGTTTTGTTAGAAGTCACCATTATGGTGTTTAGTGAACTTCTCTTATTTATTTCTAGTTAATTTTCTCCTAGTTGGTGCAATTGTGTTTAAGAACACAATTTATTGTACTGTGATGCATGGAGAAAATTGGTCAGTTTAGTGCTTGATTGTTTATCGGACCATGATGTATAGTCTGAACTAAATGATGCATATAAATGTAAAGAAATAGTGTCATTTTAAGTGAACAATGAGGAAGGGATGTTTGCAAAGCTATGCTATAATATGTTTGGTTTAAGACTGATGAACTTCTAATACTGAGTTGTCAGTCAGGTATGCAAGATATCAAAACTTACAAAACTTAACGATGGTGACAATTAACTAACACTTAAAATAATAAAAAAACATTAGATGATCATTGTGATTCTACAACACAGCACATTATACAACACTACATTACAGTGAACAGGACTAAGAAATATCTGCAAAGTCACAGTTGTCTTTTAATTTTAATAAATTGTAGAAATACTGCTGTAAAATATACTGTGAAAGTCATGCAATGCAGTGTGTATAATAACAAATAATAGGCTAATTTAAAGGTAGTGTAAATATTACAAATTTTAAGAGTTAGCTCATCCATAAAATTAAAATTCTGTCATCATATGCATACCCTCATGTTGGTCTGAACTTCAGACATTTTTATTCTGTGGAACACAAAAGCAGATATAAGGAGGAAGCAGAACATTAGGGACTGACGATCTCAGTCTCCATTTTTTTCATTATATCTTTCTTTTTTTAATAAAAGTTAGTGGTTGACTTAGATTCAATATTGCAATATCTCCGGGTAAACACACCAGCTCTCTCTCTCTGCCAACCCAGGCTTGCGCTGCCTCTGCCAGCTCCACGGCTTCTACCAGGGCTGCGAGGGTCTCAGGGTTTCTCATTCCAACCACTATGATGTACCCATGGCAGGGACCACAAGAGTTTATCCACGACCACATTCTCTGCTACTTGGACAGCGGTGGGTTGTCCTGAGAGAAGCCACAGGTGTGCCAGGCGAGATAACGTCCTGGTAACTTTCGTAACCTCTGTTCTCTGATGGAGGGAACGAGATGTTGTGTCGATGTAGTGACACTAGGGGATACTCTTGGGAGCCCTAAACACCTCTGCTTTTTTGAAAAAAGACCAATGGGAATTGGCGAGTGGAATTTGAATGCCACTCCCCCGGACATATGGGTATAAATGGAGCTGGTATGTAACCACTCATTCAGGTTTTGTGCTGAGGAGCCGAGACAAGGTCCTGGCCATATCAGCGGGTAGTTCAGTGTTGTGGAAAGAGGGACACAACATCTCATTCCCTCCATCAGGGAACGGAGGTTACGAAAGTAACAAAGATGTTCCCTATCTGTCACCCACTCGATGTTGTGTCGATGTAGTGACACTAGGGGTCCCTATACAAAACGTCACAATTAGCTGAACTGTGTTATGTGGACTGGCAGTGCGAGACGGGCAGACCGCTGTGTGCCTCGTAGCCAGCACACCAGGCCATCACGCAACCTCCCCCAACGCTCTTATGAGCATCAAACGGTCCCTTGGGAACAAGTCGACTGCCCAACAAACAGGGAAAGGCTAACCCAGCCGTGGCCTCTTTTCCTCTTTTTTTCCTCCCCAAAAAGAGTGGAATTTTGTTTACCAACTGGGGGCCATAAGTGTCTACGTCGGGGGGGTGTCATTCCAAAGGGGGCATTTTGAGTGGAAATACATCACATGGTCTTACCGAGTCTTGTCGGAAGTATGTCATGTGGAGAAGTCCCATGGTAGGTCCTACCCAACAGGGAAGGAGATCTACAAACACGGTGACCGGGGGCAGAGGAACCTCTGCCCAAGGAAGATTTTACCGACAGGGAAATGATTTAGCGGAAGATATATCACATGGGGTAACCTATGGGGAACCAGTGCATGTGGAGCACCTACCCTTGCACAGGGTCTGTGTAAGTAGGCTCACTGGGGGAAATGCGTATTTGCATAATTCTGGGGGCCAGCTGTGTGCCAGTGCGTCTTTACTGAGGGGTGCCTCGGTCAGGGCGAACCAAAGCGGGCAGAGGGAGGATTCCCGGGAAGCAAACACGTCTACCTGTGCTCAACTGAATCGACTCCAAATCAGCTGAACCACCTGGGGATGGAGTCTCCACTCTCCCCTGAGCGTAAACTGTCGTGACAGCGCATCCGCTGCGGTGTTGAGGTCGCCCAGGATGTGAGTGGCTGGAAGCGACTTGAGGTGCTGCTGACTCCAAACGAGGAGATGGAGTTGTGACATGCAATGGGAGCGTAGACCACCTTGACGGTTGATATACGCTACCGTCGCCGTGTTGTCCATCCGGACCAATACGTGCTTGCCCTGGATCAACGGCCGGAACCTCCGCAGGGCGAGCAGTACTGCCAACAACTCGAGGCAGTTGATGTGCCAACGCAGCCAGGGGCTAGTCAAGGAGCTGGCAGCTGTGTGCCCGTTGCATACAGCACCCCAGCCCATCTTGGAGGACTGGAGACCTGCTCTAGGGGAACCATGCCTGTAGAAATGCAAGGTCGTTCCAAGGGCTGAAGAGGCGGCGACAGATCGGCGTGATGACCACACGATGTGTCCCGTGGCGCCATGCCAAGCCAGTGCTGAAGCAGTGGCTCGTTCATGAGGCGCAACGTCAGACATGTGGAGTCCATCTCCAAGCCTAGAAAAGAGATGCTCTGAACAAGGGAGAGCTTGCTCTTTTCCCAGTTGACCCGAAGCCCAAGTCGGCTGAGGTGCGTGAGCACCAGGTCCCTGTGTGCACACAACACATCCTGAGAGTGAGCTAGGATTAGCCAGTCGTCGAGATAATTGAGGATGCGGACGCCCACTTCCCTTAGCAGGGCAAGGGCTGCCTCTGCGACCTTCGTGAAGACGCGAGGGAACAAGGACAGGCCGAAGGGGAGGACCTTGTACTGGTACGCCCGGCCCTCAAAAGCAAACTGCAGGAAGGGTCTGCGACGAGGTAAGACTGAGACGTGGAAGAACGCGTCCTTTAGGTCTACCGCCGCAAACCAATCTTGATGCCGGACGCTCGCTAAAATGCATATTTTGCGTCAGCATCTTGAACGGGAGTCTGTGCAAGGCCCGGTTCGGTACTCGCAGGTCCAAGATTGGCCGCAACCCACCGCCTTTCTTTGGTACGATGAAGTAGGGGCTGTAAAACCCCTTCTTCATCTCGGCTGGAGGGACAGGCTCTATCGCACCCTTCCGTAGAAGGGTAGCGATCTCCGCACGCAAGGCAGCGGCATTCTCGCCCTTCACCGAAGTGAAGCGGACGCCGCTGAACCTGGGCGGGCGCCTGGCGAACTGAATCACGTAGCAGAGTCGGACGGTCCAGGTCAGCCATCGCGATGGGTTGGAAAGCGCAAGCCAAATGTCCAAACTCCGGGCGAGGGGGACCAAGGGGACAATCGCATCAGACGTACTGGCAGGTGGGGCCTCGCAGTGGGGCAGAGCCTGAGGCGCCACGTTGAGGGGGCTGGAGCCTCGTGGCCATTCTGAGTCCAGGGACATCGAAGCTCTTACCTGGCTCCGGACACCCACCATGGGGCTGGTCCGGGAGGGGGGAGGAGGAAAGTCGTCCCCGCAGTCCTTCAGAACCAGCCTGGTGTGGGCATGTTTGTGCCACAGCTGGGCTCTCAGGGGCGGAGGGGCCGCCCCTGGAGCGCCATATGGGACGTAAGGGAACTGTGGTCATTGGCTGTGACAATGACGGCTGAGAGCACCGGATATGTGACTCAGGAAATAAGGAAACCGCTCTTTTGTTGAAAATTTTGGTACCGCAGCCCCTTGGGCATGCGCCGAAATCAAAGAGAAAGGAAACAAAAGATTCTCCTCCCGGCCCTCCACCGGGGGATGGAGTGGTCTGTCCACCAGCTCCAGAGCAGCGGGTCTCCTCGTCCCTGGGTCGCCCGTCTCAGGGGCACTTCGAAGCCTTTCTCGGGTTCTTGGCGGCCGGCTGTGAGACAGGTGGCATCAGCTTCAGGGCCGGGCCGCGGGGGGCGGGCTGCGGCGGAGCCAGTGCTGTTGCAGCAGGAGGACGCCCTTGGCAACAAGCAGACGGGGTGTGGGGTCCTGAACCGCGCCGGGGCAGGATATGCTGTATAGCCTCCTTCTGCTGTTTCACCACCGAGAACTGCTGGGCAAAGTCCTCGATGGTGTTGCTGAATAGGCCCACCTGGGAGATGGGGGCGTCAAGGAACCGTGCCTTGTCAGCCTCCCTCATCTCGACCAGGTTGAGCCAAAGGTGGCGCTCCTGGACCACCAAGGTGGACATCGCCTGCCCGAGAGACCATGCCGTGACCTTCGTTGCCCGGAGAGCGAGGTCGGTCGCCGAGCGCAGCTCCTGCATCAATCCCGGGTCAGAACTACCCTCGTGCAGTTCTTTTAGCGCCTTGGCTTGGTGTACCTGCAGGAGAGCCATGGCGTGCATGGCGGAGGCGGCCTGTCCAGCGGCACCGTAGGCCCTAGTCGCCAGAGACGACATAGGCCTACAGGCCCTGGATGGGAGCTTCAGGCGGCCCCATCAGGTGGCGTCGCTCTGCGGGCATAGATGCAACGCAACCTCTTTATCCACCTGGGGAAAAAACTGAAAAAAGCTGAAAGACCGGGAACGCTCTGGACCTCAGACTGGGGCGAAGGTTCAACTTCCAACAGGACAACGACCCTAAGCACACAGCCAAGATAACAAACGAGTGGCTATGGGACAACTCTGTGAATGTCCTTGAGTGGCCCAGCCAGAGCCCAGACTTGAACCCGATAGAACATCTCTGGAGAGATCTGAAAATGGCTGTGCACCGACACTCCCCATTCAACCTGATCCATTTTGGAATAAGGCTCTAACATAACAAAATGTGGAAAAAGTGAAGCACTGTGAATACTTTCCGGATGCACTGTAGCACCCTGTTTTGGACCTGCCGGCGGAATCGAGATTGAAATCATAATTTTTCAAGGAGACTGCAGAAATCAGGATTTATAGTGAAAGAGGATTTACATTTTAGTCCGTTTCTCACCTAAAACCGATATGGCATAGAGAAGGCATAAAAGGTGAGTAAATGATAAGACAATTATAATTTTTTGGTGAACTATTCCATGAAGTGAAGAGGAAATGGGATTTTGCAATTTTGTTTGGTGACGCTAGTGATGTAATAACACACTTTAACTTTGAAGAAAAAAAAAACAAGTTGTGCATTCATTTATATATAAATAAGTTTAACTTAAACATTTTCATGAATGTACTATGAAAAAACTTTTAAATGTCACTAGAGAATGTCCGAGAGGGTAAAGCAGCCATTCAGATTTAGTTTTAATATTTTGCTGTGGACGTCTGGATGTTGTTTGTTACTATAGACTGTACTTTACTGTTACTGTAGCCTGCGTATAGAAAGCTGTGGAACTGCAACTCTGTACATATGGTAAATGGGTCATTCCTACAATTCGGTGACATTCCAGCTTTGAAACTTTTTAAAAATAAAACATACTTTTACAAGTTTCTTCATGCTTCATCATTACATGGACATATTAAAGATTGAATTAGTCATACTGGTCAAGCTAAATTACTAGAAATCCATCCAGTTTAATGAGTAGCATCAGGGTGGACAATAACAGGGTGGACATTCAGTGGATAAATGAGCCACTACATGGTCTGTGACTGATATCTAGGAAACATTTTTAAACTAATATTTATGATTTTATTTCTGTTAACATAAATACTGTATATTTAAATGTTTTAATTATATTAATTTCCCATATATCTTCCCATAATAGGGTGAACATGTTATGCTTGACCATATGACTAACACCACAAATAAAGGAAAACATAAATAAAACAACAGAGTTTAAATAAAAAATAAAAAAATAAAAATAAAATAAAGAAAAAACTTAAAATAACTTAATTTTGCAAAATTGCTGATGTACACCTCCAGTGTGTGTATTGTCATTTCCTAACATATATCTTCAATGAAAGGTCATAGTATCATGACATAACAGGGAGCACAATAATCAAGGGACACACAAAAATCCTCCACTATCAGTGTTAAAATTACACATTTACCACAAATGAATACATGTTATTAAGAGAATGTAACTGTATGTGTGAAAAAAAACAAAAAAAAAAAAAAAACAAACAAACAATGATTTAGCATTTATTGTTGTCTAAGATGTTTGACATGCAGTTTTTGGGACATGAGAAAATGACAATGCAATAGAAAAGGATTACAATTATTTAAAATGTAACTTTTAAGCCCACAGAATTGTGTAACATCATAAAAAGTCTTTATTCTTTTTAACAAGCCTATCACAATAGTAATCAGGTGAAATTAAACAATATAAATACCATACACACTTGTAATGGGGACTTAAATATCAAAAAATTGTAGGAATCAACATATTTACAGGCGTTCCTGCGCGAGACGCTGCTTAACATTGAAAAACAGCATGGACATACGCAAAAACGCGTTCAGTGTGAACATCCCCTACTAAGCTTAAAGGAATAGTTCACCCAAAAATGAAAATTTGCTTATAATTTACTCACCCTCAGGCCATCCAAGATGTATCTGAGTTTCTTTCTTCATCAAAACAGAATTTAAGATTTTTAGGATTTCATTTCAGGCCTCCTCCTTTAAACAATATAAGTGAATTTTTTGACCATCCAAAATGCATATTTAGGGTGCATCAAAATAATCCACACGACTCCAGTCGACAAATGAAGTTCTTCTGAACCTAAACGATTGATTATTTTTAGAAACAAAACAATATATACTTTTTAACTACAAATGTTCGCTTCGTACATCTCTTTGATGCCTGCTCATGAGAGGAATGACCTAAGCTCGTTGGTAATGTCACGCGTCACATGGAGGAGGACTCAGGAAGCATGTCATTGTTTACAAGAGAAATTTGCACAGACCACAGACCAAGCGCCGTTCACAAACCAAAACAGTCCAAAACAATTTCAAAACAATATAAAATAAAAAATCAGTTCCAAATAATAATAAATAAAACATTACTGCAATAAATAACCATCCTTTATTTCGGAGCAATGCCGTTGCGTTCCCTGTCTGTCACTCACTCAACATTGGTGTCGATGTAGTGACACTAGGGGTCACTCTTGGGAGCCCGAGACACCTCTGGTCTTTGATAAAAGGCCAATGAAAATTGGCGAGTGGTATTTGCATGCCACTCCCCCGAACATACGGGCATAAAAGGAGCTGGTATGCAACCACTCATTCAGATTTTCTCTTCGGAGCCGAACGGTCATGCTCACTGAGCTGAACCCCAATGGGGACCCCAATGGGACCGCCTCTGCCGGGTATCCCCCCGCGGACCTCCCATTCCCCAGCATGCTCGTCTGCCCTGATCGGGCTTCTGGGTGAGTCCGCCGGCTCGTCTCACAACGAGTTCGACCTCTTATTCGGAGCCCGCGAAAGTGATGAGCTCTCGAGCGCAGCATCAGAGAGCGGGCTCGTCCAGTCAGAAGCCTCAGCTGGGCTCCTTCCTTCGGGGTCGATCGCCCAGTCACAGGCTGATGCTGAGATCACGACATGCTTTCCCGGGCAGCCGCGAGCGTCGGTTAGAGTGGATTTCACCGCTCTTCCCTGAACCCTCGCGGCTCTGTGATTGGTTCCTGGGCTCGCGGCACCGCTCAAAGCCACGCCCCGCCCCGTTCCTTTCTTCCCGGAAGTGCATGAAAAGCTGACAAGGTCGTGGGAGGCACTTTTTACTGCCCGGTCCCGATCTTTTCAGCTTCCCTGCTCTCACTACCCTCGATGGTGGGGCGGCCAAGGGTTATTCGGCAATCCCCTGGTGGATAAAGGCGCTCGCGGTGCACCTATGCCCGCAGAGCGCTGCCACCTGGCGCGGGTGCCCAAAGCCCCCGTCCAAGGCCTGTAGGTTTACGTCAAGCTGGACAAGCTGTCACTGGACAAGCTGCCTCCGCCCTGCACGCCATGGCTCTCCTGCAAGTCCGCCAAGGTGCTAAAGGAACTGCACGAGGGATTGATGCAGGAACTGCGCTCAGCGACCGACCTCGCTCTCCGAGTGACGGAGGTCACGGTGCGGTCTCTCGGGCGGACGATGGCCACACTAGTGGTCCAGGAGCACCACCTTTGGCTCAACCTGGTCGAGATGGGTGAGGCCGACAAGACACAATTCCTTGCTGCCCCCATTTCCAAGGCGGGCCTATTCGGCGACACTGTCGAGGACTTTGCCCAGCAGTTCTCGATGGTAGAGCAGTAGATGGATGCTAGCCGGCATATCCTGCCCCGGCGCGGCTCAAGATCCCGCACCCCATCTACTCATCGCCAAGGGCATCCCCCTGCGGTGACTGCACCGGCTCCGCCGCAGCCCGCCCCTTCGGCCTGGCCCCGGCGTGGAGCCCACCGCAGGAAGCAGACGCCACCTGTCTCGCGGCCGCCCAGAACCCGTGAAAGGCTTCAAAGCGCCCTTGAGACGGGCGACCCAGGGACAACGAAACCCACTGCTCTGGAGCTGGTAAGCAGATCTTCATCTTTTTGTTACCTTTTGCATTTAATTGCGCTGCATGCCCAAGTGGCATACCCACATATCCGGTGTGTACGGCTGGCATCACAACCACCATCCACCACTCCATTTGGCAGGTTGGCGCTCCAGCGGCGGTCTCCCGCCCTGAGCGCCCAGCTGTGGCACAAATCCGCCCCCGATGTGACAGTCTCCATGGGTCACGAGGACAGGCCTCTTCCTCCCCCGTCCCAGGCTTTTCCGGGGGTGGTCACAAGGAGCCAGGTAAGTGCTTCAATGTCCTCGGACTCAGCACGGCCACGACGTGGTGTGGCACCTCGAGCTCTGCCCCGCCGCGAGGCCCCACCTGCCGGTACATCCGATGACGTTGTCCCTTTGGTCCCCCTTGCGCGGAACTTGGACGCATGGCTTGCGCCTTCCAGTCCGTCACGAGGGCTGGTCCGGACCATCCGACTCGGCTGCGCGATTCACTTCGCCGGGCATCCGTCCAGGTTCAGCGGTGTCCACTTCACCTTGGTGGAAGACGAAAATGCTGCTACCTTGCACGGAGATCGCTACCCTCCTACGGAAGGACGCGATAGAACCTGTCCCTCCAGCCGAGATGAAGAAAGGGTTTTACAGCCTCTACTTCATTGTACTGAAAAAAGGCGGTGGGTTGCGGCCAATCTTGGACCTGTGAGTACTGAACCAGGCTTTACACAGACTCCCGTTCAAGATGCTGACGCAAAGACGCATTCTAGCGAGCGTCCGGCATCAAGGTTGGTTCGCGGCGGTAGACCCGAAGGATGCGTACTTTCACGTCTCGATCCTTCCTCGACACAGACCCTTCCTGCTGTTCGCGTTCGAGTGTCAGGCGTATCAGTACAAGTCCTCCCTTCGGCCTGTCCCTGTCTCCTCGCATCTTTACGAAGATCGCAGAGGCTGCCCTTGCCCCATTAAGGGAGGTGGGCATTCGCATTCTCAACTCTCTCGACGACTGGCTAATCTTAGCTCACTCTCGAGACGTGTTATGCGCACACAGGGACCTGGTGCTCTCACACCTCAGCCGACTAGGGCTTCGGGTCAACTGAGAAAAGAGCAAGCTCCTGAGTTCAGAGCATCTCTTTTCTCGGTTTGGAGTTGGACTCAGTCTCCTTGACGGCGCACCTTACGAACGAGCGCGCCCAGTCAGTGCTGGCCTGTTTGAAGGCATTCAAACAGAAAACAGCGGTTCCACTGAAACTTTTTCAGAGGCTCCTGGGGCATATGGCATCCTCGGCGGTGGCCACCACGCTCGGGTTGATGCATATGAGGCCGCTTCAGCACTGGCTCCAGACTCGAGTCCCGAGACAGGCATGGCGCCACGGGACACACCGCGTGGCCATTACGTCGGTCTGTCACCATCTTTTCAGCCCTTGGACTGACCTCTTGTTTCTACGAGCAGGTGTTCCCCTAGAACTGGTCTCCAGGTGCGTCGTGGTCACGACAGACGCCTCCAAAATGGGCTGGGGCGCTGTTGGCAACAGGCATGCAGCCGCCGGCCTCTGGACGGGTCCGTGGCTGCTTTGGCACATCAACTGCCTTGAGTTACTGGCAATTCTGCTCGCCCTGTGGAGGTTCCGGCCGTTGATCCAGGGCAAGCACGTGCTAGTTCGGACAGACAGCACGGCAGCGGTAGCATATGTCACCCGCCAAGGCGATCTGCACTCCCGCTGTATGTCACAACTCTCCCGCCGTCTCCTCCAACGGAGTCAGCAGCACCTCAAGTCGCTGCAAGCCACTCACATCCCGGGCAACCTCAATACTTCGGCGGACGCGCCATCACAACAGGTTACCCTCAAGGGAGAGTGGAGACTCCACCTTCAGGTGGTCCAGCTGATTTGGAGTCGATTCGACAGGCACAGGTGCACCTGTTCGCCTCCCAAGAATCCTCCCCACTGCCCGCTCTGGTACGCCCTGACCGAGGCCTTCCTCGGCATAGACGCACTGGCACACAGCTGGTTCCCTGGCATTTGCAAATATGCGTTTTCCCCCAGTGAGCCTGCTTGCACAGACCCTGTACAAGGTCAGGGAGGACGAGGAGAAGGTCGTCCTGGTAAGCACCCTACTGGCCTGCCCAGACATGGTGCTCGGACCTCACGCTCCTCACGACAGCTCCCCCCAGGCAAATTCCCCTGAGGAAGGACCTTCTTTCTCAGGGAAGGGGCACCATCCGGCACCCGCGCCCAGACCTCTGGAATCTCCATGTCTGCCCCCTGGATGGGACGCGGAAGACCTAAGCTGTCTCCCACCTGCGATGGTAGACACGTTCACTCAGGCTAGGGCTCCCTCTACGAGGCGCCTGTATGCCTTTAAGTGCCATCTGTTCACTAAGTGGTGTTCTTCCCATCGGGAAGACCCCCAGAGATGCGCAGTCAGATCAGTGCCTTCCTTCCTGCAAGAGAGGTTGGAAGGGAGGCTGTCCCCTTCCACCTTGAAGGTGTACATTGCTGCCATACCAGCACACCACGATGCAGTCGACGGTAAGTCCTTAGGGAAGCATGATCTGATCATCAGGTTCCTAAGAGGCGCCAGGAGGCTGAATCCCTCCAGGCTGCGCCTCATTCCCTCATCGGACCTCTGTAGTTTTTCAGGGTCTACAGAGAGCCCCCTTTGAGCTTTGCAGTCAGCCGAGCTTAAGGCACTCTCCTTGAAGACTGCCCTCCTGACTGCACTCACTTCCATCAAGAGGGTAGGTGACCTGCAAGCGTTCTCTGTCAGCGAAACGTGCCTGGAGTTCGGTCCGGGCTATTCTCGCGTGATCCTGAGACCCCGACCGGGCTATGTGCCCAAGGTTCCCACCACTCCTTTTAGGGACCAGGTGGTGAACCGGCAAGCACTGCCCCAGGAGGAGGCAGACCCAGCCCTGTCGTTGCTGTGTCCGGTGCGCGCTTTACGCATCTATTTGGAACGCACACAGAGCTTTAGAGTCTCTGAGCAGCTCTTTGTCTGCTTTGGTGCACAGCAGAAAGGAAGCGCTGTCTCCAAGCAGAGGATCGCCCACTGGCTCATTGACGCCATAACTATGGCATATCTTGCCCAAAACATGCCGCCCCCGGTAGGCCTCGAGCCCATTCTACCCGTGGTGTAGCGGCTTCTTGGGCCTTGGCCAGAGGTGCCTCTCTAACAGACATTTGCAGAGCAGCGGGCTGGGCAACACCCAACACTTTTGCAAGGTTATACAACCCCCGGGTGGAACCGGTTTCATCCCAGGTAGTGGCACGCAACACAAGCGGATAAGCCTGGGATAGCCGGCCGGGTGTATCTCTTGCACAAAGTGCCTTCCACCTCCTTTTGAGCTGAAGACGTGTGCTGTTAATTCCCAGTAGTGTTCACAAAAGTTGTTCCCTGGTTGACTTCCTCCAAGCCCTGTGGCAGTCGAGTTTTTGGAGAGACTCGCTGCCGGCCCAGTACACATGCTAACTAAGAGCCCGGTTCTGGGGTAGGTGCTCCGCATGTGGCGTTTCCCTGTAAGGCTAACCCCATGCGATCTATATCTTCCGCTAATTCATTTCCCTGCTGGCAAACTGCGTCTTCCTTGGGCAGAGCCCCTCTGCCCCAGTCTCCATGTTGTAGTAACTCCTCCCCCATTGGGCAGGATCTACCTTGAAGGCTCTCCACATGGTTGGAAAGACCATGTGATGTATTCTTCCACTTAAATATCCCCCCCTCTCTTGGGGTGAGGTGTGGTCTCTGCGGTGTCCTCCCCTTGGGAGGGACACCCCCCGACTAGACCTGGTGGCCCAGTTGGATAATCCCCCTTCTTTTTTAGGGAGTGGAAAAAGAGAAGGGGAAAGAGGCCACGACTGGGTTAAGCCTGTCTCTATCTCTGGGCCGTTCGACACTCATAACTGTGTTGGGGGAGGTTACGTGTCGACCTGGTGTGCTGGCTATGAGGCACACAGCAAGTCTGCCCACCACACACCGCCAGTTCACGTAACACAGTTCAGCCTTGTGGCGTTTTGTATAGGGACCCATAGTGTCACTACATCGACACCAACGTCGAGTGAGTGACAGATAGGGAATGTCATGGTTACTGGTGTAACCTCCGTTCCCTGATGGAGGGAATGAGACATTGGTCCCTCCTGCCACAACGCTGAACTACCCGCTGAAATGGCCGGACCTTATATGGGCTCCTCAGCGTAAAACCTGAATGAGTGGTTGCATACCAGCTCCTTTTATACCCGTATATTCGGGGGAGTGGCATGCAAATACCACTCGCCAATTTTCATTGGCCTTTTATCAAAGACCAGAGGTGTCTCGGGCTCCCGAGAGTGACCCCTAGTGTCACTACATCGACACCAACGTCTCGTTCCCTCCATCAGGGAACGGAGGTTACACCAGTAACCATGATGTTATCTACTTGTGCTTTTTCTTTAGCAGAAATATGCTATATGACTGTCAGGAATTCAAGCCACACAAGTTGTAGTTAGTGAAACCAAGTGCGAGAGCGTTTACTGAGATTCACAGGATTTACACTGTGAGATCAATGGTACAGGTGATATCACACAGAAGAGAAGCTTCACAAACGTATTTATGCAGGCAGTGATGAGCAAGTGAATTGAGTGCAGGTGTGGTGAATTAGAAATTGGGTGATGAGCGGAGCGCTGAGGGAGGTGTAATAGTGACAAAGTATCAGATATCGACTCTTTGTTTCTTTCGATGGTCTGAAATCCTCAGGGGTAAATGTTCATTGCACACCAATATTTGAGAGAATGTATGTGTGTAATGATATCCAGGTTCAGCGCGATAAGCCAGAGCTTCAAACTGGGAAAGCACAGTTGTACTTGCAAAGGTAAGGTGTCACTCCTCAGTTTTGTCTTAATTATTAAACCATACAAAACTTTAAAAACATACTCAGCTATGTGCATAATACACACACACACACACACACACACACACACACACACACGCACTCACACACATAAATGAATGAATGAATGAGACTAAACCAGAACAAAGTTTTTGAATTTTGTCAAATAAAAATCAATCAGCCACTATGCAGAACACACACACTTCAAAGTCAGATCAAAGTCTTAGTCTGACCCCATTGTGAAGTTAGTTTACAATTACTTTAGGGAGCTGCACCTTCCATACAAAACAATGCTTCACAGTTTAGATTTTTTTGTAAACATATTTTTGCAAAGTCTCTGTAATGATGAGTCAGTGGAGTTGGGATCCATGTGCAGCTTTATTAACAGTAAACGTAGTAATGTAGACAGGCAGGGGTCAATCACCAGCAATAGTAGTATCCAAGGTAAATCAGAGAGATAGTCACAAAACAGGCAAGAGGTCAGGGCAGGCAGCAGGCAATCACAGGTAATATCCAGGTAAACAAAGCAGTAACAGTAGGCAGGCAGCAAAGGGTCAAAACAGGGTAAACAGTCCAGGATCATACACAGGTTAGGCAGCAAATACAGATAACACTCAGGAATGTCAGCCAGGGCAAAACAAGACTTCGCAATGACAGTAATGATGGGTCGTTCATGAACGATTCATTCAGTCTGAACGAATCTTTTATATGACTCAGAAGACCGAGTAGTCTCAGAGAGTGATTTGTTCATTTTGTGTTGGCCACGCATGTGCATTGCGCAACCCCCATTCGTTTGTTACGTGAAAACTGCAAAGGCACTGTACAGGAAACAGAAATGATTAGTTCACCTCTCAAGTCTTCTGGTCCGAGTCGTTGGTTCTTTTGTCCCGTGACAGCTGTATACGCTATGCATTGCTCACACAGGAAACAGAAATGATTAGTTCACCTCGAGTCTTCTCATCCGAGTCGTTCGTTCTTTTGTCACGTGACAGCCGTATACGCTATGCATTGCTCACACAGGAAACAGAAATGATTAGTTCACCTCTCGAGTCTTCTGGTCCGAGTCGTTTGTTCTTTTGTCACGTGACAGCCGTATATGCTATGCAGTGACAAAAGAACGAATTACTCCGACAAGAAGATTTCAGAGGTGAAGCAATCTTACTGTTTCTCATAATTTGTCCTTGGCTGCATTATACATTTTTCCTTATTGGGACTATAATCAAAGTTTGTGTAAGTAGACGTGTTGGGGGGGTGGGGTTGGCTATTGAAAATGCAACATTTTAATTTAAATCTGCTCAAATGAACGAAATGACTTGAACAAAGACTCATTCATTTTGCTGAATGAGACTTAAGATTCAAGTCAGTAAAATTATCTGATCTTCCCATCACTAAATGACAGAGAGTGAGAGTGCGTCTTAAATAGCTGAGTAGATAGGCAACAGGTGAGGAGGTAATCAGTGCCAGGTACGGGGATTATGGGAAATAGAGTCTGAAGAGTTAGAATCAATACTCAGGTGATGGGGCCCTCTGGTGGTGAGCGGGAGGAACTACAGAGGCTGGATTCGTGACAGTCTCAACCAACACAAATGGTTTTAAAATAATTCTACAATTTTAATTTGTGATAAAATTTAGAAATTAAGTTTGTACCAAACTTACCAAAAAATCATAAAAGAAATGCATAACTTGAGTGTTTTTACTTTAGTGAAGATAACTGTTTTGACATTTATTTAAAAAAGAAATTGTGGATTCCACAGGTAATTTGGGTGGCCAAATTTGGGCACGAATACCACAAATGTGCAGCTCTAATGAAGAGAATCAGAGGGTTAAACGTTAGTCTTACAGCGTGTGCATAAAAAGATCCTTTAGGTTTGTATGTAAGGCCCCTGCTGTTACTCAACCCTTATTCACTTGTTACATAACATAACCCTAATTACATCTCTGTCGTTCAACAGGTCATGCACTCACAGCGCCTAAGCAAGGCTCCTCTGAACGCTTGGGTTATCATCAACTCCACTGGTGAAGTTTCCTCAGCCCATTGTACATATATGGCTGGTGTTGCAGAGACATGCACTCACGTTGGGGCCCCGCTATTCAAAGTGGAAGCGACTGTCAGGTGCAGGGAAATTACTGTCACAGACAAACCTGCATACTGGATCCTACCGAGTAGTGTAAACAAAGTACATTCTGAGGTGGGCCACAAGATTGATTACACTTCTGCTGCTGCCACACGAAAATCACTAAACTGTCTTCTGAATGCCGAGACTGTCAACAGGCCTGGTTTGAGGACTTGTGCCAGGAAGATCACTACACCATCACCTACACATTCAGATTTAACACAATTCTATGCAGATCTTCATAAGCAGGTGGCAAATCTGCTATACTGATTGTGCTGCCACACTACTGTGAGGAGTTCAAAGATCCTGTGCAGCCTGTCACAAATTTGAAATCCCTTCACTGCCTACATGACACCAGGCTTGATGGATGTGATTTTTCAATTTTGGAAGAGCACTGCCAGGTACAAAAAAAAAAACAAGCTGATGTTTCAGAGCAACAGGCTGAACATATCGAGTACACGCACACAGCATAAATCTTCATTTTGGTTTGCTGCACCAGCAGGCAGGATCACTGCCTCTAATATGCATGCTGTTTATGCTACTGATATCAGGTCACCAGCTCTGTCAACTATCAAAAGTTTTGCTATCCAAAGGACAGCAAATGTATCACAGCTGATCTTACTTGGGGTACAATGCATGAAGAGGATGCAAGGAAGGCCTACATAAAAAAAAGGACAACACAACAGCTAAGAGGTGTCAACATGTGGGTTTTTCATAAATCCAGCTTTCCTGGAAATTGGAGCATCACCTGATGGCATAGTGATATGCACTTGCTGTGGGAAAGGCTGCATTGAAATCAAGTGTCCGTCCAAGTACAAAAACAACACCATCCAAGAGGCATTTTTGGCCAAACACTTCTGCCTTGAACTTGTTGATGGAAAGGTACAATTGAAAGAAAGTCACCAATATTACACACAAGTCCAAGCACAAATATTTGTGACAAACAGTAATTACTGTGATTTTTGTGGTTTGGACACTCAAAGACTGTGTCGTTCTGTGAATAGATCCAAACCCAGAGTTTTGGAGGGCATGCCTACAGAAGGCACAACAATTTTTCATTGCGGTGTCCCTCCCTGAGCTCACTGCACAACACTTCACCAAGAAAGTCTCCAGAGCATCAGTGAGTAACAGAACTTTGCCTCTAGGAGAAATCCAGCAAAAGAATGTGAGAAAGACCAGTAAAGAAGGTAAAAATCAGAATGCAAAGAAACAAAAACAACTCTGGTGTCTGTGTAATGGACCTGAAGAGAAAGGTGACATGGTGGCATGGGATAACGAAAACTGTAGGGTCCAGTGGTTTCATCTGTGATGTGTTGGACTTGAGGATGCCCCTGCAGCAGTCTGGTGATGTCTGGTTTTGTCTGTCTTGCACCACAAGTAATTGTGGTATGTAAACTGTTCAAAGTTGTTCACCCAAAAATAAAAATTATCTCATCATTTACTCCACCCTCATGCCATCCGCAATGTACATGACTTTCTTTCTTCAGATAAACACTATTGAAGATTTTTAGGAAAAAATTCCATCTCTGTGTATTTTTCTTACACACACACCCCCACCTATTTTTTAGCTTCAGAAGACACTGATTCATCCACTTGCATTATATGATCTCTCCGATGGATTTTTTTCCTAAAAATCTTTGTTTGTGTTTTTTCTAAAGAAAGTCATGTACACTGGGGATGGCATGAGGGTCAGTAAATGGTGAGAATTTTCATTTTTGGATGAACTATCAATTTAAGAGTTATATTGCACGTTATTACGTAACAATGTTACAAATGTTACACCTGAGGTGCGAGTTCAAAGTTATTTACTACTTCTGATTACAATTTTAGGCTTGTGACCAAAGCTGTCATTTTTTTATTTAATTTGTATTTAATTTATTTTATATTTGTATTTTGTTGTATTTTATTATATTTTTATTTTATTTATGATTAACAGGTGTTTGTTTTGTTTATTGTTATATAATGTTATAAAAAAACATTATTTATTTGTTATGCAATTTTTTGCTCATTAAATCCTTGTTTTTGAAGAAATAAAAATGTGTTCATGTCATTTCAAATCTTTGTTCAATTCATATATAAAAAGTTGTTTCACAAACAATAGAAGCAAGGCATGTAAAAACATAGTGTAAAGCACGCAAATTCACAGGGCTGCAGTGTACTTTTTAAGTAATCATTGTACAACACTTGGACACATGTTTGCCAGAGCACCGCAAACTGTAACAATTTTGTCTAAAAATGTCACATTCTCACCCTCACATGGCAGAATCATACTGATAGGAATAGCTGAAGACAGGATTTTATATTTGTTGTGTACAACACCAATAATTCTCTCCACATGGATTCTGAGGCTCCTTTGTAAATGCTGGAATTTTTACTTCAGCACACATCAATCCCAGACTCTCTTTTATGTCAAACCCTCGATCTGCTAATACTGTCACATGGTAGTAGTTTGTCTAGAAACAGTTCTCGGTTATTCGTTATTCGTTTGTCACTAGTGTGCCCACCCCACCCTTTGGAGATGAAAGAAAAGACTCCTTGTGGGGTAGTGCATATTAGGTATTTCAGTGTGTGACTGTGTTTGTAGTCTGAAAATGTTTGTGCCCTTGCCTGAATATTTGATGGTCTTTCTATAAAAATGTCAAAGAAGTCCACAATGGCAGCAACACGATTTCCAAATGTCTCCACAAACTGGTGCGGCATACTGACTCGCAAACTCTCTCTGTCTGGCCAGTGCACTAGTGGAGACAAATGTGAGTACAAAACACTCACCACTTCCTTAAATGCAGCACTAACAGTTGCTCGGTGCAGACTGAATAGATGGGCGATGTGCTGGATTGACAGATCCAATCTCAGATGCATGAAGGTAAAAAGGATCATCTGAAAAGATGTCAACTTTCTTCTTTCCTGAGGCAGAAATGGCATTATATGGAACAATAAAACCTGAAAAATGGCATAGCTTGGAAGTCAAGTGTAATATCTTACTTTAACATTATCATCCTTAAAACAATTAGCTGTGATTTTGCATTTATCAAGTTCATGCTTCAGCTGCCTGTTTTCCTCTAGTAGACGGTTTATTTCATCATGCCTGGACTGGCAAAGCTCACATTCCTCTGCACTTTGAAGAAAAAAAAAAACAAGTTTTCATGAATGTACTTTTAAAATACATTTAAATGTCACTAGAGAATGTACGAGAGAGTAAAGCAGCCATTCAAATGTAGTTTTAAAATTTTGCTGTGGACGTTTTGGTGTCTACTTTATTTCTTCATAATTTAAGGGCCTGGACAAATAGAAATAGACAAGTACATCATGAAGAGAGAATGGTCTCGAGACCTCAGCAGGTGATCCAGGTGAGACAAAAAACTAGAACTAGAACATTTGACTCATGTTTCACTGTGAAAGAATACTTTGTGAGGTAACCTAAAAAAGTTCTTCATGTGGTAACATTTAAATCAAAGGAAGGTTTTATGGGTTTAAAACAAGTTAAACTCAAATGACAGCCTTTGTGGCATAATGTTGATAACAACAAAAAATTATTTTGACTTTTCTTTAAAAAATAAGCAACAATCTGGGCTACAGTGAGGCACTTACAATGGAATTGGATAGGGCCAATGTGTAAATGTTAAAATACTCACTGTTAAAGTATAGCCATAAGAAGTAAACAAAAAAATAAAATAAAAAATAAAATAAATTGGAGTGATAAAATCACTTACCAAACTTTTCTTTGTACAGATAATATGCAATTTGTTACCATGACGACATAATACACAAGTTTTAACAAAATAATTAATGTAAGTGCTTTTATAAAATTATAAGCTTCACATTTCTGCCTTAAGACCCTCCAAAAATTGGCCCCATTCTCCTCCATTGTTAGTGCCTCACTGTAACCTCAGTTTTTGCAGTTTTTTAAACAAAAGGAGGGACAAGTCAGTTTTTATTAAAAACATTTTGTGATAATCAATATTATGCCACAAATGCTGTCGATTGAGTTTAACTTGTATTCATTTAACTGGTTTTATATTCAGTAAAAAAAAAAAAAAACGTATTTCATCTGACTAAACCTGAAAAATTTGCATAGGTTACACCAACAAAAGTAATTTATATGAATTAGACATAGTAGAAATAGCTCATTAAAGTAACAATTGCAGGTTACCACTTTTTAAGTGTTCCTTGTTTTTAAATACATCTAGACTCCGGCCTTCTGGGCCAAGAACAAGAGTGTTCACAACGTAACTGTCAACCAAAAAGAGTACCAACAAGGTGACCCACAGCCAGTCATAAAACATCCGGTGTGTACAAAGATAACTTTCATCAACTGAGTTGGAATTTACATTTTAAAGAGAGAATTATAAATGGTTGAAAAAAGTTAATATTCTGAAACCGAATATTGTAAAATCTTCTCATACCCTGATAAGCAAGCTAGTAATTCTGGTTAATTATGGTAGTGTCAATGCTCCTTTTTCTGTTGTAGCAATTAAATAGCAGTTAACAAATTACCTTTTGTTAAGATGCACCCTTTTTCCAAACAATTCCAACCAGACAGGTTGAACTGGCACAATTTTAAGTTTTACCTTGTCAGAATAAATGACAACTCAAACTGTATCTCTCTGATACAATTTACCTGTATCAATTTAATTCAATAATTAATTCTGTCTAATTTTTAAGAAAAGAAAATATAATTTTATATTCTGTATTTTATCTTTTTTCAGGGTTGTGTGAACATGCACATTTTTGAAGACTATTGCGATGGATCCATTCATCAACTTAAGAGCAACATGTTCTATCTGCTATTTCCCAATGTTAGTTCTTTATATACATTTAATTGTATTATTTCTTAACAATGAATGGCCTTGTTGTGTCATGTGCTATCATGTGACTTATTTACAGTGGCATACTACAGTGAGCAGGCTTGCTGTGTACACACAATGGAAAAACTATGAATTGAGAATCTTTGGCTACCTTCACCCTGCAGTAACCGGTACGTCCTGCAGTAATAACAATTAGTTTATTGTAGTTAAACTACCAGTCAAAAGTTTGGACACACCTTCTTATTCTTTATTAGCAATATTTTCCACATTTCCAAATGCCAAAACTATGAAAAAATGGAAGTATGGTAATCATGTAATATATATATATATATATATATATATATATATATATATATATATATATATATATGAATTTCATACAATGTTCTTATTGTGTACGGGTTCCTATATTGCATGTAATTACATATTTTAATACAACGTTGACCCTACCCCTAACCAGTATTTATCTAGTCAATAAAATTACTGACAAAAGGGTTTTTTAATACGGTTTAAATAAAATCATACTGTTGACATAATTGTGACAACAAATATATATAGTACAAGCTCAGATAGCACACCCACATCTCTGATATGTTTTAGATCTTTTCATTGGAAACCATCACAATCTAATTAACATCTGCAAAACATCTTAAAAAGGTCAGATTTACAAACATTCTAAATCATAAACATCTCAAAGATATCTGCTGAATGTCTTATTGACATCCAAGAGCAGATGTATTGCAGATGACCAAACAACTTAAAAAAAATATGTCTTCCAGATGTACTTTAAACACGAACATCAGATAGACTTCTGGGTGATGTACTTGTGCTATTAGGGAGATACTGTATCAACAATACACTTTTTTCCTTAAAAACACGTGATACGTAACACATATCCTAAACTGTCTAAATGTGAGGAACACAGTAGCTTCTAAAAAGTAGCTAATACTTCTGTATATTCATTATATGCTATTATTTCAGGAGCTAAGTTTATCAGAACAATTTCTCATGTAGATTAATTTTACATACTAAACAGTTTTAGGGGAAGTGACCCAGTTAACCCCACCCAAATATAATGTTTACATGTTTTTTTTTTTTTTATAGAAATGTTAACAGCCTTCCAATAAAGTGAGTACTGAATCAAAGATTAAATTCTCATCTAAACACTCATGTTTTGTCATAAACTGACCAAATTAAGTTGCTTTATTTAATTGCAAATGTGAAAAGTCTGGGCTTATAAAGAACACATGTACCCTCAAGCATCTGGCCCGAGTACAGCAGATGGAAGCGGGTCGAGGGGTAAATCTCCAGCAGGTGAGGATCTAACCAGAACTGGCCTGAGTGTATTTTGCTAACTGGTTCTTAAAGGAATAGTTCACCCAAAAATGAAAATTCAGAATCAGAATCAGAATGAGCTTTACTGCCAGTACTGTGGAAAAGTTTGAGGATATCTTCAAAAATAATTACATAAATAGTTTTCATTTATCACTTAATGTCATACAAAGTCCAGTAAATATAAAAAAGCTAAATAAATATTCGGTGTGACCACCTTTGCCTTTAAAACAGCACCATTTCTCCTAGGTAGTCCTGGACACAGTTTTTCTTGGTTGTTGGCAGATAGGATGTTCCAAGCTTCTTGGAGAATTCACCACAGTTCTTCTATCTATTTAGGCTGTCTCAGTTGCTTCTGTCTCTTCATGTAATCTCAGACTGACACGATGTTCAGTGGGGGGCTTTGTGGGGGCCGTGACATCTGTTGCAGGGCTTCCTATTCTTCTATTCTAATATTTTCTATTTGCAAAATAATGTTTGGGAGTCTAACATTTATATTTCCTATTGACACACTAAAGCTGAAGATATAAATAACCATCTTAAGACAAATGATTTTGCACAGTACTGTATATATATATATATATATATATATATATATATATATATATATAAACCTCAATAATTCATAGTAGAGTCAAGGTAAACACATACTCTTTTTTTTCATTAATAAAAAACACTATTTTACAATGTAGAGCATGTTTGTTATTGGTGTTTAAGCAAATAAAAAAATGTTCAAATTTTAAGCTATGGGCAAACAGGCTTGTCAAAGGCACTGTTCCTTATAAGACACATGAAAAGAAAGTTATATTTCTGGATTATGATTACACACAGTGCACTAAGTCTTGTTTGAGCTCAGGAAGCTTCTTAAATATTTTAATTTAATGTGGTTATCAGCGGTTTTTATTCATTTATTTTCTTTTACTGCATCTATCTTTGTGACCATCACTCAGGCAATGTCCTGAGCTAGATCTAGATACTCATGAAATCCATCTTTTCAAATACAAAGCAAATGTTAAGTACAAAGAAACTGTAAAATGTATCTCTTTATTTTTTTTGTTTTGTTATTATTATTAAATTTTTTTTTTTATCATTCCCCATCCAGTTTGTTCATCTGACTCCAGAAAATTTGCAATTTTTGAGGTCTTCATTTTAGAGCAACTTCCAAAATGGCCACCGAAAAGTGGTAGCACTTGATACAAAATAACTGAAGAACAAAACATTTGATTGCACACCTGAGCCTGCTCCATGTCATTTTACAGCCATGCCTGAGCCTGCTCTATGCCACGTCACAGCCACGCCTGAGTCTACTCCACGCCATGTCATAGCCACATCTGAGCTATTGGACCTGCACCCTATGGACGCTTCCTCAGGATCAGACAAGGGGAACTTCCGATCCTACAAATTCGCCTAGACCCTCCGAGCCCTGGACTCCACCTTGGTTCTCCGAGCCCTCAGTTTCACCTTGGCTCTATGTCCCTTCAGTTCCACAGTGGTCCTTTGGCCAATCGGCTTCTCCGGGATCACTCATCCCTCCAGCTCCTTGGTCAGTCGGTCACCTGGCTCCGCCTGAGCTCTCCAATCCCACAGCTACGCTTCGTCAATCCGAGCCTGCGGCTCCACCGGGGACCTCCTTCCCTACGGCTCTGCCTTGGTCCTCAGTCCCATCGGCACCGCCTCTGTCCTCCGATGCCCCAGCTCCACCTCGGTCCTCCGAGCCTTGGGCGCTACCTCAGTTCTCCGAACCTCCGGCTCCACGATGGTCCTTTGAGCCATCGGCTGCTCTCCGAGCACCAAGTTCCCTGGTGTTGCCCCTCAAGTCTCTCATGGTCCCACCTTCCATGGCTCCGCCCCTCAAGCCTCTCAGGGCCCCACTTTCCATTTGGCTTCATATTAAAAAGTAAAGCAATACTAACAAGTATGTGCATTTCCTCTGCTACAACAAAATTTTCTCTTGCTTTGTCTTTTTATATATTTAAAATAAAACAGTTATAGCAGCCTGTGTGGTACATGGGCTTAATTGGGCCACTTCCACTAATCTTTAATATATTTGATACATGTTTAAATAATTGAAAGCAGTTTATACATGTTTCAAAATAGGCAGAGGCTATTTACACTAAGTGCAAATAGCAACAGAAGTGTAATCAGCAATAAATAGCATCTCTCTAGTGCAACTAGTGGCAGATAATATTACACCCATGTCTGAATATTAACATAAAGTAAAAGGGCATCACTGCAGCATTTTTACTGTGTTTACTTAGAGTCCCACATACACCAACCCCTGCCCCTAAACCTAACCCTAAACTTCCTTTACAAAAACTAGCCATGGTTTTACTACAGTAACAATATGTCACCATGGTATTTTGTAGTAAAATCAAAAAGTATTTTTTTTTTTGTTAAAGTTTGGTCATTTACAGTTTGAAACATGTTTTGTCATTTTTGTCATTTTGCGCATCACCGTGGACTAAAATATGTTATTGTTGCTGACAAAAATGATATGCCATTTTAGTCAGAGTAAAATGTACTAAAATGAATATGACATAATTCAATTTTTACTAAATCTAAAGTACATTTTCATCAAAAGGCAAGATTTACCATATTTTCCAGAAATAAAGTCGCAATGAATATAAGTCGCACCTGGTCCAAATCCCAGTGTTGTGAGAAAAAATCCACAGATAAGTCGCATCTGTGTATTTATACTTGACGCAGCTGCTTGTTCACGAGGGTTCACACGCACAAAGTGACGTCATTGTTGCTGTCACCTAGCCTTCGCAAGGTTCCATTTCATTGTCCTTTTAAGTTTTCACAGTGAAATCACCTGTTGCAGCTCCTCAGTTCTTGTTAAGACAAGTAAGCCTATTTTTTAGGGCTGTAATAATGGCGACGTTGCGTGCAATCCCTTCATTGACAGAAAACAACGTTTGATTATGAAAACCCTTTGACGAGGGAAGAGTTGTTTGAGATATCTTTGCCGAAAGGTGAACAAAGTAGCGTGAAGCCATAAGTTAATGGCGACGTTGCGTGCAATCACTTCGTTGAAAGAAAACAACGTTTGATTATGAAAACCCTCCGACAAGGGAAGAGATTGTTTGATGGTTATCTTTGCCGAAAGGTGAACAATGTGCATAAAGCCATACGATAATGGCGACGTTGCATGCAATACCCTTCGTAGAAAGATATTCCATGAGGCTCGAGCCCTCAGATGAGGGCGGCCATTGTTTAATGTTTATCTTTGCCAAGGTGAACAGCATACATAAAGCCATACAATAATGGCGACATTGTCGTGCAATAACCTGTTGAAAGATATCCCATGATAGTGTGAGCTTTCCGGCGAGGGTGAGCTGGCTTGTACTGTACAATACCTATGCAAAGGAAACCATGCTTGAGATTATGGAAGCCCTGGCAAGGAGGGTAGACATAGTTATGCGTTATCCTTGCGAAACGATGGATGTGCTTGAATTGAATCATTGTATAGGGAAGGATGTGATGGTAGAGAGCCACCAACCACCACCAGATAGGTATGAAAACTTACAGCTGATGGAGAGTTGAGCTTGTTTGATGATTTTAGTGTTAGGTCGAATATATTTCAGGTAGGATGAGGAAGACCAACGGCTGAGCATCTTGATAGTGGACTCTGGAATACCTTGATGAGCGGCAGTAGTAGCTGCTCCGATATGAGAGTGCCCTGAGAAGATATGAGGGGAGAGACCACAGTGTTTGAGGGTTGCGGTGAGGTGGTTTCTGAACCAGTAGCGCGACATGGGGGTTAGGGATGGAGTAATGAATAGGGGAGGAAATTGAGATGTCTAGTGTGAAGCAAAAGGAAATGAACATGCACATTGGGAGATCAGAACAGGAAATAGAGGAGTACTGTGTGATTGGCAGGAGGAATAGTGAGCCAGGCGGAGTTGTTGGAAGTGAGTGTGGACTGGGCAAGTCCTTTCTGCATGAGAGTTGGAGCGGAATTTAAGTGGGGTAGTGAGGAGGGGCTTAATCCAGCAGGAGGTCTGAGAGGGGAAGGCAGGGAATGTTTTTTTTTTTTACATTGAAGAACCCAGGAATGTGTCTGGCTGAGATAATGGAGTTGCAGGAAATGCTCTGCCATGTCAGATGTCTCATAAGGGAGATGATGAGGCTACAGGAGAACCAGCCTTAATGATTATAGTGACGACTGTGGAATTGTCGCAAAACTACGACGCATTTGCGTGTCCAAAGGGGACCCCATATAACGCTGCCCATGACGATGGGATACATTTCAAAAAGAGTGGAAGAGGGAGCGTAGGAAGCTATATTGAAAAATTCATCTGGCCATTTCCCTGTGAACCATGATCCTAGAAAAAAATCCCCCGAACCCTACGGAGGGAGCCGCGTCCGTCGTCCGGAGTTTTTTTTTGTGTGTGTGAAAAGGAAATGCCATTCTGGTGATTTAATAGCTGTGACCAGAAGAGGAGGTCTGAGTGGCAGCCGTCATCGATTGATATGATGTAGGAGAGGTTGTCTACGGAATGGGCTAGTGTGAGGAGGCGGGAAACTAAGGAGTGCCTTGAGGAATGATGCGCATGGTCCGTGTTTTTTTTTTTTTCTTCCTCCACTTGAGAGGGGAATGCCCAACTTGAGAAAAAGCTCGATAGGACGTCCAAAAATAGGGGTGGGGCAGCGGGGTGATCGATGAGCAGGAAATCTTCAACCAGGTGTAGTATGAAGGGGAGCTTAATGTGATTGAGAAGGATCCAGTATAGGCCTTTCGATAGAAAATTACAATTTGAGGGCTACTTCTGCACCCGAAAGTGAGTCGGACAGCAAAGTAAAATTTTGACTGCCATGGAAATTTAGAGGGATTTTTTATTGTATTTATATATATATATATATATATATATATATATATATATATATATATATATATATATATATATTTTAGCCCGTAAAACCAGCAGACCATGCATGGTCCATTACATGCAGCTTCAGTGGACTGAATTTTGGTATCTGATGCGAAAACACCTATCTGGCCTATGATGTCCAGAGGAAGGAATCCTACTGCCTGCTGCTGACGAGAGCTGCCCTGAAAAAAAAAAAAAATTATATATATATATATGTATACACACACACACACACACACACACACACACCTACGTACTTTGAGTGGAGCAAAACGAAAACATTGATAACTTTAAAATCAATAAGGCATTTGGCAACATGGTTGAAGAAATAACAAAAGCATTTGGAGGGAGCTATGACTTACCAGCAGGAACAGAAATTAATGGAGCAAGATGAAATTAGTGAGCTTGATTCGGCACAGGTTTTATCCAATGATTGCCAAACCTGCTACTAAATGTAACATCCCCGACCACGTGCATTAAAAGTGAACAGCATCATACTGAAATGTGTTGATACTTAAATTAATGTAGTTAGGCTGACATGACTGTTAAACTCATGAGCTTTGAAATTTTGAACATTGATAAAGCCCCAATGCTTGAAGATCCCCGTAGACTGAAACATGGTCCAGCTGAAGATGAAAGTGAATGATTTATGAAGACATACGATACAATTTCTGCACTTTAATGATGTTTGAATGAGTAATAAAATGTAAATATGCTGTGAAAAAGGAATTACTCCCTGTATGACTGATCATATAGGCGATATGCATATGCTGGTAATGAAATTATCTGATGAATAAGGGAATACAGTGCAGAGCCTACCGCAAGATGTCAGAGGCACACCGCAACAGTGGTGCTTTCAAGGGAACGAGGAAGTATGTATAGATTAAGAAAACACTGCATTCTCCGAAGCTGCATTAATGCGCTCTTGAAGGTGCTCGGGTAGGGAACATCGCTGCATGATTTAGAGCGAAGAGCGACCAACAAAACCAAGGATATCTTACTGAATGGAGTGATGAGACCCCGTACAATAAGCACTGTACATCATAACATGCCTGAGTATTGATCTTTATTCCCCGAAGGGGAACACTTGGGCATGCAACACGGTGAATCACATGCGAGTGAACCTTGACCAAGTTACCCTCATGTGATCATGCTGTGAACACGTGGTTGCCTGCCGTTACTATGAGAGTGAATGCGCTGTTGACATGAAAAATTACTTTTTGATATTGATGCAGATGTGTTATGATGAACAGACAGCATAGGCAACCGAAGGCCTAGACCCATGGCTAAATCTGAATGCATTTGATGGATATGATAAGAACTTATATTCTGATGGAAATTAGCTGCTGCCTGAGCCGATGATTTTGAAAGACTTGGCGAGGAGCACGCTCCTTCCGCACGGGGTCGTGCATTCCAATTGAGGATGCGGTGGCTTGATTGAGGGAGATCTCCTAAGTGAATGAGATATGGATGAAGATCCGGGTTTGCTGATTGTTTACTCCCCACGGGTTTGATGCGGGCAGAAGTTGAGATGAAGAGACGGCGTCGTTGGGAAGGGAAGGTGAGCTTCCAGAGGTGTTCTGTACGCTGGTTCTCCTGTGGCCTGGAGAGGTCAGAACATTTCTATTATGATTCCGAGAGGGCGTGATCCCACTGAGAATCCGGAAATTTACAGACGTGTGTTTGCGCGAGGACTGCTGATTCTGGATAAGGTAAGGAGCAGCGAATAAGTCCGTGTCCATAGCTGGATGATAGCTAGTCGGAGAGCAACTTGCATTCGATGTCAGACAGTGCTATAGAATGATGTTGCTGTGTTAGCACACTGAAACAGCAATATGATAGATTGTGAGCAGACTTATAAAGCAATGGTTTACATGTGATTGGCTAGGAGTTACCTAGCTAATGGTGCGATGATGTACAGCTGCTAGTCTTCCCACTAGAACTACGCTGCGCTTACATTTCTTTAGCCAACATGTTGAATACCAGAGAAATGGACAAGAGTAAAGACATGAGCAACCTGAGTGTTACACCAGCAGCGCCTGCTATCTCTCCTGAACACCGCCAGAGGTCACCACCTCCAGAGTACTAACCCTTCCTTCACAAACTACATTTCCCATAACCCTCCGCTCAGACTGATTACTCACCCATCTGTTTCACATTATCTCTGTCTATTTAAGTTCCCTGTTCACACGCATTCAGTGCGAAGTCTTGTTCTGCCTAGTCGGCAATTCTGAGCTTTATTTACCATTACTGGTTTCCCTATGTTTTGACTCCTGCCTGTTCATCATATTTCCCAGCCTGCTTGTGTGTTTTTGGACCTATTGCCTGTTTACTGGATTACCCCTCTGTCTCTCGGATTTACTTGGTTTGCCTTTCTTGAACTGTCTTCCTGTGTACCGAACCATTGCCTGCTTTTTTGTTTACCTTTTGATTGCTACTTTGTTGTACTGTTTATAGTTTTATTAAACTGCATATGGATCTTAACATTACTGCCCTGGTGTCTTCACTACACTGAGTTTAGTCTAGTACATATGGAGACGATAAACAACTCTGAACTGAATAAGGCCATGGTTGGCACAGATAGATGAGTAGTGAATGCAGTTAAGTATTTTGAGCCCATTGCTCCTGTGTTATCTCTAAACACAAATCATTTTCCCATTGATTCATGCATTTTCCAGCTGAAATATAAATGTATATAAATTTGATATACTCCCCTTAACTTCCAGTTTTAAACTGAGAATCAAGTCAAGAGATGTCTTAGGGGGCAAAGAAGGAAATTGGGAAAACTGACTTTGCACAAAATGTCTAACTTGCAAATACCAAAAAATAAATAAATCATGCGATTTAAGACTGAACTTATGTTTGGCTTCATCAAATGATATAAAAATACCTTCCTTGTACATCTCATTAATATTCAAAACCCCATTATTGTATACCACTGATTAAATGTATTATCCATAAGTGTAGCTGGAAACATATGATTAGCTATAAGTGGGGCATAGACAGACATAGCAGAAAGGCCAAAGTGCTTCCTGAATTGGGACCAGATTTTTAAAGAGTGTAAAACAATGGGGTTCTGGCAAGACTGTGGGATATGTAAAGGTAAAGGAGAGCACAACAGGGCTGCTAATGATATGCGCCTGCAAGAACTTGATTCAGCATGTAGCCAGTCCGGCCTATCAGGAGACAATGTGCCATACCTCCAACAGTGTTGGGTAATGTTACTTTTAAAAGTAACTCGTTAGAATATTGCGTTATTCCTTAAAAAATTAACTTAATTAAAAAAGTTATTTTTTATGGAAAATAAAGCGTTACATTACTTTTGCGTTACTTTTTTCCTCACAGTTCAAGTTCAAGTTTATTTATAAAGCACATTTAAAAACAACAAATGTTGTAACCAAAGTGCTGTACAATAATACAAAAAACAAAACAAAAACATTAATATCAGAATTAAATAGAATTTTCAAAGTGTTCAAGGAACAAAATAATAAAACACTGTAAAACAATTCTGACTCATGTCAAAACAACATAGTAAACAAACAGATATTTAGAAAGTAGGTCTTCACGTCATATTTATAATAATCAATAACATGAATATGCATGATTTGTTTTTCCATCAACATGGCAGCCAAATATGAATAATGAAGTATAACCACTGTCTTACCTAAAGCAGCAAAGTCCAACACTTGAACCTGCATCATATCTGACATCATATGCTGTGCCCATCGACAATATCAGAGTCAACTTAAGATGTTTTTCATAAGTCAGGATAAAATTCAGTGGGGAATACCAGTCTAACATGTTCAAGAAATAAGTCTGATGAATAAATGAATATTTTTCACTTAAGTCATGTCAGTGCGCTTGTTTTGAGTTGATCCACGGTGTGTACAGATTTCACAACTTCAAAGGCGCATGTTGATACAACTTGAATGGAATCATTTTTAATGCTACCAAAATGTCATAAAAAATGTTTTGTTTCATGAATCAAACTACTTGTTTATTACAAAACAAAAATAACATATTTTAGAAACAATACATTTTCTCTGCATACACAATCAGAACCTTGCTTGGAGCCACTGATCCAGAGTCAGCTTTTCTCATCCCATTCTCCTACAGGGGAGCAGTTCAGCTGCATAAGTCTGTGAATTGAGCAAGTATTTCACCCTGTGTATCATGTCGTGGCCAGTGGAAGACTAGTCTTATAACCCCTCTGTTGAAATGCATTTACTGATTTTTTAATGCATGAATCAACCGCATTTCACTCAACCGAATGTTGACCTCATATTACGCTAAAACACGAAATGCACATGCGTTAGCGAGTTGATTGACAGGCAGTGTCTGAATCTAAAAGGTGATTGGCTCTTTTACCTGCAAGGTGGGACTTCCTTTCTACATCCATTGACCACTGGGTGCTAGAGCTTCTTGGTTGGGCATTCCAATTTCTCCCATTCATTTAAAAATAAGTGACTTGTCTCTCTCTGCTAAATAGTCTCTGGCCTCACACTCTATAGAACTACAATGCCAATCATGCACTATGTCTCCTCCCAGAAGTTTGCACACTTTTACTCCTGATTTCTTGCAACACAGGGACAGTAGAGGTTTACAAAAATAACACGTTACTTTATTTAAAAAGTAACTCCAATATTATGGGCTAAAATACAAAAAGAATCTTGTGTTACTTTACCCATTACTCTAAAAAAGTAATCTGATTATGTAACACATGTTACTTTTATTGCGTTACGCCCAACACTGATCTCCAATATAATAAACCTTTAATGTTGGCTTCCCAGTAATATATTTGGAAATTTGGGAGAGCCATACCACCACCTGCTTTTGGTCTTTGTAGAAGAATCTTTCTAATCTGAGGGTGTTTATAGTTCCAAATGAATGAAGAGATAAGACTGTCAATTCTTTTAAAAAAACAGTTTTGGGAGAAAGTATGAAATACATTGGAACAGGTATAGAAACTTTGACAGAATGTTCATTTTGACGGAATTAATTCGACCAGCTAGTGATAAAGGCATATATGACCAGCAAGCAAGATCCTGGCATTGTCCTTAAACAAATGACAAATAACAATGTTTCCATCCAAGGATCAAAATAAAGCTGATGGAAATGCAAATTGTTGCTAAAATTTCCTGAGTGTCGACATAATATTTTTCCATTTAACTCTAGCGCATAAACTATATGTCGAGTTCAATGTCGAGTTCGAGTCGACGTCGCTGATTTCTCCGCCAGCCCGCCGAGAATCAGCAGCCGTACCGCCCGCCGACAGAGCGAGGAAACGGCTTCCCGTCATCACCCAAGCCGGAGTTAAAGGACAGGTGAACACACATTCCACCTGCGTCTTCACGTGATCCAAGTAAGAGGTTTATGTCTGGGCAGAGATAGAATATTATAGTGTGTTATTCTTGTGTATCAAGGTTATTGCTTGTACAGCCGGAAATCTCACGTGACGTACTCTCCATGAGAGTCACGTCCGCCATTTTGTCCACATCACTCCTTACGCACACACACATTCACACACACACATCCCTTCCTCTCATGTGTTATAGGCTTATTTTGGTTACCATATCTAATCATGTCACTGTTTAGTTTGTAGTTGTAAGTCGGAAGTTTATTGACTGCATTGTATTGATTATTAATTGATATTACTGCATCAATAAACTGCCAGGATTCAAGCCTTCACTGTTTCCTTTTGAATATCGATGTTCTCCGGACGTCGATTTTCCTAAGAGAGCAATCTAATATTGAGACTGTTATACTGTCTGGTTATTAGTCCCTGATTCCAGGGTGGTGCCCCGGCAATATTAATCCTTATTAATATTCTATTGATTTTGATAATTATCTTTGATAATTATGAATTATTGCTAATAACCAAACCCATTCCTGAACGTAGCGCACAACAGCAGGATATGTGGAGTTGATGACAGGGGATCAGACAAAAAAAGAAGAACATCATCTGCATAAAGCTATATTTTATAGTTACATTTTCATAAAATTGTTAGATCTTTTGCATTCCCAGGTCAATTTTACACATTATATTATGCAGATATTTTCACACATTTATGAATTTGATTTTTCTTTAAAAATACTTTACTTACATTTAGCCTCTTTCCCATAATCTCACACACACTTTTTTGTCTCAAAATGGGACTGCATCTTGTTTACAAGCATGCACACTCACACACAGAACAGACAAAACAGATTTAACAAAAATAAAACTGTATCAAAGGAAAAACAGGGAGTTGTGGCAAGAGCAAAAGTTTAAGCATAACACAGTCTGAATAAGTGTTGAAGGAAGAAATGTCCACATTTTACTCTGCCACCCTCTACAGCCTGATCTGATAATGAACCAGTTTGCAGCTGTAAAGTTTGTGTCTAGGAGTGGAAGAGGAAGAGAGGAGATGCAGGAGTTGAATCTTTCAAACCATTAATTATAATCGCTGGAGTGGAACAAACGCTAAACATTACAAACTAACAAAGTAACACTTCTTAAACTCAACGCAACACTTCTAGGACTGACAAATGATGAAGAAAACTAGAGGGTATTTATACACATAAATAAATGAGGGAATGGAATACAGGTGAGGGTAATAAGGAACAGATGGAAGTGATTAGGACAGTGAACTATGGGAAATGCAGTCCAGTGGAAAACTTCCAAATAAGAGTCCTTGAAGAAAATGAAGAAAATGAGGGAGACAGACTATGACATTACCCCCCCCCCCCCTTAAAGGGTGACTCCAGGAGCCCAATGACAGATGAGGAGGGTAAGATGACTCAGAAGATGAAGGATTCAAGGTGGATGAACAGGAGGCCTAGGGGTCGGCTTCAGGGCTGGGAAAGAATCCGGGGGCCTGGGGGTGACTTCAGGGCTGGGAATGGATCAGGAGGCCTGGAAGGCGAAGCCGTGAGAGGCTCGAGGGGTAAAGCCGTGAAAGGCGGAGCCGTGAGAGGCTCGAGGGGCAAAGCCGTGGAAGGCGGAGCCATGGGAGATGGACCCATGGAAGGCGGAGCCGTGGGAGGCTCGAAGGGCAAAGCCGTGGAAGGTGGAGCCATGAGAGGCTCGAGGGGCAAAGCTGTGGAAGGCGGAGTCATGGGATAAGGACCCAGGGAAGGCGGTGCCGTGGGAGGCTCGAAGGGCAGAGCTGTGGAAGGCGGAGCCATGGGAGGCTCAAGGGACAGAGCCGTGGAAGGTGGAGCTATGGGAGATGGACCCAGGGAAGGCTGAGCCATGGAAGGATAGAAGGGTAGAGCCATGGTAGGCGGAGCCATGGGATATTGCTGGCCGGAAGAGGGGCAAAGCCATGGAAGGTGGAGCCGTGAGAAGCTCATGGGGCAAAGCTGTGGTAGGTGGAGCCGTGGAAGGCGGAGCCATGGGAGGCTTGAGGGACAGAGCCATGGAAGGTGGAGCCATGGGAGATGAACCAAGGGAAGGCGGAGCCATGGAAGGCTCGAAGGGAAGAGCCGTGGAAGGCGGAGCCATGGGAGGCTCGAGGGACAGAGCCGTGGAAGGCGGAGCCATGGAAGGCTCAAGGGACAGAGCTGTGAAAGGCGGAGCCATGGGAGGCTCAAGGGACAGAGCCGTGGAAGGCGAAGCCATGGGAGGCTTGAGGGACAGAGCCGTGGAAGGCTCGGGGCTGAGAGCCGTGGAAGAGAGTACAGGCCGAGACTGGAGATCGACCTCTATAGTCGAGAGCTTGGGTAGAGACTGGGGAATGACCTCTGTGGTCGTGAGCATGGGCAGAGACAGGGGAAGAGGAGTCCTTTGTCTTCTTCTCCTCTTCCGGCCAGCAGGGAGCATTGAGACGTGGATGGTCGAGGCTACAGGCACTGGCTCTGGGACGGTAGAGGCTACAGGCACTGGGATGGTCAAGGCTACAGGCACTGGCTCTGGGCCGGCCGAGGCTACAGGCACTGGCTCTGGCTCATTAACTGTGGCAGGCTTGGACACTGGCTAGTTAACTGTGGCAGGTTTGGACACTGGCTCGTTAACTGTGGCAGGCTTGGACACTGGCTCGTTAACCATGGCAGGCTTGCGCACTGTATCGTTAACCGTGGCAGGCTTGGGCACTGGCTCGTTAACCGTGGCAGGCTTGGGCACTGGATCGTTAACCGTGGCAGGCCTGGGCACTGGTTGTGGCCTGGGGTTACCGCCATAATTCACTGAAGATGGGGGAAATGCAATCTCCGTGGTTGCTACCGCTGACTGCAGAGGGGAATCGACCACCAGAGCTTGGAGAGGATGAGCCCCCCCAAAAAAATTATTTAGGGGAATAGAATGGAGAGGAGCTAACTTGGAGATAGGGGGCGTGGAAGGCGTGGAGACAGGGGTCGTGGAAGGAGGTGTCATGGAAGGCGTGGAGGGAGGAGTTGTGGAAGGCATAGTGACAGGGGTCATGAAAGGTGTTAACTTGGAAACAGATGATATTGAGGGGTAATGGATGAAGAGTGTGTATCGGAAGTATTCCAAAAAAGAAAGGTTCTCCACTTGCGGAAGGGCTGTTGGACGATGAAAGTTCAAGCCCATTCCATAGGTAGGGGTCCGAGATAGTGGATGAATTAGTTGACAGAACTTGGCGGTATAGTCCAGGAGAGGAAGGTCTTGTTTAAATAAATCCATGAATAATCTGGTAAACTCCATGATTTATGTGGGTCTGGACGAGTGGGAGAGGATTAGAGGGATCGCTGGAGTAGAGGAGGATGTTGGGAGGAACCGGTAAGTAAATCTGTATTTCTTTGTTGTTGGTCAGTCCTTCTGTAGCGTTGGTGTCTAGGAGTGGAAGAGGAAGAGAGGAGACGCAGGAGTAGAATCTTTCAAACCTTTAATTATAATCACTGGAGTGGAACAAACGCTGGAGTGGAACAAATGCTAAACATTACAAACTAACAAAGTAACACTTCTTAAACTCAACGCAACACTGCAAGGACTGACAAATAATGAAGAAAATGTCCTGGTTACTTGCATAACCTCCGTTCCCTGATGGAGGGAATGAGACGTGTCGATGTAGTGATACTAGGGGTCACTCTTGGGAGCCCAAGACACCTCTGGTCTTTGATAAAAGGCCAATGAGAATTGGCGTGTGGTATTTGCATACCACTCCCCCGGACATATGGGTATAAAAGGAGCTGGTATGCAACCACTCATTCAGGTTTTATGCTGAGGAGCCAAGACAAGGTCCGGCCATTTCAGCGGGTAGTTCAGCATTGTGGCAGGAGGGACACACAAGTAACAAGGACATTCCCTATCTGTCACTCACTCGACGGTGTGTCGATGTAGTGACACTAGGGGTCCCTATACAAAACTGCGCAACTGGCTGAACTGTGTTACATGAACTGGTGGTGTGTGATGGGCAGACTACTGTGTGCATCATAGCCAGCGCACCAGGCCAGCACGTAACATCCCCCAACACTGTTATGAGTGTCGAACAGTCCTTTGAGACAAGTCGACTACCCAAAAGATAGAGACGGGCTAGCCCAGTCGTGGCCTCTTATCCCCTTTTTTTTCACTCCCTAAAAAAAAGGGGGATTATCCGACTGGGCCGACCAGGTCTAGTCAGGGGGGTGTCCCTCCCAAAGGGAGGACACTGCGGAGACCACACCTCGCCCAGAGAGAGGGGGGGGGGATTTAAGTGGAAATACGTCACATGGTCTTGCCGAGCTATGTCAAAAGTATGCCATGTGGAGAAGTCCCATAGTAGGTCCTATCCTATGGGGGAGGAGTTACTACAAGCATGGAGACTGTGGCAGAGGGGCCTCTGCCCAAGGAAGACGCAGTTTGCCAACAGGGAAACGAATTAGCGGAAGATATACATCGCATGGGGTTAGCTACGGGGAACCGCCACATGCAGAGCACCTACCCCAGTACAGGGCTTTAGTTAGTACATGTATTGGGCCGGCAGCGTGTCTCTCGAAAACTCAACTGCCACAAGGCTCAGAGGGAGTCAATCAGGGAACACAGTTTGTGAACACTACTGGGAGTTAACGGAGCACGTCTTCAGCTCAGGGGAGGTGAAAGGCGCTATGTGCAAGCGATACACCCGGCTGGCTTTCCCGGACTTACCTGCTTGTGCGTGCTATTACACGGGATGAAACCGGTTCCACCCAGAGGTTGTAGAACCTCGCAAAGGTGTTGGGTGTTGCCCAGCCTGCTACTCTGCAAATGTCTGTTAGAGAGGTGCCCCTGGCCAAGGCCCAGGAGGCTGCTACACCCCTGGTAGAATGGGCTCGTAGCCCTACTGGGGGCAGCACGTCCTGGGCATGATATGCCATAATTATGGCATCAGTGAGCCAGTGGGCGATCCTCTGCTTGGAGACAGTGCTTCCTTTCCGCTGTCCACCAAAGCAGACAAAGAGCAAATAGATGTGTAAAGCGCACACCAGACACAGCAGCGTCAGGGCTGGGTCTGCCTCCTCCTGGGGCAGCACTTGCAGGTTCACCACCTGGTCCCTAAAAGGGGTCGTGGGAACCTTGGGCACATAGCCCGGTCGGGGTCTCAGGATAACGTGAGAGTATCCCGGACTGAACTCCAGACACGTTTCGCTGACAGAGAATGCTTGCAGGTCTCCTACCCTCTTGATGGAAGTGAGCGCTGTCAGGAGGGCAGTCTTCAAGGAGAGTGCCTTAAGCTCAGCTGACTGCAAAGGCTCAAAGAGGGCTCTCTGTAGACCCTGAAGAACTACAGAGAGGTCCCATGAGGGAACGAGGCGCGGTCTAGAGGGATTCAGCCTCCTGGCACCTCTCAGGAACCTGATGATCAGGTCGTGCTTCCCTTACCGTCCACTGTGTTATGGTGTGCCACTATAGCGGTTACATACACCTTCAAGGTGGAAGGGTACAGCCGCCCTTCCTACCTCTCCTGCAGAAAGCTTGCTCTTTTCCCAGTTAACCCGAAGCCCTAGTCGGCTGAGGTGCGATAGCACCAGGTCCCTGTGTGCACACAACACATCCCGAGAGTGAGCTAGGATTAGCCAACCGTTGGGATAGTTGATGATGCGAATGCCCACTTCCCTTAGCGGGGCAAGGGCTGCTTCTGCGACCTTCGTGAAGACACGAGGGAACAAGGACAAACCGAAAGGGAGGACCTTGTACTGATATGCCCAACCCTCGAATGCAAACCACAGGAAGGGTCTGTGTCGAGGTAGAATCGAGACGTGGAAGTACGCGTCCTTCAGGTCTACCACCGTGAACCAATCTTGATACCGGACGCTCGCTAGAGTGCGTCTTTGCATCAGCATCTAGGACGGGAGTCTGTGTAAAGCCCGGTTCAGTCCTCGCAGGTCCAAGATTGGCCGCAACCCACCGCCTTTTTTGGTACAATGAAGTAGGGGCTGTAAAACCCCAGGTGCCACACCGTGTCGTGGCTGTGCTGAGTTCAGGGACATTGAAGTACTTACCTGGCTCCTTGTGAACAACCACTGGAACAGCCTGGGATGGGGGAGGAAGAGGCCTGTCCTTGTGATCCATGGAGACTGTCACATCGGGGGTGGATTTGTGACATTGCTGGGTGCTCAGGGGCGGGGAGACCGCCGCTGGAGCGCCAAACCTGCCAAAATGGAGTGGTGGACGGTGGTCGTGATGACAGCCATGCACACCGGCTATGTGATCCAGGGAACAAGGAAACCGCTCTTGCTGAACTCTTGGGTACTGCAGCCACTTGGGCATGCAGCGAAATTAAATGCAAAGGTAACAAAAGATTCTCCTCCTGGCCCTCGACCGGGGGATGGAGTGGTCTGCTTACCAGCTCCAGAGCAACGGGTTTCGTCGTCCCTGGGTCACCCATCTCAGGGGTGCTTCGAAGCCTTTCGCGGGTTCTTGGCGCCCGCGAGACGGGTGGCGTCTGCTTCCTGGGGGGGACACCCTTGGCGACGAGCAGATGGGGTGCGAGATCTTGAGCCGTGCTGTGGCAGGATGTGCCGGATAACCTCCGTCTGCTGCTTCACCGCTGAGAACTGATGGGCAAAGTCCTCGGTGTCGCCGGACTGGCCAATTTGGGAAATGGGGGCAGCAAGGAACCGTGCCTTGTTGGCCTCTCCCATCTCAACCAGGTTGAGCCAAAGGTGGTGCTCCTGGACCACCAAGGTGGACATTGTGGCGGCCGTAAGCCCAGGAACCAATCATCGAGCCGTGAGGGTTCAGGGAAGAGCGGGGGGTTCCACTCTAGCCCGACGCTCACGGCTGCCCGGGAAAGCATGTCGTCATCTCCGCGTCAGCCTGTGACTGGGCGACCGCACCTGAAGGGAGGATCCCAGCTGAGGCTTCCGCATCCGACTGGACAAGCCCGCTCTCTGATGCTGCGCTCGAGAGCTCATCATCTTCACGGGCTCCGAATAAGAGGTCGAACTCTCCGTGAGACGAGCCGGCGGACTCATCCGGAAGCCCGGGGCAGACGAGTGTGCTGAGAAATGGGAGATCCGTGGGGGGATACCGGCGGAGGTGGTCCCATTGGGGTCCTCAATCGCCCCCAGTGCTAGCCGTGCTGGCCACATACCCGTGGGTAGAAGGACCGAGGTGGGGAGCCTCTGGGGTGGCTTACTTTCTTACGAAGGTAAGCCGCGACCACATCGTTGCCATGGACATGTTCTCGCAATGAGTACATGACCTATCCACGAACGCCGTCGCCGCGTGAGCAGTGCCCAGACACGAAAGACAGTGATCGTTACCATCAGGAGGCGAGAGATAATGAGCGCAACCAGAAATAACACACAAACGGAACTAAATGAGGGAATGGAATACAGGTGAGGGTAATAACGAACAGATGGAAGTGATTAGGGCAGTGAACTATGGGAAATGCAGTCCAGTGGAAAACTTCAAAATAAGAGTCCTTGAAGAAAATGAAGAAATTGAGGGAGAAAGACTGTGACAGCAGCATAATCACACATTAACATTCAGCAGTTCATGCAATAAACAGATTACACTTTTTTTTTTAAACATTGTATACAATAACAGATGTTGTGTAATTGTTTTGTATAGTTGTTTTGATGTTGTTTGGTTAGAAAAAATGTATTTGGTTGCATTGATTTTGACTACTGAGTTGTTTTTCAGCAGTAATGAGTAAATTAGTTAATATGGAAGTTAATAGGATAATTACTAGAAATTATCACTTTAAATATTTTTATAAATGTAATGCAATGTTGTATTCAAATGAAATTTCATATAAATCTTGATAAAAAATATCTTCACATGTATCATACTGGTTTAGCTGTAATGTATATTTTTAAATGTTAAAGAATTTCAAAAAATTTTAATGAAAAAAAAAACTGACATCATACATAATAACATATATATTTCTTAGTTAACTTGCTAAAAAATATAGATAATGTATGAACAGCTAAGAAGTTTGCAATGAGCTACAATATGGTTTTTGATGAAAACAATTAAGTAATGAATGTTTTATAAGCTTAAATCTCCGCCGGGTGAAAACTGACCCATGAATGCAAAAGGTGTATGCAGATCTATACACATCTGAGACTGAAAACAGTACCTGTACCTTTTAAAGCCTGTCTGGTCAGAAGCAATAAGATTAGGCAAAATACACAAGCCGTAGGGCTAACACCTTAGCTAATATATGGAAAAAATGAATCATATCTTAAAACACCATTTTTTCACTGCTTATTTTTTATGAAATAACAATAAAATATTATTCTGCACTAGTCATGCCAACATTTCAAGAATTTCAGCTTTTAATGAGGCTTACCTTTTTTTTTTTTTTTTTTCACTGGACACCACGTGACATTTTTTTACTTCAAGCTCCAGAAAAAATATCAATATGACTTTAACTCAGAAATTTTAAATATGCTCATCATAGAAGAGGTGTATTCAAGTAAAAGTTTTGTGTGAATTGCATTTATGTATTTTAATTTAATATATTTAAATTCGCTCACTGTCACACACAAAACATTTTCTACTCCAATAACCGAGCAGTGAAGGAAGTTTGGGCTATGAAGGATGAAACAGTGGTGAAAAAAAAGTTGTTCTAAACATAAAAGCGTTTCAGGGGTCGAAACCTTGAATTTTTTTTAGATCAAAACACATATATTTTTGTAACTATACACTTATAATAGCAATATCTTACCTTCTGTTCTCTTCTTTTTAAAGAAAGACCAAAGATTTCCTCTAACTGTTCACTTGGCCAACTTTGAAAGTCTGCAAAACTTTTGAAGACTTGCATTACCTTTAAGTTTCCTTTCGTAGGGACTCTACGATGCATGATGATGCATTAGGAACACATCAGTGGTAAGTGGTCTGAAGCCTTATACAATCATGCCAATTCATTGGCTGATGGCGCTTAAGCGATGCCCCTAAGGAGCTACATCATGGGCTCCTTATAAGTGTCAGCCCATTGCGCCATCCTCAGATTTTCTTTACTTCATTGCATGAATTTGTCTCAGTCCGTGTTGTTTCTAGTGACTCAGGTCGAAGCAAGGATTATTTCTCCCTTTTTGAGTGGCAATGCGAGGATGTCTTTTAAGAAGTGCTTACCTCCATGTACACGGTTCATCGTCGACAGTATACTCATGGCATGTGAATGAGCTGTTTGGGTTTTTGCCACGCGGAGGCCGCCATGTTGGAGGGATCAGACTGCCCGCAGTGCGACTTGATGCTCAGCTCAAGGCTCTTTTCCTTAGGGGAGTCGGTCAGGCAGCATGTTCACGCTGGCTGCGTATCTGCTAGCGCCACATGGCCACTCTACACGAGAGAAGCTGGTGCGGAGGCCGATGTGATGGGAGATGAACAGCAGGCTAACTTCAGTTCACTCTGTTGCTGTCACCGATTCGACTTTACGTTCACCTGTGCAATTTACACGTGAGCATTTGTGTCCCAGCCCTGAGGTTCGTACCGCATTTCTTTCAGTCCTACAGAAGAAATATGTCAATGGCGGCATCAGATTCTGATGATTTCGCCAGTGGCCAGGCCTAGCGGACAAGTTTCCAGGCCCTTGGTAAACTACAAGGAGTTACTTGAGGTTATAACACATGGAGTGGAGAAACTGCATTTGGATTGGCCTAATGAGACTCAGTTAGAGGAATGTAAAATCATCCTGGATGACTGCTTTCTAGTGGGCCAACATGTGACAATGCCTCGTTCCATGCTGTAAAACAGCAGACTGCTGCATTCCAGCAAATGCTTCCTCGGCGGGAGAAGGAAAAGCCCGCCGCAACATCTGTGTGCCACGTCTTTGCAACGTCCCACCAGAGAGCAGCACAATGCAATGGACATGAGTTTTGTTCACCCTCCGAAGAACTGGGGTTCTCAAATGTTTCCGCCACCTGAGATCACGGCCACGTAGGCGCTTGGATACTAGTCCGCATCAATTCAAATGACCATCCGCTCTGTAAAAGCAAGCATGACGTGCTCACTGTGAAGCGGAGTGTGAGCCCCCATTTAGCCAATGAAACCGGACTGTGCAAATGCATCCATTTTTCCTGTTTGCCCTCCGGAAATCATTGGGACGAGTTCACCGTTATTCAAGTCTCAAACGCCCATCAACCAGAATGTAGCTCAGTTTCCCCAAGCAGCTTGCACTGGGGAGTGAGCGTTGAGAATTCTCAACTCAAATTCAGCCTCTGCCCCCATGACCACAGATCTTGTGGCATGCATAAAAGAATTTGATATTCAACAAGTACAACTGTACACAAAACACACTGTCATAAACACCACACACTGTCCCCCCATGAAAAATGTTGGGGCTGTTGTGGCAAACCAGTTTGTTTCCAATTCCCCCAATGTTCACACTCTTACCCATTCAAAATGCCAGAGAAGAGTTTTTTTCAATAAACGTTCCTGCTGTAAATACACTTCAGGACAACTTTTATACATGCCTGGGTATAATAAATGCAAAACATTATTACCTCCCATTCAGTCAGCTGCAATAGCAGAGGTGCAAAAGTCCTCCTCCGCTGTTATGCTGATTGCAGAGCAGCCGGCCAAAGTAAGCCAAGAACGCCATCTAGTGGTTACACATTGCGCTACAGAGAATCATGTATTAATTCCACTGTCTGCCCATCTAGTGGCTTGGCAGCAGTTACAAACTGTATCAAATTGGGTAACTCGAACAATAAAGCATGGTTATGTCATTCAATTCAGGTGGTCTCTGCCGTTGTTCAGCATGGTAATTCCTACAGTGGTTTCTGTTCAGGAAGCCTTGCTCTAGATCCAGGAAATTCACTTTCTCTTGCAAAAAAGGCATGAGAAGAGGTTGGATGTAATCTCGATGACTGGTTGGTGTTTGCTCACTCGGAAAGTCTGGCTGCCCAACATCGAGATTGTTTCTAGGTGTGGAGCTGGTTGACACGTTGGCGATGTGGGTGCCCCTGTCTACGGCTCGTGTTGAGTCATTATACTAGTGTCTGTGTCTGGTGATGTTCAGAGAAGCACATGTTCTCCCTGCGAGAACATTTCACAGACTGTTGGGGCTTATGATCATGGCATTCACTGTCATTCCCTTTGCATGTTGCATGCGAGACCTTTCCAGTGTTGGATGAAATCCGTAAAGGGACTTCAACCTCTGAGGCATGCGTTTCGTCCGTTCAAAGTGATACGTGGATTTTGCCAAGCTCTGTAACCATGGAGACGGACCCGCTTTCTGTTATCTGGCAATCCGTTGGGACAGGTGTGTCGCCGCAAAGTGATAATGACAGACGCCTCCTCCATGGGTTGGGATGCTGTGTAGGAAGGCCATCCAGCTTACGGAATATGGATGGGCCAATCACACACTTCTATGGGTGCAGGACAATGTCTATGAGCCACACATGTGAATTTGAATTTGGGACAAGGTTTGATAAATCCTCAGATCTGTGGACCTGTTCACCTCAAGCAAGATGTCAAGCTTTAGTGCCATCTCACATATTTAATTAATTAAATTTATTTATCACACATATACATTTGCACATATACAGTAAAATTCTTTTTTTTCACATATGGGGTCAGAGTGCAGGGTCAGCCATGATACAGCGCCCCTGGAGCAGATAGGGTCAAGGGCCTTGCTCAAGGGCCCAACAGTGGCATCTTGGCTTGAACCCCCGACCTTCTGATCAGTAACCCAGAGCCTTAACCGCTGAGCCACCACTGCCCCTACATATGGTTTTCAACTGTGGTCTCTCTCCTGGAAGGGATGCCTTGGGAGATTCCAGTCAGAATGGACATGTTGTCTCCCCCGCCGGGCTTATGGAAGTTATGGGTTTGGTCCCTCAATGAGGCGCAGAGAAATAAATATTTTATTTGCATGATAAGTTCTAAGTAATACATGACACAATTAATCTAAAAGGGGTGGGGGGGGGGGGTGGTTTATCTAGGGGGATGCTTTTTGGTATTTCTTGCAACAAGGGAGATCACATCCCCCTCAACTCAAGCCCTGACTATACGACTCAATCACTGGTGAGTGATATCTGAACATTTACTAGCCAATGGCTAATCATAGACATTTTTAGTCGCATAGTATGAGATTTGGTTGCACATGTGAGTGATTTACTTAAATGATAGAGGGTTGCCACATATAGTGAAAGATCGATTTGGATTTAAGAATCGATATCGAGATCGTTCTAACGAAGATTGCGATGCATCAAAAAAATCTATATTTATACCCAGCCCTACTATTTATTCACTACCTTCTGTACAATGGTCTAAAAGTTTTCAACAATACACTAGAGTTTGGTTTCATTAATATGTAATTAAATGTATTTGGAGTTCATTCAATTATTTGAAATGTAGAACTTATTATTTTGACTAGGCTAAAAAATATAAAACATTGCAGATGATCATCTATGATTGGTTCTGTGCAGAACTTGCTCATCTCAAAGGAGTCTTTAGTTTTCAGGTTCAACATTCGCCATATATTTTGTGCGTGCCTGGTTTATACTTGATGCAACCGCTTGTTCACAAGGGTTCGCTCACACAAATTGCCGTCATCGCAGCATCCGCCTGGCCTCCACAAAGTTCTGTTTCACATGGCCATTCTGGCAGACCTAACTAAAGCAGCCTAATTGTGAGTTGACGGATAAATGAGGTGTATGCCTGGCTAAATAGATGAGCCTTTAGTCTAGACTTAAATTGAGTGATTGTGTCTGCATACCGAACAGTGTTAGGGAGACTATTCCATAGTTTAGGAGCCAAATAGGAAAATGATCTACCTCCTTTTGTGGATTTTGATATTCTAGGAACTATTAACAGGCCAGAATTTTGCGATCGTAATGAACGTGATGGAATATAGCATGGTAGAAGATCACTTAATTACTGCAAAGCTAGACCATTCAAAGCTTTGTACGTACTTACATTTTTTAAATAATACGAAATTTAACAGGTAGCCAATGTAACGATAAAATGGGGCTAATATGATCATATTTCTTAGTTCTAGTCAGCACTCTGGCTGCTGCATGTTTAACCAGTTGAAGTTTATTTATTGAACTTACAGTACATCCTCCCAGTAATGCATTACAATAATCTAGTCTTGAGGTCGTGAACGTATTAATTCGTTTTTTGGCATCAGCAACAGAGAGCATGTGTCATAACTTAGCAATATTTCTGAGGTGGAAGAATGTGGTTCTACAAACATTGGACATTTGTTTTTCAGTGGACTGATTGGTATCAAATATAACACCTAATTTCTTCTGTAGAAGATGATATAACAGTACATCCATCGATAGTCAAATTATATTTTAGCAGCTTATTTTTTAGAGGTTTTGGTCCAATAATTAATACCTCTGTTTTGTCGGAATTGAGTAGAAGGAAATTTCTGGCCATCCAATATTTTATTTAATTGATACACTCTGCTAATTTGGAGAATTGTGAAATTTTGTCGGGTTTCGAAGAAATATAAAGTTGGGTATTGTCGTCATAACAGTGGAAACTTATTCCACGATTCCTGATAATATCTCCCAGGGGAAGCATATATAAGGTGAAAAGCAGAGGCCCTAAAACTGATCCCTAGGGCACTCCATTATTTAACTTTTGTTTGATTTGAAAATTCCTCGTTTACACAAACAAAGTGGTAGCGGCCTGCTAAATAGGACCTAAACCATGCTAATGCAAGTCCACAAATGCCAACATAATTCTCAAGCCTATTCAAGAGAATGTTGTGATCTGTGGTGTTGAAGGCAGCACAAAGATCTAAAAGCACTAGAAGAGAAATGCAGCCGTGATCAGATGATAAGAGCAAGTCATTTGTAACTCTGATAAGTGCAGTCTCTGTACTGTGATGGGGCCTAAATCCTGACTGAAATTCTTCATATATTCCATTTCTCTGTAGAAATGAACATAGTTGGACACTATCTTTTCTAGTATTTTCGACATAAATGGGAGATTTGAAAGTCTATAATTAGCCAATTTTCCAGAATCAAGCTGTGGCTTCTTAATAAGCAGTTTGATAACTGCCATTTTAAAGTTTCTTGGGACATGTCCTAAGGATAGCGAGGAGTTAACAAAATTAAGAAGAGGTTCTGAGATTACAGGGAATATATCTCTTTTAAGAGCCTAGTTGGTATTGGATCTAACATACATGTTGTGGCTTTTGATGTTTCGATTAGTTTTGTTAGCTCTTCATGAACTATGACAGCAAAGGATTGAAGTTGCTCTTGAGGAAAATTATGAGATACTGTTTTCTGTGGTACTGTGACAGACGATTGCATAATTCCAATTTTATTTCTGATTATTTCAATTTTATCAGTAAAGAAATTCATGAAGTCCTTATTATTGTGCTGCAACGGAATATCTGGTTCAGTCGAGGCTTTATTCCTAACCAGTTTAGCCACAGTGAATAAACACATAGGATAGTTGTGGTTATTTTTAATGAGTTTGCTAAAATATGCTGACCTGGCAGCTTTTAGTGCCTGTCTGTAGCTACAGACACTATCCTTCTATGCAACGCAAAATACCTCTAATTTTGTATTTTTCCACTTGTGCTCCATTTTCCGAGCTGCTCTCTTTAATCGAAGGGGGGCGACACTAACAAGAGTGCTAGAAAAGACGATATTTATATTTTCTGATATTACTTCAATTTCTTATATACTCAGTAAGCCAAAAAGTCTAGAAGATAAATCTGGAAGATTATTAGTGAAGCTGTCTTTAGTGGTCGAAAGAATAGTTCTACCTGAACGATAGCATAGTGTAGACTGAGTAACATCAGCTGATCGCAGCATACAAGGGACGAGGTATTGATCAGAATCTGAATCAGAATGAGCTTTATTGCTGTGTTCTCACGTGCACAAGGAATTTTTTTGGTGATAGGAGAAACAAGTGCACACAGAACATTACAGTGCGACAGAATATAAAACAAGTTAGGAGTATAAATAGACATAAAAATAATAGGACATATAACAGAATGGCATATGTACATGTGCAAGTGGTCAGGTATGTACAGTTATTGAATTAAATATGTGAATTTACATATGTACATGAGATATGTATTTACATTATTGCACTATGGGGGAGTTCCGAGGCAGTTTAATTGTTCATGAGGAAAATGACCTGAGGGTAAAACTGTTCTTGTGCCTGGATGTCCTGACGCTCAGTGCTCTGTAGCACTGGCCAGAGGGCAACAGTTCAAAGCCTTTTATTTTGTCACACATTATACACATATACAGTGTAATTATTTTTTTTTCACATAGGACAAAGAGGGAGTGGACAGTGTCTGGGGGGTCCAGAGTGATTCTACCTGCATATTTCCTCACTTTGGAGATGTACAGGTCTTGGAGGAGAGGAAGGCACCAATAATACTCTCAGCAGTCCTGACTGTCCATTGTTGTTTCCTTCTGTCAGAATTGGTATCTGAACCAAACCAGACAGTTAAAAAGGTACATAGAACAGACTCAATGATGGCTGAGTAGAACTGTGTCAGCAGCTCCTGTGGTAGGTTGAACATCCTCAGCTGGCGAAGGAATTACAACCTCTGCTGAGCCATCTTCACAATGGAGTCTATGTGGGTGTCTTTCTTCAGGTCCTGAAAGATGGTTGAGCCCAGGAACCTGAATGACTCCACTGCTGCCACAGTGCTGTTCAGGATGGTGAAGGGGGTTGTGCCGAGGATTTCTCCTGAAGTCCACTATCATCTCCACTGTTTTGAGCGTGTTCAGCTCAAGGTTGTTGTTACCACACCAGACAGCCAGCTGATCAACCTCCCATCTGTATGCAGACTCATGACTGTCGCGGATGAGGCAGATGACTTCAGGAGCTTGACAGGGTTTCTTTGCAGTGCAGTCATTTGTGTACAGGGAGAGGAGCAGTGGAGAGAGAACACATCCCTGAGGAGCACCAGTGCTAATAGTGAGGGTCCCGGATGTGAGTTTCCCCAGGTGCCTATCTGTCATTGGCAGATTTGGGTGGCCACGGAGAGCTGGGTCAGGTTGGTTGAGAGAGGATCAGGCATGATAGTATTGAAGGCTGAACTGAAGTCCACTGTGACGAGGAGGTGTGGCCGGGCCGTGATGGTGCACGGTCGGTGCTGAATCAGCTGATCAGCAGGAAAGCAAGATGAAGGGGAGCTGGAGGCGACAGTTCAAGAGAGAGATGTACGCGGCCGTGCTGCATGTGTGTCTGTGATTGTTTTATGATTTATGTTGTTTTAAGTTCATTTATATCATTAAACCTTTATGTTGACTGTTCAGCCGGCTCCCGCCTCCTCCTTGCCCGTCCTTTAACCGTTACAGCGGTGCCAAAACCCGGGAGAGAGGAGAAATGCACTGTCGCAGAGTTCTCGCCACTGCCATCCACCAGAGGAGCAGCACGGCCGTCTGCCTGGGGACGGATGGGTCGCTGCCGGCTGGCGAGAGCCGGAGGAACCGATGCCGTCCGCCGAAGAAGGGGAGGAGTGGTTCCATCCATCAGGGGCTGGAGGACTCTGCTGGGGGAGGAGCGAGCTGGAGTCCGCCAGAGGCCGGAGGAGCGGTTGAGGGTCGGGCAACAGTTGCTAGTCTTTTGTTTCCAAAATACCCGGCACACATCCTCCTCACAGATCATAAGTGCAGATTGAGTAGCAGGAGGGGGGTTCCAGGAGGTGTTGGTGTGTGTGTGTGAAGTTAAGTTCAGAGCGGGGGAGGGGTGTGAGACTGGGCTTTTCAAAACTGCAGTAAAACACATTCAGTTCATCAACCATTAGTTGAATCTCTACAGAGCGAGGTGGAGGTGCTGTGTACTTGTACTATGCTTTTTAGGCCTTTCCATGCAGATGCAGGTTTGTTGGCTGAAAACTTTTCAGCTTTTCAGAGTAGCTTCTTTTAGCCACTCTGATTTCCTTAGTAAGTGTGTTCCTGGCCTGGTTATACAATGTTTTATCCCCACTTCTCTAAACATCCTTGGCAGTGACAAATCTGTCTGAGTTTTCCTGTAAACCATGGTTTATCATTATTTAACGATAAAAATGTCCTAGCAGGGATGCACATATCCTCACAGAAACTGATATATGATGTCACAGAATCTGTGAGCTCGTCCAGGTCTATGGCTGCAGCCTCAAAAACACTCCAATCAGTGCAGTCAAAGCAGGCTTGTAGTTCCAGCTTTGCTTCATTGGTCCATCTCTTTACAGACCTTACTACAGGCTTAGCTGAATTTAGTTTTGGGAGAAGATGAACCAGACAGTGACCAGAGAGATCTGAGATGTCATCACTCTGCGGCAGAATTTCTGTAGTATCAATATCAACTCCATATGACAGAATTAAATCTAGTGTATGATTTTGTCGATGAGTTGGTCCTGTCTCATTTTGTCTGACTCCAAGAGAGTTTAGAATATCGATAAATGCTAATCCCAATGTGTCATTTCCATTATCTATGTGAATGTTGAAGTCCCAATGTATCAAGATTGATCGACGTGTGAGCGATGAGCTCTGTGCACTTTGCTAAATTTTTTATTATTTTAATGTTATAATCTGGTGAAATTTAGTACACCCAGTTACACATTTGCTCTTTGAGGCAAAACATGGCAAAGAAGTCAAAATCCTCTGGCTCTGGAGACATTAAAAGACACTTACATGTTCAGGATGAAAGCCCCGACAGGCCTACAGACCAGGGACTCGATTTGGATGGCACGGGAGAAGGAATCCAGCGTCAACCGTCCAACATGTCGGTGATGTTGACAAAGGTTCTTGCTGACTTGGAGGATCTCCCTGTAATACGTTGACGATTACGGTGATGGAAATAAAATTCTCTAAGTTAGTTACAAGAGTGACTATGTTGAGAGATGAATCGATTGTCTGGAATCTTCGGAGAGGGAATTAACCACTAATCTGCCCGTGACCAAAGTTGATTTGGAATATCTCCTTGAAAAGCTTGAAGATCTTGAGAATAGAAGCCGCAGGAATAACGTTCAAATTGTTGGAATTCCTGAGCATGAGGAGGGCAGAGATATGGTGAAATTCCTAGACGAGCTTTTCCCGAGTCTGCTCGACATAACAGGCCACAAGCTGGAAATCGTGCGAGCTCACAGAGTCCCAGCTCACAGATTTGCTGAGGGAGACAGGCCCCGATCGATTCTGGCCAGATTTCTGAGATCATCCGATAAAGATCTTGTGTTGCGTCAGGCGAGGGGCAAAGGGAAGCTTTCTTGGAAGAACCATAATATTTTCTTGTTCCCGGACTTTGCAAGTTCGACAAGAGAGAAACGCGATCGGTTCAAGGAATGTAAGAAACTCTTACATCAGCAAAAGATCACTTTTGCTCTGATGTTTCCAGCCAAACTGAGAATAGAAACGAAGGATGGTCGCAAAGTATTTACATGTCCCAATCAGGTAATGTCTTTTATAGAATTAATGGGTGAATAAACCATTGGGTGTTTCTCATGTGAGTGGGTCAACTCGCTGTACTTACTCAGGCTTTTGAGGAAGCTGGGCGTCATTTTTGTTTCTTTTTTCTTTTGCGTTGGCTCCGCCAAGCGGCTGGAGTTTGTTTTGGGAATAACACTTTTCCTTAAAGAAACTTTTGCATTGACGAAAGTCTACTTTTGCATTGAAGTTCCCAGCCAGTTTGAGAGTGGACACTACAGATGACTGCAAAATATCTACATGCTCACACAAAGGATGTCTTTTATAAAGCTGACGGATTGTGTAAGTCATGGTATATACTTTTATGCGGCCTCCGAGTGAATTGACTCGACCATCCGGGGAACAGGGATGCTGGTTTTGTTTCTTTTTGAATTGGTTCCGCCTAGCGGCTGGAGCTTGTTCTATTGAATAACACTCCTTTGGAACAGCTTTGGATTAATCTGCTCGTTCTTCGTGCTTATTCCTCCTGCTGGCTGGAGTTTGTTTTGTTGAGTATTTTTACGGGACATTGGAATGATTACGTTGTCTGCTGAACTCATAACAGCCGGCTCACTGAAGATTCGTTTGTCTGTCCGAGGAATCTGAACGGTTTTATATCAGCTGGAATTTGTTTTGTGGAAGACCACACCTTTGTTTTTTCAATTTATTTTTTCTACTATATAAAAATGTCAAATGTTAATATGAGTGTACTATCTCTCTCCATATGGAATGTAAATGGGTTGGGGCACCCCATAAAAAGAGGAAGGTTATTACTTTTCTTAAACGTAAGAAATATGATATAGTGTTTCTTCAAGAAACACATCTCTTCCCGCAGGAAGCTGAAAAATTTGGGAAGATATGGGGTGGACATGTTTTTTTTAGTGCTGGCTCAAGTAAGAGCAAGGGAGTCATTATATTGATTCATAAACATCTACAATTCAAATGTCTCAAACAGACTAAAGATAAATTAGGGAGAGTCATTATTGTTTTAGCTGAAATTCAAGGGCAAAGGTTGATTTTGGCTAATATTTACGCACCTAACACTGATGATCAGGGCTTTTGTAAAGATCTTGAAGGGATGTTGCAAGCCGCTGGCACCCCTCATGATATAATATTGGGAGGAGACTTTAATCTTTTGATGGACTCAGTCCTGATCATAGTGAAGCAAAAGTGTGTAAACCCCCTAGAGCAACATTGCCGCTTCAAAGGATGTGTAAAAATCTTGGTCTTATGGATATTTGAAGACTTTTGAACCCATCTGGTAGAGACTATAAATTTTTTTCATCAGTCCATAAGATTTATTCTACAATAGATTTTTTATATATATATCAAATCCCTCATTTCATCTGTTGTTGATTGCTCAATTGGAAATATCTCAGTCTCAGATCATGCCCTGGTGAGTTTAGAGGTGTTGCCATATACAGAGAAAAATAAATCATATAGTTGGCACCTTAATGTGTCCCTTTTGCAAAATCCTGATTTCCAACAAATGTTAAAGACTGAAATCAATATTTATATGGAGACCAATTGGTCCTAAGTATCCTCTGTGGGCATGGCTTGGGAGGCACTTAAGGAGGTTCTTAGGGGTCGGATCATACAGTATGCCTCATTCATAAAAAAATCCAAAGCACGAGAACTCGTGGAGTTGGAAGAGAATATTAAAAGTGCAGAGGCAGAGCTGAAGTGCCGTATGTCAGGTGATGGCCTCAGAGAATTGACCCGATTGAAATATAGATATAATACTATTTTGTCGCGGAAAGTGGAGTTTTGGTTATTCAGGGCAAGACTTTGAGTAAGGGTGACAAAGCAGGGAAGCTTTTGGCTAGATATATAAAGCAGAAAGAGTCTCTTTCTATCATTCCCTCAGTGAAATCTGCTGGTGGTGAAATTTTTACCTCAGCCATTGATATTAATAATGCCTTTAAAGTGTTCTATCTTGATCTTTATAGTTCCACGTCTTTGTCTACTGATGAAGATATTAGAAACTTTGTGGAACCATTAGATCTTCCTAAACTGACGATTGAGCAAAAAAACTCTCTTGATTCTGAGATAAACTTGGAGGAGCTTGACAAGGTAATTAAGTCCCTACCTACTGGTAAGGCTCCGGGGACAGATGGCTTTGCCCCAGAATTTTTTAGATCCTATGCTACAGAACTGGCTCCACTTTTGTTAGAGGTTTATACTGAATCATTAAAGAATGGAAAGCTTCCTCCAACCATGACACAAGCCCAGATCAGTCTGATTCTTAAAAAAGACAAAGATCCAAGCGAGTGTAAAAGTTACCGTCCAGTCTCCCTGATCCAACTAGATGTAAAAATATTGTAAACAATTCTGGCTAACGGATTAAGTAAGGTTATGACATCTCTTATACATATAGATCAGGTGGGATTTATTTGGGGCCGTAGCTCTTCTGATAAAATCAGGCGTCTCATCAATATCATGTGATTAGTAGCGAATGATCAATCTCCGGTCGCTGCCATCTCACTTGATGCAGAATAAGTGTTTGATATGGTAGAATGGGATTATCTTTTTAAGATTTTGGAAATGTATGGGTTCGGGAGTACATTTATTGGTTGGATTAAGTTACTTTATAGACACCCTGTAGCAGCGGTACGAACAAATTGATTAATTTCAGACTATTTTACTCTGGATAGGGGTACTCGGCAGGGCTGCCCTCTTTCCCCTTTATTGTTCTGTCTTGCCCTGGAACCATTAGCAGCCACAATAAGGGGGGAGGATGATTTTCCAGGGGTGGTGGCGGGAGGTGTGGCGCTTAAGCTTCTGCTTTACACAGATGATGTTTTATTATTTGTCTCTGAGCCTACTAGATCTATGCCTTGCCTCCACAGAATTATTAATTCATTTTCAAAGTTCTCAGGATACAAAGTTAATTGGTCTAAATCCGAAGCTTTGGCTCTGACAGCATACTGTCCAGTAATGGCTTTCCAGCCGGGCACCTTCCAATGGCCCAAACAAGGCATTAAGTATTTGGGGATTTTATTCCCAGCAAATTTGTCTGATTTAGTTAGTGTTAATTTTGACCCTTTAATAAAAAGATTTTCGAGCGATGTGGGCAGGTGGGCTTCATTACATTTATCGATGATTGGGAAGGTTAGTGTTATTAAAATTAATTGTATTCCAAAATTTAACTACCTGCTACAATCTCTCCCTGTAGATGTCCCCCTCTCTTATATCAAGCAATTTGATAGCATAGCGAAGTTCTTCATTTGGAATGGTAAACGTCCCAGATTGCATTTTAATAAGTTACATAGGCCAATTGACAAAGGAGGGCTAGGCCTACCCAAGATTTAGTTTTATTATTATGCATTCAGTCTCAGACATTTGGTCACTTCCACCTGAGAGAGCCCCTCCCTGGTTTGTTTTTGAACAGGCAGTTCTTGCCCCTATTTCGCCATTACAAAGCATCTGTATCAAACTAATTGGAAAAGTTAAGTTACACCCCGTTATTTCGCATTTACACTCGGTATGGACTAAAGTGTCCAAATTGTTTAAATTGGACACTTATTTAAATGTTGCCTCGAGCATATGGCAGACCCCAATATTATGTATTGGCAAGTCCCATTTCTGCTGGCCAGAGTGGATTGTGAGGGGGGTTACTACACTCGGTGGCCTATATGAAAGTGGAGTGTTGAGATCGTTTGAAAACTTGGTCCAACATTTTGGGATCCCCAGACCTCAGTTTTATAGGTATTTACAATTGCGGCACCTGCTTTGTACTATTTTTGGGAGTAGCACACCGCCCCCTAAGGAGGCAGATGCTTTGGGAGAGGTGATTGCGGCTTTTGGAAAAGGTCATGAGGCATCAGTGTACTACTCCCTGTTAATTCAGAGTGTGGGGGATGGAGCTTTAACTTCTATTAAGAGACTATGGGAGAAAGATTTGAATTTGGTATTGGAGGATGGAGTATGGACTAAGATTCCGAAAAATGTCAAGTCTGCATCTAGAGATGCAAGGGTTCGCCTTATGCAATTTAAGATTTTACAAAGATTTTATTGGACACCCTCTAGATTATATAGGCTTGGACTTAAAGACACACCCACCTGCTGGCGATGCCAATCAGTAGTTGGAGACACAACCCATGTTTTTTGGGGATGCGTTAAGATCCAAGATTTTTGGTTAAAGATTCAGAATTATTTGCGTGACATTCTGGGCACTCATATTTTACTTTGCCCCAGAGTTTGCATTTTGGCCGATGGGGAAGTTATACATTCGGGGGACAAATATATAAAACATTGGGTTCTGGCTGGTGTGATGATTGGCAGACAAATTATTTTAAGGGGATGGAAGCCAGACGGAGTGCCACCATTTCCGGTGTGGTGTGCAGAGATGGGGAGGGTGGTGGCTTATGAGAAGATGATAGATGGAAGGCTGGGGCTGGAGGATTTATTTTTCAGGAAGTGGGGTAGGTATTTGGAAGTTTTGGAGGACTCTAGGGGAAGGAATGAGGAGGGAGATGTTTAGTTTAATTATGCATGTTTATTATATATATATTATTTTTTATTTATTTTTATTTAGTTATTTTTTATTTTATTGGTTGTGTGTGTGTGTATTATTTTATGTGACCACAGGGGTGTTCTTTGGGTTAGGGTGGGGTTGGTGTTTGGGGAGGGATGTTAATGAGGGTTAAAAGTTAAATGTTGATTCGGTGCGTATATGTTGTGTTTTTCTCTGTTGTGTTTTTTCTTTGAATAAATAAAAAATGTTAATTAATAAGAAAAAAAAACTGAAATATTACTTGCTTTGATGAATATAAAAAACACTCCTATTTATATATTTTGAATGAATTAATTTTACACTTATAGCGCTTTTCTGATACTACACTCAAAGAGCTTCTACATAGAGAACAGAGGACTCAATCACCTCAATCACCATCAGTTACCAGTATATTTTAATAAGATTTTCAAGTGTTTTATCTTCTATTAATGTTTGTATTGTACTGCACTTATCAATTTAAGAGGTGAAACTCATGATATGGCTGATATGGGTTCAATGGAAGACTTTATTATTTGTATATTAGGCTATATTATACAGCCTCAGTTGATAATGCAAGTGAACCATAATACTACAATAGTATGTCTATGCAATGCAGAAAATAACACCGTAAACTAAAAACATAAAACGAAGATTCAATAATGATGGTGATAAAATATACTTTGTTAAACATAAAAATATTCTACTTAAATATGCAATATAACAATGTAGGAAAATTTGGTAGTATAAATGTACATGGTATGGATTAAAGTACCTGCGTACCTTCAACAATAATATGTAGGAAATTGTATAATGGAATTAGCCGCGTTCGACCACCATTATAAGAAGAATGATAAGATTAGAAATCTGAATAAAGATTCTCCACCATTTAAAATGTAACCGATCACAATTCATATATAAGGAATTATCTTAATAAGGGAATTATGATTAATTCACTTATTGAAAAAATTACGGTATATGTCTAATCACTCTGCCGCGCTGAGTTGGTATGACCTCTTTAGAGTAATACTATTCTAATGACTATTGCAAATAATATCACAAATATGTTTAGATATGGTTCGAGCTTCAGAGTGCAGATCTTTTAAATTTTTTAAAAAGTGATGAGATTATTTATCAAAATATACCACAGTCAAATTAACTTTGAATACAAACAAGACTTTATTGCTAATCTAAAACATCAAACTAACTAACCCATATAGACAAACATAAACAACATGTTGGTAAGTGAGCTGTAACAGAAGGTGAATGGAAATTATCTGTACAGAGAAATTTAACTTTATAGTCTATAGACCAGTGGTTCTCAAACGGTGTGCCGCAGCACACTGGTGTGTACTGTGGCAGGTGGGCCGGTGTGCCATGGAATTTGCAGAGCTCCAGCATTTGCAAGTGAAAATTACTGCATGTGAATTCTGACAATTATTTGGCTGCACCGGTGCAAGTGACAGCTGATCTTACACCCAAAGTTATGAACTTATTATTGCAGCCTACAAACAGAATAAAAACTCCTTGATGCATCATTTACCAAGTACTTTTAAAAGAGGCATGTTAGTTAGTTTTGCATTCAAAGCACTGTTTTCTCAGTCTCACATGGCTGTGAGCGTTCTCCTCTTCTCTCTTTCGTGCACATGCATATACCGAGAGATAGTTAAGATATACCACGTGAAGATGGTTTAAGTGGAGATTCATGCTTGTAGGTCTATCTGCCAAAATGACAGACAGCATTTTTAATAATTAATTATTGATGGATGATGTCTTAACCTCGCGCTCAAACACAAGTTTCTGAGAAAAATAGCGAGTCAAATAGAAATGCATGAATCCATAAAATGCGCGATACCAGTAAACAGCATGTCAGCATCCTCGTCTAACTCAACGTGATAAGCAAAATCTCAAACATAAAAAAATAACCATGAAATGTCACTCTAACAATAAGATACTCTTTGCACAACTGCAAGAGGGTGACAGCGCACAGAACTCACAGTATTCTGCTTCTATTGGAGGTGTGCATTGTAACTGTCACGGATCCATCTGACCCACCTGCCACTTTCACTCAACCCTCTCACTCCCCTGAATACTGATCACCCACACCTGCCTCCAAACACTGCGTCAATCAGCTCCTCTGTTTAAACCTTGCTCCTCATCCATTCTTTGTCTGGTCTGAACTTTGAATATGGACTCACTTACCTGTATCTCCAAAACGTCTACTCTTAGCGATTTCACTCCACTCCAGCGATCCCTGTTATCCTTCTCCTCAACGTAAGCATCATTGTTGTGTACCCACCACCTCTAGGAAAATCACCACCAAAGTCAACACCTGTCTTCATCATGTTATAGATCTTCACATCATCCCTGTACGGTTACCTTTTGACTTACCTGCTTGTCTCTGTTTGTGTTTCGTTTTGTGTTTCAATAAACACCTGCTCTGGGTTCAACACCATCATTGAGTCTGGGTATTCATAACAGTAACATTATAACCACGCACTGCGTAGAGCCCTGATTTGTCCTTACAACCTAAATAACCTTTTTCAAATATTCCATGAAATTTGTGTAGTACGTTTGTTTGTTATATTTTTTCACAGATATAATTTACCATGGTTTCAAGTACATTTTACATTTTGATTTGTGTTTCAGAGGCAGCATAAGGTTTAATACAGTTTATTTCACATTTATGAGGATGTACACATCATTGTATTTTGAGGGGAAAAACGGTGTGTCTTGGAAATTTAATAATTACAAAGATGTAGCTTGGTACAAAAAAGTTTGAGAACCACTGCTATAGACAATGCCTTGAGAACCATCGATACTTAATTTAGTCTAACTTGATTTGCAATCAGGTTACTCAAATTATATTAAAGAGCCCATATTATGCTAATTTACAGGTTCATGATTTTATTTTGGGGATCTACTAGAATAGGTTTACATGCTTTAATGTTCAAAAAACACATTATTTTTCTCATACTGTACATTGCTGCAACACCTATTTTCATCCTCTGCTCAAACACTCTGATTTAGCTCCTGTCTCTTTAAAGCCCCCATTTCCGAAAAGCCCAGTCTGCTCTGATTGGTCAGCTGGCCCAGTCTATTGTGATTGGTCAACCGTGTGTCGGAAATGAAACGCTCCTTACCATACGGAGTTTCAGGCTTCCTTAACAGTTGTAAACATATTGTAACTACGGTAACAGTGGCATCGGTTTTTGCCGTACCAGTTTGAGTCCGAGTCCGATAATGAAAGTTTGGAAGAACAAGCTGATCAACCCGAACCATCTTCGCAAGCACGACTTGAGCAGGACGTTTCACAGTGGTAAGTTTTAATTTTGTAGCTTTCTTACAAGTACACTGTTGATTATTGTGAACCTAACAAAGCTTCAAGTAAAAGACTGTGGAGCCGAGGAGGGCGGGGCCGGGTTGGAATGAGACACACCCGGTCCCCAATCAGTGTAAGGGGGTTTCGAGGAAAGGAGGAGGCGAGAACCGGCTTGACAACTTAAATAATAATTTATTAACTAAAAACCCCAACCAAAAACACCGAACTAAAAACACAGCACAGCTGTCTGTAATTCTCTCTCTCTCAAACTGTCGTCCCCGGCCGCCTTTATCCCTCGCGCGCCCCATCAGGCTGATTGGGGACCGGGTGTGTCTCATTCCAACCCGGCCCCGCCCTCCTCGGCTCCACAAAGACACTTAGTACATCTAAGTTAGTCATCTTTTGCTGGAATGGGTGTAGCTGAATCTTTTTCGCCTGAGCTATGAACAGAGAACAGAGGCTTACTCCTGGTTAGTGAGCAAGTTAGCCGTGGACTACCGTGGATAGCCACCGTAACATTACAGCTTGTAATTATATAATTATATAAAACTCTTGAGATCGACCATTTTGTTACACAGTTTTAGGTAAAAGCCGGCCCACAGCTGAATTGTAAACCCTTACAAAAACAATAACATTACATAGCAAGTTAGCCGAGCACTACCGTGGATTGCAGATGTAAAATCTCCACACTTGATCACTTTTCATGATAGTAAGAACAACAAACTATCTGCATAATTCAACACAATTGTAGGTAAAAGTGGGCCCACAGCTGATTAGCAAAACAATTTCAACACAATAACATTAGCTAGCAGGTTAGCAGAGGCCTACAGCTGTGCACTGGGTGCACACCATAGCTACAACACAAAACTCCGCATTTGAACTCTCGGTAGCAGATAAATCCACAAATAATCAAGCCTACTTACAGGTTGTGATCCTGAAGAGCCAGATTGTCCAAACAAAGTGAGAACTGCACCATCTTTCAGGTGAAACCGTCTTGAAAATCCGGCATTGGTTGTGGATGTACTGTTGAGGAATAGTGGTAAAAATACATTTTAACCACTGATTCTTCAATTCATCTGGCTTTGGAAGTCCAGACAAAGAGGTTTTACTTTCGCAGTGAATAAAACAGCATCTTCTCGACATGGCGACAACACTAACTCAACTCATCCTGGCGGACGGGCCAAAGTAGCCCTTAGGCCGGCATTATGCTAATGTGTTACGTAGTGACGTAGATACTTTACGGAAGAAACAGCTGGACTACAAACCAGCCTTTTTGTGTAGTTCTTGAGCAGTGTTGTCTATGGGAGAGTATAACTCCCTTTTGCGTGGACTTTGTGCTTTGTAACTTTGGAGACCTTTTACAAGCACAAACAGCTATATTACACACTAAAGAAAGGTAAAATCCCAAAAAGCATAATATGGCCAATTTAAAGATACACCAGCACTTTCTGCGAAAGTTTGGAGATGTACTTGTGTTTACTTGTGTTGCTTCGGTTCTTTGGCTCTTTGTAAAAAGTTCTGTTTGTTCCATTGATGTTTTGGACCTCTGTTAAGATTGTGGATTGGAATGATGAGGCGGGGCTTTGAAGCGAGGCCTCCCGTTAGTTGGTGAGTCATAGCGCATAGAAGAGAAGGGCTTCCACTGAACTTTTCATTCCAAGCTTTCCTGGACTCTACATTGTGCGGAATCTGGCAGAGGGGTGCAGGGCTAAGAGCCAAGAGGGAAGAGAACAAGCAGAGGATGCAAGAGCATGCAGAAGAGAGAGAGAAGTTCTTCCTTGGTGGGGTGGTTTTGTTGAGTTGAGGTTGGCCACACCCCAAAGGTGAGGACTGCAGGACCTCTGTATTATTCTCCTAATCATTTTTCTGCCTTCAGTCACTACAACAATTACAAGAAGTCAATTTCGGAAGCCATAAATATTAGTAAACATGTCACAGTAACTTCCAGATGACATAGATACATCGGTTAACACACAAGTAATGTTCGATTCATACAAGCATGAAAACCATATGCTATAATTATAAGTTTCAACAACCCTTCCAGAAAACAACAGATAAACATCCATCCAAATTGCTGAGATGATGTCCAGAACTGTGTGAGCATTACTGACTGAACTGAACGTAATTTCTCCAGCCGGAGGAAAATAAGACAGCTGGTTCTTCTTTCCTGTGTTTACGGACATGACGTAAAATATGACATAAGCCAGCGATTTCACACCAAATCCGACCCGACAGCTCAAAATACAAATAATTTTGGTAGGATTACTGTCGTGAATCAGGGTAAGGTAAGGACATTGTTTTGAACACTGCTTGTGTATGTACTCAATCAATAATGGCAATTTGTTAATTTTTAAACAAAAAATCTTTAAGTCATGAGAAATATAAATTCGGTCAAATGTGTCAAAGCTTTTGACTGGTAGTGTAAACATTGTTACATGTACATGATGCATCTACTTACAATGCCCAGAAGAGGCAATTAACAAATGTATTGATACTGTCCTGTTTATAGGTGAATATATTTTTGCCTCTGAGTTCTGGCTTAGTTTAAACGACAATTCCCCAAAACTTCAACACTATGTCTATGTCTATGTTGGTGAGTTAATGTCTCCAGTGAATGTGGGTGTATTTGTCATTCTGAGGTGTAAGAATGTCATGTTATTAATTTAACTAGGTGATTAATAATTCCTCATCTTGAAAGAGCAAGGCCCAAGACCATGAAAACCATATACGGGTGCCTTTCGCTCCTTAATTGTAGCCTATAAGCTAATATTTGATATGAAAAAAGTAAGCAGTATACTTCCCAATGTACTGCAGTGGTCTAAACAAACACTTACATGCAATGTCAACATGCATGTTTTTTGATAACTAGTATACTAAAAAGAGCACTACATTTGACTTTCTGCTATATGACACATTTAGAACTATTTTGTTTTGCTTTACCTTGGAAAAATAAGCCAACAAGCCTAAAAACATGTAATTTTCATGGACAGGTGGTTGGCAGGAAGTGTTTAAAATATGTGTGGCTATTTTCCCAAAAGAAAAAGTAGTTTCAGAAAAAAGCAAGCTATTACATTTTGATTTAAGATTCTGAAGTTTTTTTTTCTTCTTCTTCTTTGGAATAGCATACAACGATAAATCCTGCACAATAATGTAACGTGTATAAATAGTGAATTTAGATTTCATGTTAAATTTAAAAGAGCATTTAATCTTTTTGATAATGATTGTGGAATATTTCTCTCTTGAATTAGACTGGAGATGAATGGACCGCACCAGGCGAATATTGGAAATTTGCATCCCAGATATCCAAACCTGTTGTGTACGGAACACTTCTTTTTGGAGTCTATATTCAACATATAATCACATAAGCTTAAAAGAGCTAGAATCCTACTCATTTTAGACTCTTCTCATCCTTTTCTTTTAGGTTAGTGAAAGGCATGACGTACTTTTTCGAAGCCCTTTTACAACAGAATGAAGGAATGGATCATCTGGAAATAGCGGTATGTGTCTTCATGTAACTAGGCCAATTTTTCTTTTAATTTTGCTGGTAAAATGTTGTGTATCTCTGATTATGTTTGTTTCTTCTTTTTTTAGTGGCGTTTAAACCATGAGGACACAGTTTTTTCAGTAATAAGTTCTGAGTTTTTGTCATTATATAAAGGTATGTTTGAATATAAATAAAAGGGAAATTTGGAGATCAGTATGAGCGATGGCCACAGTTTTACAAAATGTTAAAGACACCATGAAATCAAAATTGGAATTTTGTTATTTTTTGTTATATCTGTTATGTGGTACATTAGCTAGTGTACTCTTGAAATTTGACAAATAACTTTTAGCAGATATACACATTTCCAACTTACAGTCTTTCTCCTCAGAAAACGGTCCAAATACTGATGAATCATCTTGCACTCAGGGGCGTATGCATATTTTTGTCCAATCAAATTTTCTCTAGAATGAGAAGGTCCCTCCCCCTAACACCACCTGCCTCTGACAAAGCAGCAAATGCAGCAAAGTATGGTTCACAGCAGTGATGTAAAGGTGTTGGCTTTTTTAAAAAGGGGACAAGCTATTAAATATGTCCTGCTCCAACTTGCTAATTCAGTAGCAAATATATCAACACATAAAAGAAAATGGTGCTTGTCAAGTCATTTCATGGGGTCTTTAAAAGGTCATGAAACCCTGTACAGGTTGCACATCATTGAAAACAATTATAGCACATATTATGTTTATTGTTAAAATAGTTATTTGTCTTTTTTTTTTTTTTTGCTTTTTTTTTTTGCCATTTCATTCTTCCAGTTTAAAAACTAAACTTGAAGCAACGTCATAAAATAAGAGGTATATGAGTTGTGATTGGTAGTAGAGTACATTAACAGGTCATTTGATTCTGAGCGTTTCTCCACATTATTCATGAGAAAGAATGCTTCCATCCTATCACTGCGCTGCCTTGTGCATAAGCTTGCATTATAGTGGAGAATTCAACATCAAACACGGACGTGACAGCGGTTCCTGGCCCAGATATGAGAGCAGAGCACTGTGGTGATATCGGAATCACTCGCCAGAATGGACAGCATTCGATAACCGGACCGAAGCAAGCAGGTTTGTTGGCCGAAGTTGTGCTACTCATGCTCCAAACATGCAGCAGCTTAGAGATGCACATATTCCATTGTGTCTTCTCTGTATGTTTGATCATGGAAAGGAAGGATAACAAGACGGCTTGTTCAAAAACAGATGACAATGATGAAAACCGAAATCTTATGTTTCAGTTTGAAGTCATGTCATCTCTCTATTTGATTTCCTTTACATCATAGAAAAGTTACCAGGATTTAGGCCTACAGGGTTTACCGCCACTGCACCATCAAGGCAACGAAGTTGAAATACTGGATAACTTTACACAGAAGTCATGTTAACACGTATTTTGTTTAAGCATTGCGGCTGTATTTTTGAAACAGTGTGTTGTTAATATTTTGTGTATTGGACATGTTTACTTTGATTTGATACTTTGATGCCTTAACATGATATTTTTTATTAAGAAAAAAAGGGATGTCGAAATAATTTCATTCAAAAATATTAATTTTTAATTAATATTATGCTGTAAACACTATCAAGAGATTTTCACTTGTATTAAACCCGAAACAATTATTGTAAGAAAAAATATCTATCTCATAGCAATCCTGGTTTTGGTGCCAGTGCCTGCTCACACTTCATTCTCAAAAGTTTGGACAAAATATAAGAATCTTAATTTGTAAACTGTTCTATCAACTTCACTCTTCTCACATTCATACTTTTGTCCCATGATTGATACAGTATACAGCAAAGAGCTCCAAAACTCTTTTGCTTTTGTTTTCTCTCACATTTTGATGTTCAGACATATCTATTGTGAGTGAGTGAATTGTTGTGCTAGACCCCCTTGCGTCCACCCACTACATACCCCTTTTTTCTTTTTTTTCTTCTTTTATTTCTTACATGTTTTCACACCCCTTTCATGACCCTTTTTTAAAGTCTGAAATGTAAACAACTGGTGCTGAACTACGGGGTTTCGTGACACTTTAATGTTATGTAATCATTTTACATATTAGGAGGCACATTCTGATATGTGTCAAGTTGCGTACTTGCATACTAAAGTATGTTTCTGGCCTTAAAGTGAAGGTATAAATATAAATATAAATATAAATGTATTATGATGAGTACAGTTGCAACCAGGGTCCAAATATTTTATTTTTATTTTTTTTTATTATTATTATTTTTTTTATTTTTTTTTATTTTTTTGCTTTGCAAAGTAAATTGAGAAATTTCACTTAAAATTAATTTCTTGCCAGCCATAAAACTGTATTTAGCATTATTCTTAGCGCTAATGCCCATGGACCATAATGTTTTTGCAAATCTCAGTCAGCAGGGGGCAGTAAGTGCAACCCCAGCTGTAAAAACCACACTTCCAGCAGATAGTACAAGATGAAAATGCATTCTTGCGTTCAGCTTCAAATACAGCTGGACGGAGCACATCTCCAAATGCAAGGGTCTCAAGAAGTGCATTTTTAAGTTTCAAACTATATTTAACTTGACACAGCATCTTAAAAATGCAGGGTTTTTTTATGCAACATAACCAAAGTGAGACGCTCCATAAGCCTTAAAACCACAAGCCAGTCCACTAAGAAAATAATGTTCAGGGATGCTCATTACTTCGATCGACCAGTGGATCACAAGACAACCACTAGTCGATCTCGTTAACAGGAACACCTTCCCCGGCGCATATATTGAGCGTTAAAATGGCCCCAGCCGAATAACTGAATACTCTGTGGAGAGAAAACATTGAGAGAAAAGGCCGTGGCTGGCGCGGCCTGCTCCCATACTAGATACGTCTCTTCCCCCTCTAGGGATGTGGGGAACTATACTACGTTTTTTGGGGCGTTGGGGGAGGCTACGTGCAGACCGGTGCACCTGCTACTATGCACGCAGCAGCTTGCTTGCACCTGCACCGGCAGTCCACGTAACACGGTTCAGCTAGCTGTGGGGTTTCGTATAGGGACCCCTAGTGTCACTACATCAACACAACGTCGAGTGAGTGACAGAAGGGGAACGTCTCGGTTACTGTTGTAACCTCCGTTCCCTGATGGAGGGAATGAGACATTGTGTCCCCCCTGCCACAACGCTGTACTACCTGCTGAAATGGCTCTTCAGCACAAAACCTGAATGAGTGGTTGCGAGCCAGCTCCTTTTATACCCGTATGTCCGGGAGAGTGGCATTCAAATTCCACTTGCCAATTCTCATTGGCTTTTTCTCAAAAGCTTATTTTTTAGGGAGTAAAAAATAAGCTTTTACTCCCTAAAGCTTATTTTTACTCGCATTTGGAGCTTGGTGGGTGTTAATTTTGAACACCGATTGCAAGAGGGAAGGGATTCAGATTAAAGGGTTAATTCACCCAAAAATGAAAATTATCTCATGATTTACTTACTGTACCTTTAAGCCATCCCAGATGTGTATGACTTTCCTTCTTCAGCAGAACCGAAGTGAAGATTTTAAAAAGCACATTTCAGCTCTGTTTGTCCATACAATACATTTACTGTTTGTCCAAGTAAATGGGTGCCATCAGTCTGCTGTCTGTTTGATGGTCCAAAAGGCATATTTCGGCAGCATAAAAGTATTCAAGATGACTCCAGTTGATCAATTAATACCTTCTGAAGCAAACTGATAGGTTATTTTAAGAAACAAATTGATAATTGACTTGAAATCAAGTTTTTAACTTGAAATCGTTGCTTCCGGCCAGCAATTTATTGCTGTTTGAAATGACCTAACTCTCACATGACATTCATTCCTCTGTTGTATACAAGGCATGCACTTCAGACTTCTCTCATGAACACACCATTGCGCATTTGTCACGCAACAGCAACGATGCTTCGACTGCTGGCAGGAAGTGATTTTTTAAAGTTAATAAAATGTTCATTTATTTATTTTTACACAAACCTATAGATTTGCTTCTGAAGACATTCATTGATCGGCTGGAGTTGTGTGGCTTACTTTTTGCTGCCTAAATATTCCGTTTGGACCGTCAAACAGCCAGCAGCCAGATGGCACCTGTTTACTTGCACTGTTTTGACAAACAGAGCTGAAATGTGCTTATAAAAATCTTCAAATCGGTTCTGCTGAAGAAGGAAAGTCATACACATCTGGGATGGCTTAATAGTAAGTACATCATGAGAGGATATTCATTTTTGAGTGAACTAACCCTTTAAGTCCACACCTAAACTGTAAGACCATATCTGTAAATACAATGCATTTACCTCTGTCTTCCTGGGGTCCCCTGTGTGTGATGTTTTTATAAGACTTGTTTATACCCAATATCCTTATGTACATATTCAGATGAATCATCTCTACAAATGGGAGACATCGATCACATACCTAAAACAGAAGCCAGCTATGATAGATTCCTTGATTCAATCCTTAATTCACCTAATCCTACAGCAGACATGATTAGAGAAGACCCACGAGACCAAATCTTTAAAAGTGAGTATTATAGTTTTAAGTGAAAAACAAAAAATACAATTGCTTTCCTCAAACAAAAATTTTAATTTCTCCTTTTATTTTTGTTTAACCAGTCAAACTTATGAATCAGTCCCACCTGAAAGCATATTATCTGAATGCCATTACAAACCAAGTTACCTTGTTGAGAGAAAGCTTGGACGATATGAAAGCATATATTTAGTAAGTAAAACTTTTTTTTAAACTCTGCATACATCCTCTAAGCTCTGATCTTGACAAAAATGTCTCAATTGACCCTTTGCTAAGCCCCACCCAGTGTTGCTATAGTTAACAAAACAAAAACATATACAACTAAAACATAAAAATTAAAATAATTTTAAAAAATGATGACACTAACTAAAATATAAAGGACCATGAATTACTTTTAGTGTTTACATACATTACAAAATTGGATGCCTGCCTTGATTAAACATGAAAAAGCCACTAGATATGACACACAACCCTGAGAAATTGACTTAGTTAAACTTATCAGTTAATGAATTTTTATTTGTTTTGGTTTTGGATGCTGGTCTTAAGCATGGTATGTTGGTGCTGCTATCAGGTTGGTGCCCCTACCTTCGTCAACCAGCCACATCAAAAAAAAGACCATGCTTCATTTTCACATTTTATTTTTTAAAATACTATGCTAGTCCGTCTGCTAAACCAGTACCAAACCAGCACTAACTAGCCTCATTCCTCATTTGTAAGTCGCTTTGAATAAAAGGGTCTGTTAAATGAATAAATGCAAATATAAACCAGCTTGGAGCAGCATGGAAATTCATGCTTCATGTTCTCAAAGTTTTCCTTTTCTTCGTTGAACCCAAATGACCACACAAGGCTAACTTATGCTCATAATGAACAGATGTGCTACTACCGAAAGGATCCATCATTTACGGACAGGTAATAAAGCATATTACTCTAAGTACACATTGTTACACTTTTCTTGTTCTGTAAGGTTCAAATAACCTGAATGTTACTGAACTTATATATGGTGCATGTGTTTATCTTCACTTTTCAAGTAAAAGGTTCGCACCTTATATGAGGGAGATTGAGGATCCTGATGCACAAAAAAGGGGTGAGGCTAAAACTGTTGTACTAGAAGTCTCTTACTTAACTCCTTACTAAACACAGACTATATACTTGTGATCTCATGAGTATTCGTAGGTAAAGTGTGGTTCTACCTTTACATAGACATTTGAATACCTCTGCATAGACATTTAAATTAATAATACTGACATATTGGCAGCATCTAAAATGTAAGTCACTCAACTTATGAACAACTCAAGAGACATACAAATATTTAGGAATCCTTACAGAAGCCATGAATATTGAATTAATAGAAATAATCAGTTGATTTTATTGTATTATTTATTGTATTGAATAATCATTGAGATTTATTAAATGTTAATAAAATAAAACTTTAACTTAAATGCAATCACATTTAACGCAGCTGACGCATTTATCTACTTTGAGCACATTTTGCAGCACATCTATTTATCTGTGTCTTCATATATACAGTATATACATATGTAAAAGTTAAAATTTTACCAAACAAATATACTTCTAAAATAAAGAAATCATTAACATTTTTACATTTCTAAAGCTGTAAATACGTAAACACATAAATTATTTTTTTAGATGCTGTCAGTATGTCCATATCATACGTTTCAGCATCTATCAAAATGAACAAAATGTATGTTTATATGTTTAAATGTTATTTGCGAATACCTACGTATAATACTGAGACCAGGCAGCTATATACTATTTACTTAATATATTGAATATATAGTACATACTGTTCCCCTTCTCTCACTCACTCGACGTTGTGTTGATGTAGTGACACTAGGGGTTGCTCTTGAGAGCCCCGAACACCTCAGATCTTTGAGAAAAGGCCAATGAGAATTGGCGAGTAGAATTTGCATGCCACTCCCCCAGACATACGGGTATAAAAGGAGCTGGCTCGCAACCACTCATTCAGAGTTTTTTCTTCGGAGCTGAGCGGTTGTACTATTAGTGAGCTGAATACTACTGCTGTTCCATTCACCTCTTTAAGAAGCGTATGCTGTTGGATATACGGCGCATTTCCAGTGGCTTTCTCTCCTTCTGCACGACATTTTCTTACTTTCTCCAGAAGGGATTGCTGACATTCTATGACTTCATATGCAGAGTGGGTAGGATCAGGAGAACGATGCTGAAATTGTTCAAGGGGTTCTTTCAGTTTACGACCCAGGGCAACTTCAGCTGGAGTATGATCTGTAGTCTCGAGCCAAGATTAATTGATTGCAATCCTTAACTCATGGATCCATCTGTCCCAATTCCGATGAATATCTTGGACGCATGATGCAATCATAAGAGTCCTGTTTACTCTTTCTGTCAGGTTGGTTTGTGGGTGATATGCTATGGTTAATTTTTGGACCACACCCCACTGTTTGCAGGTAGTGTTCAGAAGTTGCGAGGTGAATTGTGGTCCTCAGTCAGACACCAGATAGGTGGGTGTCCCCCAGCAGGTAAAGATTTCCTTGATAAGGATGTTGACCATCAAAGGTGTTCTATCAAAGGCATCAAATGTGCCCAAGATGTCCACTCAAAGGATTATCATGTGCAATCTTGAGAAATTGCTGCCGGAGACCTGTTGGGATGATTGCTTGCAAAGAATGTACTTTTTGACCATAAGGAATGCATCTAAACAAGAAGTTGTTCTGTACTACATAATGGGTACGATTGGGATCAACTGGAGTAAGATTTGCTTCATCCCATAGGGTTTCCAAGGATTGATCATTTTTCTGATTTTGACCCAGCTTTTCCCAGTTGATCGGCAGATCTGCAATCACATCCTTCACTTGACATATTGCAACATTTCCCAATGGTTCTTCGTCACGCATTGCACGGGATAGGGAATCAGGTACAACTGTTCGCCAAATGTTCGCTTCTGCACATCTCTGTGACGTACGCTCATGAGAGGGATGACGTAAGCTAGTTGGTAAGGTCACGCGTCACGTGGAGGAGGAGTCAGGTAGCGCGTCATTGTTTACAAGAGAAACCTGTGCCGTTCACAAACCAAAACAGTCCAAAACAATTTCAAAACAATTATTCCAAATAATAATAATAAAAATGTAAACAATGACGCACTTCCTGACTCCTCCTCCAAGTGACGCGTGACCTTACCAACGAGCTTACGTCATCCCTCTCATGAGTGCACGTCACAGAGATGTACAGAAGTGAACATTTGTAGTTAAAAAGTATGTAAGTATTGTTTTGTTTCTAAAAATTATAAATTGTTTGAGTTCAGAAGAACTTTATTTGTCGACTGGAGTCGTGTGGATTATTTTGATGCACCCTAAATATGCATTTTGGACCGTAATAAAATGGAAGACATTCACTTGCATTGTTTAGAGGAGGAGGCCTGAAATGAAATCCTAAAACTCTTAAATTCTGTTTTGATGAAGAAAGAAACTCAGATACATCTTGGAAGGCCCGAGGGTGAGTAAATTATCAGCAAATTTTCATTTTTGGGTGAACTATTCCTTTAAGAGCATGGAGCAGCTCGCTCTGAAAAGTGAGGGATAAAACGATGATACCACCCAGCTAGTCCTAGGAATCGTTCAACTTTGATGCTTTTAGGTGTGGGAAATTTCTTAATGGCTTCCACTTTATTCTCTTCCATTCTAATTCCTTCCTCAGAAATAACGTGTCCCAGGAAAGTCAATGATTTATTAAAGAAGTTGCACTTCTTGAGGTTGAGCGTTAAACTGGCAGATTCCAACTCACTAAACACATCCTTGAGGTCTTGGAAGTGTTGTTGTAGGGTTTTTGAATATACCACAATGTCATCTATATACACGAAACAGCATCTACTGATCAGATCTTTAAGAACTCTGTTCATCAACCTTTGGAACGTTGCCCCAGCATTTTTCAACCCAAACAGTAGACGAACAAATTCATACTGGTTATGCTTAGTAACGAAAGCATTTTTTTTTTTGGTCACTGCAGTAGTCCATCATCACCTGCCAATATCCAGTCTTAAGGTCTAAAGAACTGAACACCATTGCTCCATACATGGACTCCAAGATCTCTTGTATCTAAGGCATAGGAAAACCGTCTAGGGGTGTTTTAGCATTAAGTGTGGAATAATCCACACAGAAAAAGTTTCCTCCATCTTTTTGGGCACTAATACTATTGGAGCTGCCCAAGGTGAAGTAGATGGTTGTATGATACCTTTACTCAGCATGGCTTCAACTTCCTCATCAATTAATTTCTGTTTATTGACTGGCATGTGATAGGCTCTTTTGCACACTGGTACTGAATCACTGGTTATAATCTGGTGCTTAATGATGGAGGTTTGACCTAGTAAATTCGTACAGACATTAGGCCAATTCAACAGCAAACCCTCCAAGTGTCTCTTTTCTGTGCGGGAGGCATCAGCAAGATTCACTAAATCCTTGATGGCGTTTTTGGTTTCGTTCGATACATGGACGGTAGGCAGGGGCGTAGTGTATATTGACTGAGGGTGGTTGATGGTTGCAGGGGAAAGGATATGTTTCTTCTTGTCCAGGAAGTGAATAAGTGGAATTGTCAAAGTCTAACTAAACACCTACTGACACAAGAAACTCAAGGCCTAAGTTAAGTGGAAATGCCAAATCTTCATCTCTCAGGATGAACAGTCGCAATGGGTGTGTACATCCCTGCAAAGTACATTCCCAAGTAATCTCACCTAATGCACTTTGCGCACGTTTGTCCTCGGCTGGTCTTCCAACTTTCAGTATCAGCTTTCCATCTTCTCCACAGCAATTCCTGGATCAGAGAGTATGAGCTTCCTGTGTCTATCACAGCTTCACAAGGTCATTTCCACATAGCTACAGATACAGCTAAAAGTTTGATGTTACTTTCTGGCAGCATTGCCATGTTGTAGTTTACGTGTTTACCTCTGCTGGATTTATCTTTCCCCCCTCTTCTGGAGGTGTGTTCAGCCTGATGTTGTTTCCAGTAAGCTCTTTCCTCAGCGATATCTCACTCTACCAGAGTTCCTATGCGTGCCAAGTCGTGAAAGGATGTTGCTGTTCCCCTTAGAATACTAGCAAGCCGGGGATTACAGTTCCATAGGGTACCTTGCATAATCTCTTTATCTGACATTGATGGTTTAAGTTGTATACACAAGGCTTAATACTGAAAAGCAAATGTTCGAATGTCTTCATCTATCCCTTGCTTCCTCTCTCTTATCCTTCTTTCAGCTTCCATCTCATGATCGTCTGGTAAAAATGACCGTAAGAAGGCAGTTCTGAATTGGTTCCATGTTTTAACATATGCTTTCTCCGCTACCCACCATTCTTTGGCGGTATGTGTCAGTACTGAGGGTAGTGTCGCCAGTAACTCATGGGTTATACGGATAGTTATTCAGCACATTTTTCCAGATATGCTGTATGATCTTCGTCCTCGTTACTTCCAAATTTAGGAAATTCAATTTTTATTGCTGCTATGTAAGAAAGTTGATGTGGACCGGAATTATCGGAGTAGCCGGTGACGACGGAGAAAAGTTGGTAGCAGGTGAAGAATTAGCTCTTGGCGACAGCCACAACATGGATTTTATCTGGTAGTCTCTCTTTCTCAGGCAGTCCATCACAGCTCTACCCATCTCCTGCATTAGGCCTTCAAAAGTTCTATTCAAGATGCCACATTTCTTCTCCATGACATCAACAAGCTTTTCCTCAAGCTTACTCCGCTCTTGGCTGTCTAGAAGTGTTTGAGCAGACATCAGCCTTGCCATTTCTTATACATGTTCTTCTACAAGATCCATATGTTGGTCATATGGCTAAAGATAATTCCAGATCTTCTTTATCTCTTGGACATGTTCTACATTTTTCTTCTCTGTCTTATCTATTCTAAGCCACAGTTGATCTACCTTTGCTGCAATAGTAACATTGACTAGACTTTCTTCATCCTTTTCAGGGGGTGGAAGTGGTGGATAACCCAAATCACTGTCCTTTTCTAGCATTGCAATCATTGCTTCGGAAGTTGGGAGTGGTGGTGGTAAGTAACTTAAATCAGTGTCTTCTTACTGCATTGCAACTTCTACTTTGTTTCTAGATATAAACTGCTGAAAGCAGTGGCGGTTCTAGCTTGTATGGTGCCCTGGGCGAAACCCGCTTGCACACGCCCCCAAAGTTGTTGTGGAATGTGTGGGTGCCTCATGCTGCCCCACCGCAAGATGCCTCCGCCCCCTCACAAGATGCCACCCTGGGCAATGGCACGTCACCCATGCCTAAATCCGCTACTGGCTGAAAGAGCGTATCAACTCTTGAACTGGTTCTCATCGCATTGTAAAAGGTTCAGCTGTATAGTCTAGATCAATTCCAGAAACATACTCAGTGTAGTCTCGTGCATCATATTCAGCTATGGCTTGAACTCAAGGATGATGCAATTATCTAAAGTGATGACCCTCTAAACACTAAAAAATGCAACAAAGTGACTTAGTAAATGCATAGAAAATAATGAATGATAAAGTACATGAAAATTCAAACACAGCACAGTTCAAAATAACAAAATACAGACTTAGTTCAACCTTCAAGATGGTCTCACGTTGGGTGCCAATATAATGTAACAGTCTTAAAACTTTACAAATAACTGAGAGGGGTATCCATTCATCCACAACTAAAGTGTATTATATTTGAAACTGTACAAGAATAAAGATTCATGATTCACAAAACACTGTCATCATTTCATAAACAAAAACCATCAACCAAGTCACATATGAATTTAAATGTCCAATGTTACAATGGGGTAGCAGTAATGAAAATGTCTTTAGCTCACCACACCGTGGTTGTCCAGTAGATGCGGTGTATATGCTCGATGCACAAGAGTCATTGAACACAGATAATCTCTCCCCCCCCCCAAAGCATGGCAATGACATCCAGTGTACATCCAAGTTGTTCAAATAAAGGACAGATTAAATCTTGATTTAGTCAAGATGTCTTCATATAAGGCATAGGCAGAGGGAAGAAAAAACCCTATGAAGTTTTTGAACACAGATGTTCCTCAACAAAGTGTTTCTCTTGCAACAAAAGATGAGCAAACACTCACAGCTACCATTCCTCACATGCTCTACTTCATTCCTCGTTTTACTCTCTGACATAGAGAACTGTTTCATACTCTCTAGTGCCCTCTAATGGTCGGGAGTAACATTACAATTAGATTTTACATAGAAACAATCTATTAGGATCATTACAAACACAAAAGACATCAACTGTTTCCCAGCACAATTTATATGTACAGCAGATGACAATGTATTTAATCCTTGTGCGTCAATTTAAAAATGTCTAACAAATGTCTGCGTTAATAAACTGCCATAAAAATATTATATATTAATATTTTTTGCCACTTTCACTGACATAGATTTTTTTTTTAACCAACATCAGTTCTGATCATAACTACCAAATATTCATAAATTTTCAGGATTTTACCCTTTAAATGCCAGTTTGTTTACATAATGCCACTGTTGTTTTTTTTTACACACACACACACATTTCTCAATACACACATACAAAAAATACTCCGACATCCATACCAACACACCCACACAATTTTAGCTGCATCGTTTATTTAAATGGCCTGCAGTGCTCTATAATACAGCAAACAAAAAATAGGAAAAAAGCATGTATTTGCTCCATAGGCTAAACATGAGAAAAATGGTGCCATCTGGTGGAAAATATTAATTTTAATTTTGAAGCCAGGGCTCTGGATTGAAAGCATAATATAATAGAATTCATGATTGTATGCTTTAATGGCACTGGGATCAAATACTGCAGCTTTAATTTGTTTCAGTGGGGACATTTTTGTCCTTAAGGTCCTGAGTGTAACTATTTTGTGTACACAGTGTATTATAGATGTATTATAGGAACTGAGGTTGAAATATCAAAATTCCCCCAAAAATACACACCTTTGGCAAAATTTATGCCATTGGCATTAACACAAAATGAAAAAGACAAAAATGCCCCGAAGGTCACACAAGGTTTAAATATATGTTATATTGTTGTGAGACATACAATTGTAATATTATAAAGATAAGTTGACGTCTACCTTTGCCATGCTCATTTAGACCTCTATGAACATTAGTGCAGAAAATGCCACAAGGTTTGTCCCTAAAATTAAAACACAGTCTTTGAGAAAGTAATGACAGTTTTAAAATGTATTCACCTTGTGCATTATTGACTCGGGTGCACGTCGAAGGACATTCACGAGCGGAAGTCAGTGAAATGAATGAACTTAAGTTAAAGTTTAGAAAATATGAGTGAAATTGTTAAGGTTGACCATCTACAACAACTGAAATGAGTACAACATGGTGAATTATCTAAATTTACTTCAGTTTCCGGCTGCCAGTGGAAAACTGGCCAGTGCACACATAGGGCATTTCATTACAAAATTACCAAGCAGGAATATTTTTAGTACACTGAAGGATAAAACAATTAAAATCAAAAGTGAAATTCAATGATAGACTGACAAAACATTGTGTAAAATGATGAATAAAAGTACATTTATGCTTGCCTTTTTCTAGCGACACATCCACTGACTGTTGGCCCGATGTAGATTCAAATATGCGCATGCACAGAACTCTGACTTCTCTAACCAAGTTTAAAAATGGAACAAACGTTAAGATTTCCACCAAATCGGTCGGCGGTACATGTTGATGAATCAACTTCATTTTGACATTGAATATATGCTCTAGTTTCAACCTAACAACATTCTGATGTACCAACCAAATAATTCACTATTTGATTTCAAAGTTGATTCAACATTGAAAATTGATTGACGACTGATCCCGAGTTATTTTGAAACGAATGTATAAAATCATAACCACTCATGTGAGATGAAGTGTTAAGTCATATCAGTAACCTTATAAAAGCTCTTTTATCCTACATGGGGCAGGGGCGCCTCATGGGGGCAGCCCTGTTAGCATCACATGACCATCTGAATAATACTAGCTTAATCTCAGTAACTGCCCTGTTATTGGATACTTTCATTCATGGATTAAATTAATCCTGGCTTACTGTGTATAGTTGAATTTCTACAATGGCATTGATAACTGAAAACTATTATGTTTGAATGATGCAACATCCAGGCCACTAGGTGTCAGTGAATGCATATATATGGACACCAGAAAGCAGCATATTGCGAGAATGTGGCTTATTGAGAGAAAGCTGCGTTCCTGTTTACATGTACAGTTAAGCGGTGTACTCTTGTGTATACATGCAGCTTGGTGAAAAAGCAGTGTTTTCCATAGCAGCGTAATATCCCCGCGATGCTTGTATAAATAACAAACAGGGCATCTGATAAGACTTAGCTATTTTACTTTCCATTGCTTCGTTTTATTTACATATATTCCACAGTTGTTACTGTGTTTGTTTCTTTACCTTTCTGTTGCGACCTGCAGCGGAATTGCACAGAAATAGTTGGGTTTTCTCTCTTACATAAAACACCCATATTCCCCCAATGTACGAGTGAATATAGGTGCAGGTAAGGGACAGTCGATAATTTACACTAGTGTGAACAACACGTCATTTGCACATCATTTGATTTGGGTATGGGTAAATTACTCTTATCTTGGGTTGTCATGGGTTGAAAATGTGACAAAAATAAATAATATATTTATTTTCTGTATATTCATCACAACAAATTAAACAATTGTAGTAAGAAGCTCTTGTGTTGACAAAACAGGGGAAGAGTAAAGAACTGCCAAATTAACGCAAAAAGACTGAGTGAAAATCTATAGGCAGAACAAATATAACTCCTAGAGGAGTTCTTTTGTTGCCATACTGGTTTGTCAATGTTTGTAACAACGACATAGTCCTATAGGTTCTTCCTGCATGACTGCTACAGGAATAGAGCTATTGTACTGAAAACAATCAAAAATGTAAATCTACCTACAGCACTATAATAATTCCCACAGGAATCCTGAATTTTGGTTGAACATTAGTATTGAAGACCCCATGAAATAAAAATTAGAGTTTTTAGTCCATGTGTGTTAGCTTTAAGGTCTTCTATGCTTGTGTACTTCTAAACTTTGACAAAACCCAGCCAACACAGTACGTTCTAACAACATAACAAAAGTTCCAGAAACGTCATGGCTATTTCCTAAAAAAACATTGCAAATACCATGGAGAACATTATAGAAACATGGTACCCTGGTCTCCAAATAACTTACAAGTCAGTGTGGTCATCATTTTATTACCTTTGGGGAGACATTCAATGACAAATCTCTGCCAACAAAAAGGCAACTTACCATATCTGCAAGACATTTTTCTTAAGTAAATGGTGATTATTCATATTTCACCTGTGTGAATGAAAGAATTTTTGATTGGGTATGTTAGCCATAGCAACTCCTCTCCTTGATCTACAGAAATGTATGACATTACAATTCAGTGCATCAAATTGAATATGAATAATATATACACTCTCTGGACACTTTATTAGGTACACCTGTACATCTACTATTCATGCGATTATTTAATCAGCCAGTCATGTGGTTTCTGTAACTGCTGATCTCCTGGGATTTTCATGCACAACAGTCTCCAGAGTGTAAAGAGAATGGTGCAAAAAAATAAAAAAATAAAACAACAACAACAACAACCAGCGAGGGGCAGTTCTGTTGGTGAAAATGGCTTATTAATGACAGAGGTCAGAGGAGAATGGCCAGACTGGTCCAAGCTGACAGGAAGGTGACCGTAACCCAAATACTGTAACCACGCATGACAACAGTGTTCTGCAGAAAAGCATTTCTGAACTTTCAACACATCAAATGTTGAGGCGGATGGGCTACAGCAGCAGAAGACCCCTCCGGGTACCCCTACTGTGAGCTAAGAACAGGAAACTGAGGCTGCAGTGGGCACAGGCTCACCAAAACAGGACAGTAGACGATTGGAAATACATCGCCTGGTCTGACAAATCTGGATTTCTGCTGAGGTACACAAATGATAGGCCCCCTGCAACCTCAGTTTGCTGTTCTTGGCTGACAGAAGTGGAACCCAGTGTGGTCTTCTGCTGTTGTAGCCCATCCAGCTCAATGTTCAACATTTTGTGCATTCTGAGATGCTATTCTGCTCACTACAATTGTGCAGAGGGGTTGTCTGAGTTAACGTAGACTTTCTGTCAGCTCAAACCAGTCTGGCCATTCTCCGTTGACCTCTCTCATCAAGGCGTTTCAGTCCTCAGAACTGATGCTCACTGGTTGTTTTTTGTTTTTTGCACCATGCACTATACACCAGAGACTCCCAGGAGATCAGCAGTTACAGAAATATTCAAACCAGCCTGTCTGGCACCAACAATCATGCCATGGTCTAAATCACTGAGATAATCTTTTTTTTTTCCCCATTCCAATGGGTGATGTGAGAATTAACTGAAGCTCCTGACCCATATCTGCATGATTTTATACATTACTCTGCTGCCACACTGTTGGCTGATTAGATAATTGCATGAATAAGTAGATGTACAGGTGTACCTAATAAAATAGCCGGTGTTTGTGTGTGTGTGTGTGTGTGTGTGTGTGTGTGTGTGAGTGTGTATATAATTATTATATGCTTTTTATGCACTAAACACTATATTGATATTTAAAAAAGAAAAGTTTTTTTTTGCTGGGTCTCAGGAGGTTATCCCTCTGGGGTCGACGGACGCGGTGGCGCACCCTGCTGGATTTTTTCCTCATAACAGCGGAAACAACTTCAAATACATTTTTGGGCATACAGATAAGTATAAGACATCATTAGAAACTAAAAAGGGTCTACTTTTATTTGTGTACACTCACAATAACAACAAAACCTTGTGCTTTTGTAAAAGAAAGAAAATAAACAGGGTGCGCTTTCAGCCGTCTCTTTCTCCGTGAGCATCTTTCTGAAACACGTCACAAAAATGAACTGAAACTCCGTCAATACTTATCAGACAAACATGAAACATATGTCTAAAGAAAGCTTAAAACAATTCAAATTTAAAACAAATATTCTCCTGAAATGTAATCTGTATGAAACAAAGCGATGTACAGTTTCTCCTGGCTCAGCTAATTATCGCTAATGTGATCCCACCCACCAGCAGAGTGTGCTATTCATACGGTAATGTGCTGAGACGATCAATGCAAATGGTAAACGCCCCCAACAGTGCCTTAAAAAGAATCAAGTTCATCATCAGATTCATTCACTTTCCTGCACGTTTGGAAAATGGCATGCTACACAGGTGAGGAAGCTCCTGGATAGTGATGAAGAGTTCGCAGTTTCCTCAGAAGAAGAGTGGGAATCCGATGAGGAACGTTTGAAGAGCGACTTGATCCAGCCGAGGATACAATTTCGGATGAGTAAGTCTTTACTTACATTAGTTGACATGCTATTTTATATAAACATGAACATATTTTACTAGCTGGACTAATTCCAGACTTGCCAGCCAGTATTCAGAGTATTGAAATTTGAAATATGTCCTAATAGGCAAGTTTTAGTTGCATTTAAATGTTGTTTTGGCTAAAGCAGGTATTTAAATTGTATGCTGTATGATATATATATGATATATAATGTGATATAAAAATAATATGAATGTTTAGATTATATTTTAACAAGTGTTTATGCTGCCTCATTATCATCAACGAAGCTTGTGCTTGCAAACATCTGTTCGGGTGTAAATGTGTAAAATGTGCTGTAAATATGCCCATATTAGAAAATCAGCATATTAGAATGATTTCTGAAGGATCATGTTACACTGAAGACAGCAGTAATGATGCTGAAAATTGAGCTTTGATCACAGGAATAAATTGCATTTTACAATATATTCAAATAGAAAAAAGTTATTTTACAATATTGCACTGTAAAAGAGGACGCGAGAAGCAGTTTTCCTTTTTCAGGTGATGCTTTTATTTCCCCTCTTCCTCGACACCACTTTATAGTTATGTTCATACACTCTATCCACACTAACACACACACTGCTTCTACAAATAACTTCCACTATTCAGGAATGGTCACTCTGGCTCAGCTCTGTCATATCCAGTCTCTCTCACTCTGAGCGTTGTGTCGCTCTCTTTATGCCGCTCTCCCCGTGCTCACTGAAATTAGAGACAGGTGTTAGACATAATTTAGCTCAGGAGTAAGCGCCCTTACCGCTTTCTCTCTCCGGAGAGATGCTTGACCACGCCCCCGCTGCCACATATCCCCACCGCCCGACTCAGGCCGGGGCGACATCCGGCCTGCCTACCACTCCCCCCCCATTCCTGGAAAGGAAGTCGGCGACAGCCATCTGCGCCCCCGGTCTGTGGACCACTTTAAACTTAAACGGCTGAAGAGCCAGATACCAACGGGTGATCCGGGCGTTAGTATCTTTCATGCGGTGGAGCCACTGGAGTGGGGCGTGATCCGAGCAGAGGGTGAAGGCCGCCCCAACAGGTAGTATCATGGAGAGTGAGGACCGCCCACTTGATGGCGAGACACTCCTTTTCCACGGTGCTGTACTTAGTTTCCCTTAACGAGAGCTTACTGCTAATGTACAGCACCGGGCGCTCCTCCCCCCCCACCACCTGCGAGAGCACAGCCCCCAGCCCCCTGTCTGAAGCATCTGTCTGTAAAACAAAAGGTAGAGAGAAGTCAGGTGAATGTAACAGCGGCCCCCCGCAAAGTGCGGCTTTAACTTGCATGAACGCCTGTTGACACTGCTCCATCCACTGGACCGGATCTGGAGCTCCCTTTTTAGTGAGATCAGTCAGCGGGCTGGTGACGTCCGAATAGTTAGGCACAAACCTCCTATAATAGCCAGCCAGCCCCAGGAACTGTCTCACCCCCTTTTTGGTCTTGGGTCTCGGGCAGGTCACAATCGCCGCTGTCTTGTCAATTTGGGGACGCACCTGCCCGTGGCCCAAGTGGAACCCCAGATACCGTACCTCCACCCGCCCAATCGCACACTTCTTCGGGTTCACTGTGAGCCCCGCTCGGCGCAGCGATCTCAGAACCGCCCTCAGGTGTTGCATATGCCGCTGCCAATCATTGCTATAAATGATGATGTCATCTAAATAGGCAGCGGCGTAAACTGAATGCGGCCTGAGGATTCGGTCCATGAGACGCTGAAACGTAGCCGGGGCCCCAAACAAACCGAACGGAAGTGTCACAAATTGGTGTAATCCAAACGGTGTGGAGAAGGCGGTTTTCTCACGGGAAATTGGTGTCAAGGGGATCTGCCAATAACCCTTCGTCAAATCCAATGTTGAATAAAACCGAGCAGTGCCTAACCGATCGAGCAACTCATCAACGCGAGGCATTGGATATGCATCAAATTTAGACACCGCGTTGACTTTTCTATAATCCACACAGAATCGCACAGACCCATCGCTCTTAGGCACTAGAACAACTGGGCTGGACCAATCACTGTGGGATTCTTCTATTACCCCCATATCAAGCATCGCATCCAATTCCTCCCGAACAATTTTCTTTTTGTGTTCGGGTAGTCGATAGGGGCGGCTACGTACCACCACCCCCGGCTCGGTCTCGATGTGGTGATGGATGAGGTTTGTACATCCCGGTAGAGGGGAAAACACATCTGCAAACTCCTGTTGCAACCTGGCAACCTCCGCGAGTTGGCTCGGTGAGAGGTGGTCTCCGCAAGTGACCGGGGTGAACTGTTTATGTTTTGAGCTCACCTCCGGTCCGAGCTCCGCCTTCTCGGGAACCACCGTAGCCAACGTCACGGGGACCGCCTCCCTCCACAATTTTAGGAGATTGAGGTGGTATATTTGACGTGCGTCCCCTCTATCGGATCGTTTAACCTCATAATCGAGATCTCCCACTCGTCGTGTGACCTCAAAGGGTCCTTGCCACTTGGCGAGTAATTTAGAGCTCGATGTGGGAAGCAATACAAGCACTTTATCTTCACCGTTTTGGATGTGACCAATGCCTTGGGTTGAACCAGGCGTTGGTGGATAGTGGTTTGATTACACCTGGTATCCACCAACGCTTGGTGAGTACCCCCCTTGACACTTACCGGTATCCGGTACGCTCCGGCCCGGTCGGGGGCAGCCTGTGGGAGGTCAGAGACCCGCACCACCGTCCCCAGCTCCATCAGAGGGCACTGATCTCGGAAGTGGCTCGGGTCTCCGCACCTCCAGCAGGCCGGCCCAGGCGCCACGCCCGCACTTGCGTCGGCGGGCGCCCCCCCTGAGGGGGAGAGCGGCGGGGCACTGGAGTAGGGGAAGGTGTCGCCTCCCACACCCGGGGAACTGGTCTCAGGGGCTGGGTTCCTCCTCGTCTGCGTGGGGCAGGAACGGGACCTGGAGAGAGAGCAGACGAGAGAGAGAGAGGGGAGGGGGAAGAAACAGAGGGAGGAGAGAAGGTAGGAGGGATCTTCTGTCCTCGGGATCGCCGCCATGTGGTCCTCCGCAAGTCGGATAGCTTCCTCCAACGACGCCGGGCGGTGGCACTGGACCCACTCCGCCGTTCCTTTTGGCAGTCGAACTATGAACTGTTTCAGTACCACCTGGTCGATAATTCCCTGGACGTCGCAATCCCCCGCTAACAGCCATCTTCGGCAGGCGTCACGGAGCCGCTGGGCAAAGGCAAACGGGCGGTCAGAGCTTTCCAACTTCAAGTTCCGGAAGAGTTGACGACTTTCCTCCAGAGTGCGACCAACCCGTTACAAGATGGCTTTTTTTAGATCTCTGTAGGCCAGGAGGCTCGATGCTGGCAGTTGTTGAGCCGCGAGCTGGGCTTCCCCGGACAGTAGTGGGATCAGTCGGGCTGCCCATTGGCCGAGCGGCCAGCCCCAGATCTCGGCGGTCCGATCAAACAAATCCAGGAAATCCTCGGGGTCGTCCGCCGCCCCCATTTTCTGTAATGCTGGCGGGGGTAATGGCGTGGGTGTGTCCGGGGTCGCGGCTGAGGATGCCCCCTGGCTGAGGAGGCTCCGGATCGCCTGCCAGTCCTCGGCTTGAGCATGCATGAGCTCGACAAACCGGCGGTCTTGATCTTGTCGGAGCTCAAGCAGCATTTGTTGGTGGTTCCGATGTAGGCTGGCAAGGGCTTGGAGGATCTCCGCCAACTGGGAGGACTCTATGGGATGACCTCCATCCATCTTCGACCCAAACTTCAATTCCCGGGTTTCGGCACCAGTGTAAAAGAGGACGCGAGAAGCAGTTTTCCTTTTTCAGGTGACGCTTTTATTTCCCCTCTTCCTCGACACCACTTTATAGTTACGTTCATACACTCTATCCACACTAACACACACACTGCTTCTACAAATAACTTCCACTATTCAGGAATGGTCACTCTGGCTCAGCTCTGTCATATCCAGTCTCTCTCACTCTGAGCGTTGTGTCGCTCTCTTTATGCCGCTCTCCCCGTGCTCACTGAAATTAGAGACAGGTGTTAGACATAATTTAGCTCAGGAGTAAGCGCCCTTACCGCTTTCTCTCTCCGGAGAGATGCTTGACCACGCCCCCACTGCCACATGCACAATATCACTGTTTTTCTGTATTTTGGATCAAATAAATGCAGCCTTGGTGAGCAGAAGTGACTTCTTTTAAAAACATTAAAAAATCTTTCCTATCTAAAACTTTTAAACGGTAGTGTAGGTCTGAAGTTTTTAAGTCTTTATGTAAAGAAAATGTATAGTCAGATTACTTCTTTTAAATTAAACTTGATTTTGTGAATAAGCTACAAACAATACATTCAATCATTAAGTCTCCTCACATTCATTCTCTCTCAAGGGAGGGGTCTTTGTCTCAGGTGTGAATCACATCAATAATCATGATCATCCACGCCTCCTCGCATATGGCTTTTCTAACACTAAAAGTGTCTTACAAAAGTTAAATGACTATATTGTTTTGTATGAATGAGTGATCAGGATGGTTTTCACATCATTTTGTAGCAAAAACTCTAGGCTACAAGATCCAGTTCTCAAGTCTTGTGAACAAATGTTTAGTATGTGTTATATGGCCTTATTTCAGTGACTTTTTTTGTTTTTTCAAAAATCACGCATAAACGTTATTTTCTCAAAAATACAAACATGTACATACATGTTGCTCTCATATTGTTGTAGCCCGGTTTGTGCTGAATACAGTGTTATCAGACTTTAGCCATTAATATGTTTTTAAGCAACTGAAAAAAGCACAAATGTCAAGGCATGTCAAAACTTCTCCAGGGCCCAAAACACCCTCAGACCCCAGAGGGTTAAGTGTTTTTTTTTTATTATTATTTATTTATTTTTTATAGTGTTTCACTTGTTTTAGAGTTTTATTCATTACTAGGTTAAGCATTGTTTGTTTACAGTGTACTAAAGTCGCGTTTGTTCCCGTGTTTGTCATCTCGCACGACCCTCAGTTTCGGTAGCCACACGCACTAGCTTTGTTTTGCTAAACAGTAAGGTGTTTCAAGCTTTTTCACTTAACGACATGATAGCAGTGTATATATTTTAGGTGGACACGGCAGTGGACATGGCAAGTCTACCTGTGCAACTACTGAGCATGGACACCGACAAGGCACCACTCACAATAGCTTAAGTATTTATTTTTAACTGTTAACCTTATACATTCCTGTATGTCTACTCCCCACATAACATGTGCCCTCAAACACTTCCCTGTTGTCTGTTACAGACAGTTTACACAATGCAGATGTAGGATGCATGGCAACCCACACAACCTATGGCTACTTTGCACATCAGCACCTGCTCTGCTCTCATTTTTGGTTGGACTCTGGAACTGCCAGTCAGCTGTGAACAAAGCTGGCTTCATCATTCTTTGCAGTCAGCATTCTTGCACTGACCGAAACGTGGATATGCCCAGAGTATACAGCAACACCCTCTGCCCTCTCCAATTTATTCTCTCACACCCCTCGACACACCGGTAGGGGTGGAGGAACAGGTTTGCTCATTCAAAACAAATGGACATTTTCACCACTCTCCTCACTATGTAACAATACTTCATTTGAATTCCATGCTATCACTACAGCGCAACAAACCAAAATCTAAAGATCCAGCAGATCTGAGTAAGTATCAGTCTTTGCTTGCTTCGTTTTCTGATAACGTTACATCTGCAAAAACGTATTACTATCAGGACAAGATGAACAACTCCACAGACACTTGCAGCCTATTTAGGACATTTAACACTCTCCTCTGTCCTCCCCCTCCACCGCCTGACACCTCACTGACAGCAGATGTCTTCGACAATTTTTTTTACTGATAAGGTTACAGCAGTACATTCTCAGCAAAACACCCTCTCAAACACCAATCTCCTGTATACAGCTCTTCTCTCTCCATGTTCTCTCCTGTGACTGACACTGAGGTCTCTAAACTCCTCCTCTCTAACCACCCCACCACCTGCCCCCTGGACCCTATTCCTTCCCACCTTTCCCAAGCCATCTCTCCATCCATCCTACCTGGCACATCTTTTCCATATATCTATCTATCTATCTATCTATCTATATATATATATATATATATATATATATATATATATATATATATATATATATATATTTCTTGTTGCACTTGTCTTGGATACTATTTATTCTGATGCAATTGAAACTTTGTAATGCAGCATTTTTTGTACTACCATCTCTTTGAGATGAATCACTTATGATGTATTATTCCTCTTTTGTAAGTCACTTTGGATAAAAGCATCTGCCAAATGAGTAAATGTAATGATGTAGAGGCTAGAGGATGTGAGGAGTCTTGGAGTGATTTTAGACTCATCATTACTTTTCAACAATCTGAAAACAGAAAATCATGTATAAAAAATTATAGGGTGAGTCTATGTCCTTACATCACTCCCAGTTCATTCACTCGTCTTCTGCCAATCTTTTTTTCAGAATTTTATCTAATGCATTTCACAGATGATGTCTTAGCTGGACTCGACACTGAATCATTGGTTGAAGCTTTTAATAAATCTTGTACTTTTACGCTTGATAATGTCGAACCGCTCAAGCCAAGGACAGTTAAGGGTGTTTCACAGCCTTGGTTAAATGACGTCACCCGCGCTTTCAGACAAAAGTGCAGAAAAGCTGAGTGCAAGTGGAAACGAGACAAGCTTCAGGTGTTTTATGATAGTGTTTAACAAACTATCAGAGAGCTGTAAAGGACACTAAAGCCATGTTTTTCTCTACATTAATCTCTGATAATGCAAATTGACCAAAAGTTTTGTTCAAAACAATTGATTCTGTTTTAAACCCAACTAAAAATGCTTTTCTGGACGCCACCCAAGAGAACTGTGAAATATTTTTAAACTTCTTTAATCACAAAATTGAGCAGATTAAAGGTGTGATTGTACCTTCACAATTTGATCAACCACTAATTCCTTCCCTTTTCAGCTCCCTGACTCACTTTGAACCAGTTACATCAGAACAGTTAGCAGATGTAGTCTCTAAGATGAAGTGTTCCTGGACATTCTTTCTCCACACCTTCTTAAAGAAGTTTTCATGACTATCAGTTCCAGTGTGACTGCTATAGTCAACAGCTCATTAGCAAGTGGAGTTGTTCCAAGTAGTTTTAAACATGCAATTCTACATTCTTTGTTAAAAAACATTTTTTTTGATCTGACAGTACACAACAATTAAAGACCAACCTCCAAACTGTCTTTGATTTCCAAAATTTTGGAAAGAGTTGTTTATTTGCAGCTCTACTCCTATCTAAATACAACATTTAACATTTTAGATACATTTCAGTCTGGTTTCAGACACTTGCACAGCACTGAATCTGCATTGTTGAAGGTCACTAATGATATTTTACTCTCCATGGATTCAGGTTCACTTGTCGTCATAGTTTTATTAGATCTCAGTGCCGCGTTTGACACAATCAACCATAATATTCTCCTCAATCGTCTAGAATGTATGGTTGGCATTCAGGGGATGACCCTCCATTGGTTTTCCTCCTATCTAAAAGAAAGGACATTCTCTGTGAATTTAGGTAATTTTTCTTCTACCTCGGCTCAATTACAGTGTGGTGTCCCTCAAGGGTCGATCTTAGGACCCTTGTTATTTTCACTGTATATGCTTCCTCTGAGCTCTATTTTTCAGAAGTACAGCATATCTTATCACCGTTATGCTGATGATTCACAGTTTTATTTCCCAGTGAGTGTAGACAAGAATTGTTCATCTGAGAACGCCCTAAATTGCTTAAAGATAATAAACATTGGCTGGCAAACAATTATTTACAATTAAATGAAAGCAAAACCGAAGTTCTGATTTTAGGTTCCTCCATGTCCTACTTACCTGGCCTAGTTGCCCAGTTAGGTCCTCCGTTGTCGAATGTACAAGATCATGTGAGGAGTCTTGGAGTGATTTTAGACTCATCATTACTTTTCAACAATCAGGTCAGTGCTGTTGTCAAGGGCAGCAAGGGTAGAGATCTATCGCTAAAATAAAACATTTTCTTTCCCATAAAGACTTGGAAATTGTGATCCACTCACTTATTTCATCAAGGTTAGACTACTGCAACTCATTGTACATTGGTCTGCCCCAAACTGCATTATCCTGCCTACAGCTTGTTCAAAACGCAGCAGCTAGGCTTTTAACAGGGTCAACCTGGTTTTAGCATCTCTTCATTGGCTTCCAGTGAAATTCAGGGTCGATTTTAAAATTCTGGTTTTTGTCTACAAAGCACTATCTGGTTTCGTGCCCCAATATATCAGTGACCTTCTACACCCTTACTCCCTTACTTCTTCTGATCAACTTCTATTGAAGGTTCCTCATTGCCGCTATAGATCTAAGGGTGACCGTGCCTTTTCTGTGGTTGGTCCTAATCTATGGAATAGACTCCCTTTCCATGTGAGGTCAGCTTCATCATTAGCCATTTTTAAATCTTTTTTAAAAACATATTTTTATTCTGTGGCTTTTGAATAGATCATTGAATAAGTTGAAATGGATTAATACATTCAATGTTTTTATTTGATTATGTTTTATATTTAACTTTAAATCAATCTGTTTTTATATATTTTGTTTGTTTGATCTGTAAAGCACTTTGGGTCAACTTATGTTCTTTTAAATGTGCTCTATAAATAAAGGTTGACTTGACTTGACAACAGTGCTAAAGGCCCCATGGGGTAAAAGGCTCCTTAGATTTTATTTTCTCCCGAAACACTAAATAGCAACAAAACCTACCACAGCACATTCCTAAACACCTGTTTGCCACTATGCAAGGAAAATTTACCCGATCCATGAGATCTTTGCATGTGGTGTCTAAAGGTTTATTTTGAGGCAATTTGATCTAATATTTTATATATTTTAAAAATGTGCAAATGAAAATCCCTGAAATTAACACATTTATTTTAAGAGAAAATACTTATCATTTTCAGTTTTGTTCAAGGTCATTAAATCAAAAGTTTTTAATAACTCCAAAAAGTGAAAGGATAGTATTTGGGGTAAAAAGCCCCGAAATACCCCAAAAAGGCCCCTATAAACACATTGTTTTTCTTAAATGTGGGGAATAGATTTGTTCTAAAAAAAAAAAAAATTCAAAGTGGGCTCACATTGACTCATCCAATCAAAATGAAGATTAAATTGTTTATAGAATGCTTGATGTTATGAATGTGATTGAAAGGAAACAGGAAATCATGCACCCTTTTCTGAAGTAGTAATTTTGAGTAAGCATTATCTTAATTTGTTACTCAAAAAAAGTATCTTACTGTCTCAAAATTATTTGCATTAGTTGACAAATTTTGCACTATAACTATTGCCCCTATATTTACACGATATCACTTTAAACCCCATAGGGGCCTTTTACCCCAAATGTGTAGGGTAAAAGGCTCACTTGCCACCTTTTTTAAAAAAACTGAATTTTAATCCAAACAACCTTCCAATATTATTTCTTTTCACACAAATTATGTTGCTCCAATATTCAATAAAAACAAATCAATTATTTAAATCTTGATACATTTTGTGGCCATAAAAAAACAAATTTTCCTTAAGGTTTAGCCCGTTGTACCCTACTGTCACAAACGCCGGTGAAGATTCCTCAATCAACCACCGGAGGTCTCACTCACCTGAATATTAACACTGAACTACATTTCCCAAGTGCCCACATGCCTGGACTGATTACTCCACACCTGCCTCATATCACTCAAACTATTTAAGCCCAGTGTGCCTGTTCCTTCATTGCTAAGTCTTGTTTGCCCCGGCTATATTTCTGAGTGTTATTACCTACTGGGTTGATCTTCCTGTGTTTCACTCTACTTTGGATTACCCTTTACGATTCTCTGCTGCCTGCCTATCACTGTGTTTTGCCTGGACTATCACTATTGCTGTTTTGCTGCCTGCCCCGATCCTCTGCTTGTTTGACTATGTTTACTGCCCTGTCTCTGATATTGTTGGTTGCCCTGGTTATCCTACACATGCCTGTTTGTACTTTGAACTTGTGTTCTAATAAACCACACATGGATCCCACTCAGCCTGAGTCTGTGTTACACCTACACACAGCTTTATAGGGTTAATTTCACATTATATTTGTATACAATCTTGTGTAGTCTACACCTAAATAAAAGGTGTTTATTGTGTTTCAGATGGTTTTGAGAATGGCACACTTTTTAGCTGTGTCTGAAATGGTGCACTTTACAGTGTGCACTTACACTATGACCTCAGCCATCTAGTGTATGAATTTGCATAGGGTAAAATCACCAACTGAAAAACAAATATATATATATATATATATATATATATATATATATATATATATATATATATATATATACTACACAGAAGCATTAACCTTATTTCAATTGGAGGAAATGGCTTTTCAGACCCATCTGATGTGTTGCGGCTAGCTTTAGCACATTAGCAAACCTCAATCCATCACTAACATTTTAAATAACATACACAGCATGGGGTGATGGTAAAGCATTCAACTCACATTTGAAAGGTGCTGTCTTCACAGGAGTTTCGCTTGTAGCCACAATCATGATTAATTACAGTTGTTTTGTTAGGCCAGTATTGTGGGCAGGTAACCCCGCCCCTCCCGCTATGTAGGGCAAGCGTGACCGCTAGTTTCCCTAGCCTATCCCTCTTCTGGTAAGCATAAGCCATGTGATTTACATACATTGTAATCCAGTGTTTTACATTAGGCCACATTACCATGTGCTTGTAATAAGAGTCGGTACTATTTCTTGTTTATTTTATCTGTGTTCTCTTTGATTGTCTTTAGGTCTGTAAATTTATAAAAATAAAAAAATATTTTACCCAAATTATTTAATAGATGTCAACTGATAAAAAATGTTACCCAAATTATTTAAATGATATGCAGATGAATTAATAAATCGTAATTAATCACTGAAATCAATATTTGCTTTGAAAAGCCCTCAAATTAACAATTCAAGGCATTACATGGTGGCAGAAGAAAGCATTAAATAATATTTTTCTCAATACTCAGTCGCTTTACAGAGTAGTCATTTAACAAAGAAGAAAAAAAATCAATGGCATGGGTTGTCATAACACAAAGCAAAAAGGTGAGTTTTAAGATTTGAAGGTAGACAAGGAGGAAAGTTCACAGAGTGAGGGTGGAAGAGAGTTTCAGAAGCATGGGGCAACACTGACAAAGACCTGCCACACACTGAAGACAACCTAAACCTAAATATGGATGGTGAGAAGATTAGCTCCAGAGTACTGTAGAGTATGAGAGGGTGAGTAGGAAGATAGTAATTCTGTCAGACAGAGAGGAGCAAGACTGTGTAGAGCTTTAAAAGTTATGATTATAATTTTGAATTGAATGCGATAAGACACAGGAAACCAGTGAAGCTGACACAGAATGGGAGTGAAAGGTTCAGATTTCTTCATGCGTAAGGGCCCTTGCAGCTGAGTTTTGAATATACTGAAGTCACTTTAGAGTTTAAGAGGGAAGACCAAAAAGAAGTGAATTACAGTAATCTAGCCTCCTACTCAACAATGGCCGAAGATGGGCAACATTGTGCAGTTGAAAAATGTATGCTTTTCTGACATGATTAATATGCACTTTAAAGGTTAGTGGGAGTCAAAGATCACCTCTAAATAACGAATATTGGAGGATAGCTGAACTGCAACACTATCTATGTTCAAACTAAGTTTGTGTTCAGAGTAAAGAGTTCCCTATCTGTCACTCACTCGACATTGTGTCGATGTAGTGACACTAGGGGTCACTCTTGGGAGCCCAAAACACCTCTGATCTTTTGAAAAAAAGGCCAATGAGAATTGGCGAGTGGAATTTGCATGCCACACCCCTGGACATACCAGTATAAAAGGAGCTGGTATGCAACCACTCATTCAGATTTTCTCTTCAGAGCCGAGCGGTTGCATTCAGTGCACTGAATACAATTCCTCTAGAAAAAAAAAAAAACTCACCTCGCTAAAAAGACTGCTGGATTTGATGCCGCATTTCAGCGGCTTCTCCCCCTCTGTGCTGTGCAGTGCAGAGAACACCCCTGGGCGCTTCGGCAGAGCAAAAAAAAAAAGAGTATATTCTGAAAACAGTATATTTTCTATTCATAAAAGTGTGGCACACATGGAACATCTTTTTAAAAATGCCTTGCCGTTTGTGTGTTATTCCTTGTTGTGGTCGCTATCTCACCGCTTCCGATAGCCGTGATCGCTGTCTTATGTGTCTGGGCGCTGCCCATGCGGAGACATCATTCATGGATGGATCATGTTCTCATTGCGAGAGCATGACCATGGCAACGTTGCGGTCACGGCTTGCATTTGTAAGAAAGAAAGCCACCCCAGTGGCTCCCCGCCTCAGTCCTTCTACCTACGGGTATAAGGCCCTGCTGGTTAGCACTGGGGGCGATTTGGGGACCTCAATGGGACCACCTCCGTCAGGTATCCCCCCACGGACCTCCCATTCCACAACATGCTCGCTTGCCCTGATCGCGTGCTCAGACGAGATCGCCGGCTCGTCTCAGGGCAGGTTTGACATCTCGTCTGGCGCCCTGGAAGATGTTGAGTTATCGAGCGCAGAATCGGAGAGCGGGCTCGTCCGGTCTGACGCTGAGGCTTCGGCTGGGCTTCCTCCTTCGGGAATGGTCGCCCAGTCTCAGGCCGACGCAGAAATGACAGACATGCTTTCCCGGGAGGCTGCGAGCGTCGGGCTAGAGTGGAACTCTCCCCTGATCCCTCATGGCTCGATGATTGGTTCCTGGGCTCGGGGCGCCACGCCCCGCCCATGTTCTTTTCTTCCCGGAAGTGCATGAGGAGCTGACAATGTCGTGGGAGGCACCTTTTACTGCCCGGTCCCGATCTTTCAGCTCCCCCGCTCTCGCTACCCTCGATGGTGGAGTGGCCAGGGGGTATTCGGTGATCCCCCAGGTGGAAAAGGAGTTCACGGTGCACTTGTGTCTGCAGAGCGCCGCCACCTGGCGCGGGCGCCCGAAGCTCCCGTCCAAAGCCTTTAGGTTTACGTCGTCTCTGATGGCTAAGGCCTACGGTGCCGCTGGACAAGCCACCTCTGCCCTGCACGCCATGGCTCTCCTGCAAGTACATCAAGCCAAGGCACTAAAAGAATTGCACAAGGGTAGTTCTGACCCAGGATTGATGCAGGAACTGCACTCAGCGACTGACCTCGCTCTCCGGGCGACGAAGGTCATAGCACAGTCTCTCGGGCAGGTGATGTCCACTCTCGTGGCCTGGCGAATTCCCCTGAGGAAGGACCTTCTGTCTCAGGGACGGGGCACCATCTGGCACCCGCGACCAGACCTCTGGAATCTCCATGTCTGGCCCTTGGATGGGATGCGGAGGACTTAAGTGGCCTACCGCCCGTGGTAGTAGACACGATCACTCAGGCTAGGGCTCCCTCTACGAGGCACCTGTATGAAGTGCCGTCTGTTCGCTAAGTGGTGTTCTTCCCGACGCGAAGACCCCCAGAGATGCACAGTCGGATCGGTGCTTTCCTTCCTGCAGGAGAGGTTGGAGGGGCGGTTGTCCCCCTCCACCTTGAAGGTGTATGTAGCCGCTATTTCGGCTCATCACGATGCAGTAGATGGTAAGTACTTGGGGAAGCATGACTTGATCATCAGGTTCCTGAGAGGCACTAGGAGGTTGAATCCCTCCAGACCATGCCATGTTCCCCCGTGGGACCTCTCTGTAGTCCTTCAGGGTCTACGTGTAGCTCTCTTTGAGCGCTTAGAGTCAGCTGAGCTTAAGGCACTCTCTTTCAAGACTGCCCTCCTGACTGCGCTCACTTCCATCAAGAGGGTAGGGGACCTGCAAGCGTTCTCAGTCAGCGAATCGTGCCTGGAGTTCGGTCCGGGTTTCCTGAGACCCCGACCGGCTATGTGCCCAAGGTTCCCATAACCCCTTTTAGGGATCAGATGGTGAACCTGCAAGCACTGCCTCAGGAGGAGGCAGACCCAGCCTTGGCGTTGCTGTGTCCAGTGCGAGCTTTACGCATCTATTTGGATTGCACGCAGAGCTTTAGAAGCTCCGAGCAGCTCTTTGTCTGCTTTGGTGGACAGTGGAAAGGAAGTGCTGTCTCCAAACAGAGGATCGCCCACTGGGTTATTGACGCCATCGCTATGGCACATCAAGCTCAGGACAAGCCACCCCCTGTGGAGTTACGAGCCCACTCTACCAGGAGTGTGGCAGCCTCCTGGGCCCTGGCCAGTGGCGCCTCTTTGGCAGACATCTGCAGAGCAGTGGGCTGGGCAACACCCAACACCTTTGCGAGGTTCTACGATCTCCGGGTTGAGTCTGTTTCGTCCCGTGTAGTGGCAGGCACAAGCAGGTTAGTTCCGGGACAGCTGGCCGGGTCTACCACTTGCGCATAGCGCCTTTCCCCTCCCTTGAGGGGAAGATGTGTGCTCTTGACTCCCAGTAGTGTTCACAGACTGTGATCCCTGGAAGACTTCCTCCTTAGTCCTGTGGCAGTCGAGTTTGCAGAGAAACTCGCTGCTGGCTCAGTAAGTGCGCTGGTAAGGTAACCTAGGTGGTTTGTGGGAGAAAGCCCTATTCATTTAAATTGCCAATGGACCCATAGTAGGGGCGATGGATCGTTCCCCTTCTGTGGACTCCCACTTGCCCACTAACTTGGTGGCCAATTGTCACTTTGCCATTACTTCAGAGTAAGTTTCATTTTCCTCCTTACCTCGCCATATGGACACCTCTAGGGGCACTCTCGAGTTGTCATGGTCACTTCAGGGCATGCCCATGAGCCACCTACTGCCCACGGAGCATTTAGTAATGTAAACAGCATCCACAGAGCCCCTATTTGTCCACAAACCCACTAGTCTTCCTGTGTCCATGAACTCACTTCCTGTGTCCCCCTTACCCACTAGTCTTCATCATAGTCTTCCTCTTGTCCACGAACTCACTTCCTGTGTCCCCCTTACCCACTATTCTTCCTCATAGTCTTCCTCTTGTCCACGAACTCACTTCCTGTGTCTCCCTCACCCACTATTTTTCCTCATAGTCTTCCTTCTGTCCACAGAACCATTATCTGTCCCATTACCCACTAAATACCACTTTGGCATGCCTTTGCCCCCAGTGAGCCCCCTGTTGCCATTCATTGCCTTAATTTATTCCAGGCAGTGCCCAGGCATCCCACATGCCCCCTATAAGTGTGTTTTTAGGTGTTCCTGACACTAATTTGTTTTAATACATTTTTTCAATCCTCATGGGACACACGGCGGTGCCTGCTGTGCCCACCTAGAGTCCTTTAAAGGTGTTATCTGACGTTTGACCAAAACTTCACAGAAATCATTAGCCCTTTCGATATGTCTTCAAGAGGCCCACGAGGGGTCACTCTGTGAAATTTGTGGTCTCTGGGACCTCTGGGCACACTGCCAGGGCGCATCCCATGAGCAATTTATTCCATTCATTTCTATATGTGTTTCGTGGACACCCCTCAGAAAGCTCCAAATGACTCCAATTCACAGGGGCCCTTTAGACAGTGTGCAAAGTTTGAAGTCTGAATGAGTTAAGTGCTTAATTGGCTGACTTGTGAATGAAAAGTGACAGTTGTTTTCCTATAATATTTTTCTTGATTTTTTTTAAAGTACTTCCCAAACTCTGAGGGACACAGCTTTTTATTATGTTGTTTCTAAGGGCCCTACGATGAAGCATTCGAAGCTCCTAGTCTTAGCACCAAAGTTAAGGTTATTTTCACCAGGTCACACAGGAAGTGCTCATGTGCAATCTATTTCAAGGCCACCAAATAGGTGGTCTGTGGACAGTAATGTTTCATGCAAAATCAATATTTTCAAGACTTGTGGGTTATGTAAATGTATTCAATGGGAAGCCCTTAGCACCGTGCATGTAGTTTAATCCCAAAACTCATCCTAATAACTATAAATTATTTGATGAATGTACTGGTGCATTTAGGCCTCTCAGGCAGTCTGTCTCATAGGATTCTATGACAGGCAGAGAGATCTATTGAAAATAATGAAAAATACTTTTCTGCATCCTAGGCCTTAGTCCTCTTAGTACTTCAATAAGGGGCACTCGACATGTCAGCATGTGAAATTTGGGGTCCGCAGGACCTCACGGAGCGATGCTACAGTGCATCCCACAAACAGTTTATACCATTCATTTTCACTAGTGGCTTGGTGGACACCACTCAGAAAGAAATTTGAAATCTTTAGCTTCTCAGGGGCCCCTTAGTAAGTGTGCAAAGTTTGAAGTCTGAATTTCTTTGTTAAATGCTTTTGACTTGGATTTTTAATAGGTTGTTTCTGAAGGCCCAACGATGAAGCATTCGAAGTCACCAGGTCTTAGCCCCAAATTTAAGGCTGTCCACAAAACCTCTATGGAATTGCATTGGTTTAATGGGTAAGTGGGATGTCTAGAACAGGGGGTTCTGAAGGCCAAAGGACCTTGAAATTTGAGATCCTTGACCGTCAGGGGCTCCTGAATTGGGCCCCAATTTGGGGTCTCTAGATCCTTCCTGAGTGTAGATCCCAACCCTAACCCTAGTTGTCTCTAATCTAATTGAAGTGGCTCTGTCAAGCTGTGAGTGCAAGAGACCTGTGTGAGAGAATCTTGCATAAACTCTAATAAAGACTTTTTCTAGAGCCTCGTGCTCTTGACATGTCTTTCGAGGGACATTGGGTTACCACCATGTGAAATTTGGGGGTCGTGGGACCTTTCTAGAAAAGTCCCACCTGCAATTTATTCCATTCGTTTTTGGTAAGTGATTGGTGGATAGTGCTCAAAAAGGTCCAAATGCCCCAAAATTTACATATGCATCTCGTTAGGGTGCTCTTAGGCCATGACCAGAGTTCTGTGATCCTTTGACCTTTTTTCACTTAATTGGCCCAATTAGGGACATCATCCACAGACCCTTTATGAAAAATGCATTGGTTTAATGGGTTTAATGGTTTAAAAGGTCACATGCTCTTGAAATTTAAGATCCGCGACCGTCAGGGGCCCCCAAATCAGGTTCTAGAATTTGGAGGTCATAGGTGCTTGCTAAGTATTAAAGTCTTTGATGAATGTACTGCTGCACATGGGCCTACAGGGCAGGCTGTGTAAGGTCCACCTATTGGTCCAATGGCGGCATCCAATAGTGTGGCTGAAGGTACCTGCATGTCACTGTCTTTTTATAAGCTGTAAATAATACTTTGATTATTTGATTTGAGTTCCATGTTTTATTAATCTTATCATTAATTCTTTATTTCATCTGACTCCAATTATGAAAAACCTCGATGATGTATCTATGCTCTGAATTTAAGTTTTGTATCTTATTATTTTTAGTGATTCTCTCTTTTAGACTGCATTTGTTATTTCAATGTTATTTGGCTCCTGTGCCAGCCGGACACAGGTCCTTTAACTACAAATTCTTCAGTTTCAGATATTAGTAAGTTTTAGACTAAGTCCTTATAGGTTCTCGGCTTTAACCGTTTAGTCTTGTTTGGCTAAGTTCAGTATAGATTCTAGACTCACCGTTTAGCCCCAGTCAATTAAGTTCTGTTTTACAGATTCTCGGTCCTACTCTTAGTATTCCCATTTAATTCTACTTGGCTAAGTTCTATTATAGGTTCTTGGTTCGCCGTTTAGCCTTTTAGTACATACTTAACTAAGGGGTTACTTCTGAAGTAGCTTAGTTAAGCCAACTCTGACCATATATTTGTAGTTTATAAGAAATATACTAGAAAACAGTCCTTCAGAATGAATCATAATAACAATTTATTTTACCAGGTAATAGTAATACATTCAAACAATCCAATTAAAATAATAAATCAAACTCAAAACTAACAGTGAACCAAGTGTAGTAATATAATTAAGGTTGCATTCATTCAAACATTTACCAAACATAAGAAATTCAAATTGCATACCTGGTAGATTAAAAAACAACACAAAATGTTTTCTGTGTGGGTCTTCTGGCTATAGAGACCCTGATTCCTTTGTCATCTCTCCTTAGATACCAAACGATTCTATTGTTATTTCAGATGTGTATGTTTGATGTTATTCAGGATTTGGTTTACAATTTAGGGGTTTGAAGGTACACCTTTAAAACTTGTGATTGAGTAGGTCATTTGATGTTTACAAAGAATGCACCTAATCTGCATACAGCATCTGGTCCCTGTGAGAGACTTGGGAGGGGCATGTCCTGGATAGAATACAGTATTTTACTAAGTTCTTAAATTGTACTTGTGATTTGACTTTGCTGAAAGGCAATGAGACCGTGAGACCTCTTGAATGATACCAAACATGTATGATCAGAAAATCTTTTACATTACAGAACAGGATAAGTTTTAACTTAGTTTTTGGTGTCCTTAAAGTGACCTGAGGTGTGAGAGAGAGCAGATGTGAGTGTGATTTGCGTTTTATGGTCCCTAATCAGTGGGGTGTGTTGTCTCAGGTAGAGATGTCTTCTGTGTGAGAGTTTTATGATGTTGATTCTCGCAGAGTTCTTTTACTTTTACTGGAAATGGTGCCTTTTGGGTGTAGACATCCTGGTGCCAGCCTTACAGCTGTCTCATTGATTCCTATGACAAGCAGGGAGATCTATTGAAAATAATGAAAAATACTTTTCTGCATCTTAGGCCTTAGTCCTCTTAATTGGATGTCGAGGGGAACTCGACGTGTCACTGTGTGAAATTTGGGGTCTGTCAGACCTCTGGGCACGCTGCCAGGGCGCATCCCACGAGCAATTGATTCCATTCATTTCTATAGGTGTTTCATGGACATACCTCAGAAAGCTCCAAATGACTCCACTTTGAAATCTATAGCTTTTCAGGAGGGCCTTAGACAGTGTGCAAAGTTCAAAGTCTGAATGAATTCGATAAGTGTTTAATTAGCTGACTTGTGCACCTAAACAAGAATATTTTCTAGAAGTATTTCCCAATCGGTGAGAGACACGGATTTTTAATACGTTGTTTATGAGGGCCCAAAGATGAAGTATTCGAAGCCCCTAGGTCTTGGTATCAAATTTAAAGTTATTTTCACTAGATCACACAGGAAGTGCCCACGTGCAATCTGTTTCAAGGCCGCTAAATAGGTGGTCCGTGGACAGTAATTTATTTGCTAATTATAAGTTTTTCAAAGTTGTAAGCTACAAAAATGCATTTATATGAGTGCCCTGAGTGTTATACATATTTTGTTTTTGTTTTTTGTTTTTTTGTTTTTTTGCAATTAACAATTTTGATTGATTCCAATGAGAAATCCAATAAACATAACAGGAAACACGGAATCACATTACATAAACCTAAACCCTTCCCACCGAACATTCCCACCCCACACACACCCCAGTGGCCTGACATCAAACCAATAATGACACACAAAATAAACAATAAATCAACAGACATTATTCAGAAAAAAATAAAATAAAATAAAGAAATGAAAAAAATAAATAAGAACGTACACACACACATATTCAATATTACCCATCTCCCTCCAACATCTCCCCCCGAGAGCCCTCTACAAAATCCAAATACCTACCCCATTTTTTATAAAATTATCCCGTATTGCCCAGCCTTCTACAAACCATCCCCTCAAAAGCCGCCACCCTGCCCAATTCCACGCACCACTCCAAAAACTAGGGTGCTCCAGCTGATTTCCATCCCCTAAGGATGACTTGCCTTCCGATCATGACACCAGCCAGGACCCAACTCTTCATGAACCCATCTCCTACATCAATGACCGTCCCATCGCCTAGAACACAGAGCCTGGGGCAAACCTGAAACCTGAGCAGCCAACACCTCACAAATAAAATTCGGAACCCTCAACCAAAAATCTTGAATCTTTAAACACCACCAAAAAACATGGGCCATGGGCGATTGGCATCGCCAGCAGGTGGGTGTGTCTTTAAGACCAAGCCTATACAATCTAGAGGGGGGTCCAATAGAATCCATGCAAAATTTTGAATTGCATAAGATGCATCCTTGCATCTCTAGATGCAGACTTAACATTTTTAAGAATCCTAGCCCAAACTCCCTACTCCAATACCAAGTTGAAGTCTTTCTCCCATACTCTCTTAAGAGAGGTTAAAGCTCCATTCCCTAAACTCTGAATTAACAGGGAGTAATACACTGATGCCTCATGACCTTTTCCAAAAGCAAAAATCACCTCTCCTAGAGTATCTGCTGCTTTAGGGGTGTGTGTGCTACTCCCAAAGACAGTACAAAGAAGGTGGCACAGTTGTAAATACCTATAAAACTGAGATCTGGGATCCCAAAATGCTGAACCAGATTTTCAAATGATCTCAACACTCCACTCTCATATAGATCACCGAGTGTAGTAACCCCCCTCCCAATCCACTCCGACCAGCATAAAGGGGACTTCTCAGGTTCTGCCATATGCTTGAGGCAACATTTAAATAAATGTCCGATTTAAACATTCTGGACACTTTTGTCAATACCGAGTGTACATGCGAAATAACCGGTTGTGACTTAACTTCTCCGGTTAGTTTAATAGAGAGGCTTTGCAATGGCGAAATAGGGGCAAGAACTTCCTGTTCAATACCAAACCAGGGAGGGGCTCTCTCAGGTGGAAGGGGCCAATGAGCCAAATGTCTGAGACTGAATGCATAGTAATAAAACAAAGTCTTGGGTAGACCTAGCCCACCTTTGTCAATTGACCTATGTAACTTATTGAAATGCAATCTGGGATGCTTACCATTCCAAAGGAAGGACTATGTTATGCTATCAAATTGCTTGAAATAAGAGAGGGGGACATCTACAGGGAGAGATTGTAGCAGGTAGTTACATTTTGGAATACAATTCATTTTAATAACATTAACCTTCCCAATCATTGATAAATGTAATAAAGCCCACCTGCTGACATCGCTCGAAAACCTTTTTATTAAAGGGTCAAAATTAACTCTAACTAAATCACACAAATTTACTAGGAATAAAATCCCCAAATACTTAATGCCCTATTTGGGCAACTGGAAGGTGCCCGGCTGGATAGCCGTTACTGGACAATACGCTGTCAGAGCTAAAGCTTCGGATTTAGACCAATTGACTTTGTACCCTGATAGCTTAGAAAAAGAGTTCATAATTCTGTGGAGGCAAGGCATAGATCTAGCAGGGTCAGAGACGAATAATAAAATATCATCTGCATAAAGCACAAGCTTATGTGCCACACCTCCCGCCAGCACCCCTGGAAAATCATCCTCCTTTCTTATCACGGCTGCTAATGTTTCTAGGGCAGAACAATAATGGGGAAATAGGGCAACCCTGCTGGGTGCATCTATCCAGAGTAAAATAATCTGAAATGAATCCATTTGTTTGTACCGCTGCTACAGGGTGTCTATAAAGTAACTTAGTCGAAACCAATAAATGTACTCCCGAACCCATACGTTTCCAAAATCTTAAAAAGATAATCCCATTCTACGATATCAAATGCCTTTTCGGCGTCAAGTGAGATGGCAGTGACTGAAGACTGATCATTCGCCACTGACCACATGATATTGATTAAACGCCTAATGTTATCAGAAGAGCTATGGCCCTGAACAAACCCCACCTGATCTATATGTATAAGAGATGTCATAACTTTACTTAATTTTTGACAAAATTTTTACATCTAGCTGGATCAGGGAAATTGGATGGTAACTCTTACACTCACTTGGATCTTTGTCTTTTTTAAGAATCAGACTGATCCAGGCTTGTGTCATGGTTGGAGGAAGCTTTCCATTCTTTAAGATTCCGTATAAACTTCTAACAAAAGTGGGGCCAATTCTGTAGCATAAGATCTAAAAAATTCAGCGGCAAAACCGTCTGGCCCCGGAGCCTTGCCTGTAGGCAAGGCCTTAATTACCTCGTCAAGCTCTTCCAAGGTTATCTCAGAATCAAGAGAATTTTTTTGCTCAATTTAGGGAGTTCTAATGGTTCCACAAATTTTCTACTATCTTCATCAGTGGATGAAGACGTGGAACTATAGAGATCAAGATAGAACTCTTTGAAAGCATTATTAATATCAATGGCTGAGGTAAATATTTCACCACCAGCAGATTTCACTGAAGGAATGGTAGAAAAAGACTCTCTCTGCTTTATATATCTAGCCAAAAGCTTCCCTGCTTTGTCCCCCGACTCAAAGTATGACTGTCTTGCCTTGAACAAGCATGGGTTGGGGCAGAATCAGGCGTGGTGGTGACATGGCCTGGAGCTGACTCTGGCTTGGCTGTGACATGGCCTGGAGCTGACTCTGGCTTGGCTGTGACATGGCCTGGAGCTGACTCTGTCTTGGCTGTGACATGGCCTGGAGCTGATTCTGGCTTGGCTGTGACATGGCCTGGAGATGACTCTGGCTTGGCTGTGACATGGCCTGGAGATGACTCTGGCTTGGCTGTGACATGGCCTGGAGCTGACTTTGGCATGGCTGTGACATGGCCTGGAGCTGACTCTGGCATGGTGGTGACATGGCCTGGAGCTGACTTTGGCATGGCTGTGACATGGCCTAGAGCTGACTCTGGCGTGGCTGCCATGACATGGAATTCTGGCTTGGCGGCCATGACGTGGGGCAAAGTTGTGGAAGGCGGAGCCGTGGTAGGCTCTAGGAGCGAAGCCGTAGAAGGCAGAGCCATGGTAGGCTTGAGATTAAGAGTCTTGGATTATTGGGAAAAGATCTCAGTGGTCGTGAACATGAGCAGAGTCTTGGGAGTGACCTCTGTGGTCGTGGGCATGGACTGAGTTTCGAGAATGACCTCTGTGGTCGTGAACATGGGCAGAGACTCGGAAATGACCTCTGTGGTCATGTACATGGGCAGAGACTTGTAAACGACCTCTGTGTATGTGTACATGGGCAAAGACTTGGAAACAAAAGCCTTTGTCCTCCTCCTCCTCCGGGAGGCTGAATTTGGCAATGCAGGCTCTGGGACGGATGAGGCTAGCAACACAGGCTCTGGGACGAACAAGGCTGGCAATGCAGGCTCTGAGATGGACAAGGCTGGCAATGCAGACTCTGGGACGGATGAGGCTGACAATGCAGGCTTTGGGACAGACGATGCTGGCAGCTCATTGGCAGTGGCAGGCATGGGCGTTGGCTCGTTGGCCGTGACAGGCGTGGGCATTGGCTCATTGGCCGTGGCAGGCATGGCCGTTGGCTCTTTGGCCGTGGCAGGCATGGCCGTTGGCTCTTTGGCCATGGCAGGCGTGGACGTTGGCTCGTTGGCCGTGGCAGGCATGGGCGTTGGCTCGTTGGCCATGGCAGGCATGGGCATGGGTGTTGGCTCGTTGGCGTGACAGGCGTGGGCGTTGGCTCGTTGGCCGTGGCAGGCGTGGGCGTTGGCTCATTGGCCGTGGGTGTTTGATTGATAATATTACATGAAAATAGCAGGAAAAGCCATAAACATGATTGTCCACAGACCACCTATTTTCTGCACTTCAAATAAACTGCACTTTAACGTGGGTAAAGTGGACAAATAATTTGTCCTTGGACAGCCCGACTACCTCCCGGACACACACCGAGGGTCCTTGGACCAACAGGGAGGAAGTTGTTCAATTTAGTGGATAAATGGCAAATAGTTGTTTTGTGGTCAGCCCCGTCCCCTACCGGAAACACTCCAGGGGTCCGTGGTCCCCCAGGGACAAAGTCCTGTAATATAGTGGGTACGTGGACAAATAGTGTGTTCGTGGTCAGCCCCACCCCCTCCCGGACATGCCCCCATGGTCGGCCAATCAAAGGATCGCTTCTGTGGGCTTTTCCCCCAAAATAGCTGGTAAGGGGACGTTTAGTGGCTTTGTGGGATGTGAGGGTGGTCCTTAGCCCCCCGAGCAGGAAGTGATGCAATATAGTGTGTATTTGGATGGATAGGGTTTTTGTGGTCAGCCCCCACCTTCCCCAAAAAAGAGCCCACCTGTGGTTTATTTGAATGGAGAGGGAGCCCATTGCAATAAGCCTGCGGTGGGACGTGGTGGCGCCACCCAGCGGTTGGCTGCAGAACTGCAAGAAAAACGTTCAGTTTTTGACCGCTTGTAGCACGGCCACCGTGGGGCACAGCCGCTCGGGGACACCTCTGGTCGTCTCCGGAGGACCCACCGGTCGACGTGGAAATGCGCTACGCTTTGGCAAAAATCATGTAGGGGATGACGCTTGGGGGGGGGGCTACCACAATCACCCGCACCTGGAAACACCGAAACCACCGGAATTGGGAATAGCTGGCACCAATTCCTCACATCAACGGAGCACTACATAAACCACCACAAAACAATCACATGGGGAGCACCAACAAGAAGACTGATACTAATGTTTCTCTCTGTCTCCATTTTCAGACTAAAAAGCCAAGAGCACCGCAAGCCACTCAACAACAAATTTCCTCGACACCCTCACGCTCACGAGGACTCAGCCTCTCACACCCAGAGAAAACACCCGAGCACTTCAAGCCACCCGCAGCATTGCCATCTGCACTTCTTGTATAAAGACATCTGACTTGTAATAAACACCCTTCTGGGAACGTTGAAGCATTTCCCTTTGTCTGTACCTCATTCTCAAACCCGCTACATTGTCCTTGTTAGAGCCAGTTGTCCCTTGTCTTTGATGACTGTAGTGTACACCTTTGTATGAAATCTTCAGTTTTTTGGCAATTTCAATGATTGACAGACGAGTTTCTAGAGAAAGCTGTTTCTTTTTTGCCATTTTTGACCTAATATTGACCTTAAGACATGCCAGTCTATTGCATACTGTGCCAACTCAAAAACAAACACAAAGACAATGTTAAGCTTATTTAAATAGTTTCAACTGCGTTTTAAATAATGACAAGTGATTTTCTAGTATCAAATTAGCAATTTAGCATGAGTACTCAAGGATAAGGTGTTGGAGTGATGGCTGCTGGAAATGGGGCCTGTCTATTTGATCAAAAATGACTTTTTTCAAATAGTGTTGGTGATGTTTTTTTACATCAGTAATGTCCTGACTATCCTTTGTGATCAGATGAATGCCACCTTGGCGAATTAAGTACAAATTTCCTTCCGAAATAGCAAAATCTGTACATTATTCCAAACTTTTGGCCGCCAGTGTATATAGCAGGTGAAAGCCTTGCTGATGGATCATGCCTACCATCAGTCCCTGTTCTATGGGGGTGCTTGAAGCACCCTCAAACGAAACTTAGAGCACCCTCAGTTGCAGACCAGGGCAAACTACTGCCTGCAGGTTGATATATCATGAAAATTTTTTATTAGATCTTTAATTTATCTGGCTTTTGGACCTATTGTGCATCCACAAGCTTTTAATATGCTCAGGGTTGCCAGATAATAGATGCAAAACACCCCAATCAGAGATTTATACTTACATAAATTGGAAATATTTTGCCTTATGTCATACTTAATTTATGCAATCTGGCAACCATGCATGCGAGTGCACGCTTTCTCTCTCCTCTTCGCAAAAAACAAAACAAAAACTAAGCGCTCAATAGTGCACGGAGGGGACACACGAGCAAATCCAAGTGAGAGAAGAAAATGTTTGTTTTTTGTGTTATTTGTGAAATGCTGAAGTCCCTCATACCTGTATGTGAATGTTACTCTGGCATTAATCATTTATCAGTATCAAGCAGCCTGTTTTATTCAGTTGTGTGCTGAATGTTATGCCAAACAAACCACTGACAAGACCCACATCATGACTCATGAGTGTGTACACAGGTTGATAATGTTTTGAGAATAAAACAAGTAAACGGGTCCACTTTGCGGCCAACATTAAAATATGCTTTTAGAATCTCTTTCCCGAATATTTTATTTTACTTTTAAACCAGACTCCTGATGTACTGTGTTACATTGAATACTAAATTATCACTGCATTGAAGTATGGTAAAATAATCAATTAATAATTTTACTCAGCCTTTATTCAGTTTTACTACCACATGATAGAAAGTATAGCAGCAAAACTTCAAGCAATCGCAGAGTGGTCCCATCAGTATGTATACACTTCAGAAAATTGTGCATCATTCACTGAGTGCATGAGTGCACTACCACTTCTGGGCTTAAAAGATACAACTATGCAAACTTTTGATCTTCTCTCTTGCATGTTCTACTTAACAGCTGATGTGGCCCCAATACCAAAATAATTGCACACCCCTGCTCAATTGAATATGCAAGACTAATACTGTAAATTGGCAAGCAGATTTCCTTGAATCCCAGCAAACACACAAAAAGAATTGCATTTTGTGAATGCACAAAATGCTGCATCAAAACTTATAAACGTGTATGATTTTGCAAATCAGTATGTCCTAATCTGCAGGCACAGCATTTTGCTGTCATATTCAGCGACAGATCATGGGGGAAAAAACCTTGAAGCAATAAATATTTTGTACATTAAACAAACAAACCTTTCTTTATGATGTTTAAGTAGCATTTAAACATGATTTAATCTATTAAAAAATTTGTAATTGTGATACATCTCCACTTTATACAGAGCACCCCCATTATTTTCAGAAGCACCCTCAGTGATTCTGATCTGGAACCGGGCCTGCCTATCATACCTGGAATTTTTGGATAGAGAGAGAGAGTCCCAGCAGCCTGATTCAGGATTTAAAGATGGCTTTGCCACAGGAATTTCAAGCCTGTGTGTTGCTGAGAGCAATGTTAAAAATAGATGCAATGTTATGTTCTAGAATATTACACAAACCACAAAAAGTTACTTTGTGGGACAATGCTGTCATGATTTTGTCTGACAGGACTGTGACATCATCGTCCCATGTCTATCTTGTGTTGCGTTTTCTGTCACTGTGTGAGCGCTCAGTTTCGGTTTTTATTTCCCTGCCATGCGCTCCTCTGTTGGTCTCATGTTTCATGTTCAGAGCATGGTGTCTGGATCCTGGCTTCCCTGTCTGGTTCGGTTTCGGTTGGTGTCGCGATCCACACACTTATGCTCCTTGTTCTGTCTGTTATTGCCATGGGTGCATCGCATTTATGTCATCTTGGAGGCATGCACTCTCGTCAATCTTTTCAGTCTGCCTCGTTTCATGTCCGGAGCACGGTGTCTGAATCCTGACTTCCTGTCTGGTTTGGTTTCGGTCTGTGTCGGGATCCAGACACTCATGCTCCATGTTCTGTCTGTCTTGGTGTCTGTCTCTTGTGACTGCGGACACGCATCAAAACAATCGTGTCCACGGTCACGAGTCAAAAACAGTCATAAACAATTGAAAAATATCTACTACTTTCTATTCTTATATAATTCAATTAGAAATGTGTATATATATATATATATATATATATGCATAGATCAGCCACAACATTAAAACCACCTGCCTAATATTGTGTAGGTCCTCCTCGTGCCGCCATGCTATTCTTCGATGCTATTCTTCTCACCACAATTGTACAGAGCGGTTATCTGAGTTACCATAGACTTTGTCAGTTTGAACCAGTCTGGCCATTCTGTGTTGACCTCTCTCATCAACAAGGCATTTCCACCCACTGAACTGCCGCTCACTGGATTATTATTTTTATTTTTTTTATTTTTTTTGGGCACCATTCTGAGAAAATAAGATAACCGCTCTGTACAATTGTGGTGATAAGAATATCATCTCAGAATGCTATTCTGAGATGCGGGTTGGCGCTGTTTTGGCAGCACGAGGGGGACCTCGTTTGTGGCTGATCGGTATACATATATATATATATATATATATATATATATATATATATATATATATATATATATATATATATATATATTGCTAATAAGGTTATTGAGCCTGTTCATATTCCTAATCTATGAACAGGTGTTAAAAGGCAGTGATGCATTGTGCCGCTGAGACGGATACTATTATCACAGCCAGACTCTCGGATGAGCAAGTTCTCCATAACTTTGCTAGGATCAGATTTCAGAATAAATAGCTGAAGCACCTGCTCTGCACCAGTGGCAGCATGACAACAAGGTCATTTGTCTGCTGTGTCCCATTGTTCCTTTGTGCCATTATGAAAGTGTAATTGTGTGAGTGTAACAATGAAACTAATGAAGATGTGTCTCTGTACTTGTCTTTCATTTCACACATTTATAGTCATGCATTTGTTGGTAGAGTAGGTGCAATTCTTGCTTATGAATTTGCTTATAAAAGTTTTGTAGAAGTTTGATCTATAAGTTGATCACTTCATGAGCAGGCGAAACTTTAGAAATGTTAAGTGTGGCTGGTGCTACATACCTTTCTGCAAGCTCATTAGCTATTAATTTTACCAGGTGAATAAAGAGAGCAGGTGTAGTATTTATACTGGCCGCCAAAAGGATTTTGACACTTTCTCTGAACTTACAGAACTAAATCCACTTTTCTTTGCCATTTTAACCAATTGTTCCAAAGGAGATTTTTATTGGCTGTATGTAAGTCAGTTCTCCTCAAGTTCACACAGGTGTCCTAGCAGAGTAACCACAGGTGTAGTTCATCACAGCAACTATGAATTTGATTAATTAACATTTGACAACGAAGTGTCGAAATAATTTTTGTCTTCATTTTAAACAGTACATGTTCTTTTTTATAATTTAAAACGTAAACATATGTTTGAAAATGTTTTGTTTTTTTTGTAAAGTTGGCTTGTTCTATATTTCTTTAAAATAAATACCAATTGTTTTGGTATTTATTATTATTTCTGATGATTTTGTTATCAGATGCAATGACATTCAGACATACATTTTCAAATACTTTTTGGGGCTACTGAACGTTAAATATATATTCCTGTATGTATAGGCTGTATGTATATATGGCCACAAACTGTATATAATCTTTATATAAACAATTCTGCGATGATATTCTTCTCACCACAATTGTACAGAGAGTTTATCTGAGTTACTGTAAACTTTGTCAGTTTGAACCAGTCTGTCCATTCTCTGTTGATCTCTCTCACCAACAAGACATTTCCGTCCACAGAACTGCCACTTACCAGATGTTTTTTGTTTTTGGCACCATTCTGAGTAAATTCAAGAGACTGTTGTGCGTGAAAATCCCAGGAGATCAGTAGTTACAGAAATACTCAAACCAGCCCATCTGACACCAACAATCATGCCACGGTCCAGATCACTGAGATAAAAATGTTTCCCCCAATTGATGGTTGATGTGAATATTAGCTGACCTGTATCTGCGTGATTTTATACAATGCATTGCTGCCACACGATTGGCTGATTAGATAATCACATGGATGATTGTTGGTGCCAGACAGGCTAGTTTGAGTATTTCTGTAACTGCTGATCTCCTGGGATTTTCACACACAACAGTCTCTAGAATTTACTCAGAATGGTGCCAAAAACAAGGGGGACCTACACAATTTTAGGCAGATAGTTGAGACTGTATAGATAATATGGGGGGATATACATTTATATATTTAGAATTTACAGCTGTGTATTCAGAGTTATATCTATATTACAGATTTACAACTATATATTTAGATATGTAACAATACATTTACGATCTATAACACTATATAACTTCAGTTTAACAAGTATATTTGGATTTTTAACTACATATTCTTATTTATAACTATATATTTAGGATTTATAACTCCTTTATAACTATATATATATATATATATATATATATATATATATATATATATATATATATATATATATATATATATATATACATACATATATATATTGGCTGCCGAAAGTTTGAATAATGTACAGAATTTGCTGTTTCGGAAGGAAATTGGTACTTGAATTCACCAAAGTGGCATTCAACTGATCATAAAGTATAGTCAGAACATTACCGATGTAAAATACAGCGCCATCACTATTTGAATGTTTTTTTTTTTTTTTTTTTTTTTTTTTTTTGATCAAATCTAGACATGCCCCATTTCCAGCAGCCATCACTCCAACACATTATCCATGAGTAATCATGCTAAATTGCTAATTTGGTACTAGAAGATCACTTGCCATTATATCAAACACTGCTGAAAGCTATTTGGTTAGTTAAATGAAGCTTAACATTGTCTTTGTGTTTGTTTTTGAGTTGGCACAGTATGCAATAGACTGGCATGTCTTAAGGTCAATATTAGGTCAAAAATGGCAAAAAACAAACAGCTTTCTCTAGAAACTCATCAGTCAATCATTGTCAATCATTGTTTTGAGGAATGAAGGCTATATAATGCTTAAAATTGCCAAAAAACTGAAGATTTCATACAAAGGTGTACACTACAGTCTTCAAAGACAAAGGACAACTGACTCTAACAAGGACAGAAAAAGATGCTACAGGAAGCGTGGGGTGAAATGTCACCAGAGTATCTGGACAAACTGACAGCTAGAATGCCAAGGATCTGCAAAACTGTCATTGCTGCACGTGGAGGATGTTTTGATGAGAACTCTTTAAAGCAGTTTAAGAAGCTCTGAATTTTTTTTGAAATTGTAATTGTAATTTTTCACATTATTAATGTCCTGACTATACATTGTGATCAGTTGAATGCCACTTTGGTGAATAAAAGTACCAATTTCTTTCCGTAAGAGCAAAATCTGAACATTATTCCAAACTTTTGGCCACCAGTATGTATATATACACTATATTGCCAAAAGTATTCGCTCATCTGCCTTTAGACGCATATGAACTTAAGTGACATCCCATTCTTAATCCATAGGGTTTAATATGACGTCGGCCCACCCTTTGCAGCTATAACAGCTTCAACTCTTCTGGGAAGGCTTTCCACAAGGTTTAGAAGTGTGTTTATGGGAATCTTTGACCATTCTTCCAGAAGCGCATTTGTGAGGTCAGACACTGATGTTGGACGAGAAGGCCTGGCTCGCAGTCTTCGCTCTAATTCATCCCAAAGGTGCTCTATCGGGTTGAGGTCAGGACTCTGTGCAGGCCAGTCAAGTTCTTCCACACCAAACTCGCTCATCCATGTCTTTATGGACCTTGCTTTGTGCACTGGTGTGCAGTCATGTTGGAACAGGAAGAGGCCATCCCCAAACTGTTCCCACAAAGTTGGGAGCATGGAATTGTCCAAAATCTCTTGGTATGCTGAAGCATTCAGAGTTCCTTTCACTGGAACTAAGGGGTCAAGCCCAGCTCCTGAAAAACAACCCCACACCATAATCCCCCCTCCACCAAATTTCACAGTTGGCACAATGCAATCAGACAAGTACTGTTCTCCTGGCAACCGCCAAACCCAGACTCATCCATCAGATTGCCAGATGGTGAAGCGTGATTCGTCACTCCAGAGAACGCGTCTCCACTGCTCTAGAGTCCAGTGGCGGCGTGCTTTACACCACTGCATCCGACGCTTTGCATTGTACTTGGTGATGTATGGCCACTCGGCCATGGAAACCCATTCCATGAAGCTCTCTATGCACTGTTCTTGAGCTAATCTGAAGGCCACATGAACTTTGGAGGTCTGTAGCGATTGACTCTGCAGAAAGTTGGCGACCTCTGCGCACTATGCGCCTCAACATCCGCTGACACGCTCTGTCATTTTACGTGGCCTACCACTTCGTGGCTGAGTTGCTGTCATTCCCAATCGCTTCCGCTTTGTTATAATACCACTGACAGTTGACTGTGGAATATTTAGTAGCGAGGAAATTTCACGACTGGACTTGTTGCACAGGTGGCATCCCATCACAGTACCACGCTGGAATTCACTGAGCTCCTGAGAGCGGCCCATTCTTTCACAAATGTTTGTAGAAGCAGTCTGCATGCCTAGGTGCTTCATTTTATACACCTGTGGTCATGGAAGTGATTGGAACACCTGAATTCAATTATTTGGATGGGTGAGCGAATACTTTTGGCAATATAGTGTATATATATATATATATATATATATATATATATATATATATATATATATATATATATATACACACACACACACACACACATACACACTACCGTTCAAAATTTTTGAAAACACTCATTCTTTATTATAATGTTTTTTTTTTTGTTTTTTTTTTCACATTTAGAATAATAGTAAAGTCATCAAAACTATGGAATAACATAAATGGAACTATGGGAATTATGTTGTGACTAAACAAAATCCAAAATAAATCAAAACTGTGTTATATTTTAGCATCTTCAAAGTAGTCACCCTTTGCCTAGAATTTGCAGACATGTACTCTTGACATTTTCTCAACCAGCTTCTTGAGGTATCACCCTGGGATGCTTTTTAAACAATATAGAAGGAGTTCCCATTTACGTTGGGCACTTATTGGCTGCTTTTCTTTATTATTTGGTTCAAGTCATTAATTTCAAAAACTTTTTTAATTAAATTTTAGTTTTATAATGAAATAAATTAATATGGTGGCACAATTATATTTTGTCTACAAAACTAATTTCAAACATTTAAGCATATGTTTGAGATCATAAGAGTTTTAAGATCATATGAAACATTTCAGTCAAGTGTTTAAAAACTTTTGAGCGGTTATGTGTGTGTATGTGTATATATATATATATATATATATATATATATATATATATATATATATATATATATATATATATATATACACAGCTGAAGTCTAAAGTTTATATACACTTAGGTCTCATTTTCTCATTTTTAAAACTCATTTGTTTAGTCCACAGATTTCATATTAGCAAACTATAGTTTGTCCTTTAGGACATCTACTTTGTGTATGACATGAGTAATTTTTCCAACAATTGTTTACAGACAGATTGTTTCAATTTTAATTGACTATCCAGTGGGTCAGAACTTAAACAGAAGTTAACTGTGCCTTTAAACAGCTTGGAAAATTCCAGAAAATGATGTCAAGCCTTTAGGCAATTAGCTAATTAGCTTCTGATTGGCTAATTGGCTAATTGGAGTCAATTGGTGGTGTACCTGTAGATGTATTTTAAGGCCTACCTTCAAACTCAGTGCCTCTTTGATTGATATCATGGGAAAATCAAAAGAAATCAGCCAAGACCTCAGAAAAAAAAAAATTGTGGATCTCCACAAGTTTGGTTCATCCTTGGGAGCAATTTCCAAATGCCTGAAGGTATAATGTTCATCTGTACACACAATAGTATGCAAATATATACACTATGGGACCACGCAGCCATCATACTGCTCAGGAAGGAGACACATTTTGTCTCCTAGAGATGAACGTAGTTTTGTGTGAAAAGTGCAAATCAATCCCAGAACAACAACAAAGAACCTTGTGAAGATGCTGGAGGAAACAGGTAGACAAGTATCCATATCCACAGTAAAACAAGTCCTATAGCGACATAACCTGAAAGGCTGCTCAGCAAGGAAGAAGCCAATGCTCAAAAACTGCCATAAAAAAGCCAGACTACAGTTTGCAAGTGCACATGGGGACAAAGATCTTACTTTTTGGAGAAATTTCCTCTGGTCTGATGAAACAAAAATTGAACTTTTTGGCCATAATGACCATCGTTATGTTTTGAGGAAAAAGGGTGAGGCTTGCAAGCTGAAGAACAACATCCCAAACGTGAAGCATGGGGGTGGCCGCATCATGTTGTGGGGGTGCTTTGCTGCAGGAGGGACTGGTGCAGTTCACAAAATAGATGGCATCATGAGGAAGGAAAATTATGTGGAAATATTGAAGCAACATCTCAAGACATCAGCCAGGAAGTTAAAGCTTGGTCGCAAATGGGTCTTCCAAATGGACAATGACCCCAAGCATACCTCCAAAGTTGTGGCAAAATGGCTTAAGGACATTAAAGTCAAGGTATTGGAGTGGCCATCAAAAAGCCCTGACCTCAATCTGATAGAAAAATTGTGGGCAGAACTGAAAAAGTGTGTGCGAGCAAGGAAGCCTACAAAGAAATAAAAGAAATAAAATCTGAAATAAATCATTCTCTCTATTTTAAGAATGTAAAATGTCAGAATAATAGTAAAGTAGTGACCCTAACTGACCTAAGACATGGAATGTTTTCTACAATTAAATGTTTAAATGTATTCGGCTAAGGTGTATGTAAACTTCTGACTTAACCTATATATATATATATATATATATATATATATATATATATATATATATATATATATATACTTTGGACATCAAGTAATGACCCAGCAGAGTACCAATTTTATTTTATTTTTTTATTGTAAGCAACAATTTCCTTAAACTAAAACATTAAATTTATTACTATTACCATAAACTTAAAAGGTTCAACAATATGCAAAATTGTGTTTGTCTGTGAACTCTCCATGCAGCTTCAGTCACTGTGTACTCTTATGTATTGTTATATTGCCACAGCTTCGCAGGTGGTAATATTTTGTTTCTAAAGCACTGCCAAGGCATTTCTGGCAACACTATATCTTCCACCCAGTTGCTGCTGGCCTATAAAATCCCTTTGTCTCAACACCCTGTTGTTCTGCGTCCTGTCCGTGCCTCACAACCAGAGAGAACCCAGGTACAGCATCCCTGTTTCATTTTAAGAGTTCAATTAGCTGTTGATTTGTCTTCAAAAACCTTTTCTATCTAATCTTAGTAATGTTTTCATTACATTTAATATAATAAGCTTGAATTGGTGGTTTTATTTGAAATTTCAGGCTGAAATCCTTTGTTTATTGGTTCATCAAGGCATCACAATGGGCGAGTAAGTACAGCTTTAAATGTTTTAAAGGAGTGCACAACTAAGTATAAAATGAAAATAAATAAATACATAAATAATGCATTTTTATGACAAACAAAGCCAAGATCAGACTTTTGATGCTAAGTTTGTCACAAAATATCTTTGAGATATGACAGCAAGGACACACTAATTGTTTGCACATACTATTCATGATCACTTGCACTTCATGTACTGAGCATATGCACATGTTAAACTATTTGCACTATTACACAATACTATATCACCTCACTACCTGTATATAAATATAGAGATGTCCACACAGTATATTTACATTTATTTAGTTATATATTTGTTCTTTAATTCAGCTGTACATTTTCTTAGTTTTTGTTTGCTATTTAAGTCTCTATTCAACATGTAACTCAGTTCTTTATGTAATCCTTGCTCTGCATCGGGCAGAAACACATTGTAAGAATTTCATTGTACAGTGTAACTTGTTACTCTATGGCTGATTACATAATTTAATCTGATTTGAAATGATGGCTGATGCCTGACATTGACAAAAACAAGGCACTCAAAATACACTTAATAACTAATGAATGATTATTAATTTATTACAATTATTGAAATGACCACAATGCCTTAATAAATGCCTAAATTTTGATTGTTTCCCCAATTTTGTTCCTTAACAAATTGATACTGACAGTCAGGTGAGCATTTGCTTTCTTTATTCTTTAATTTGAATTTGTACACTTAATCCACACTTAAAAATGTATGAATGTCATTGTATTAGACAACAAATGTGCAAACAAATGTTGCTCGAGTTTTCTTCAGAACAAACGTTACTTTTATTAGACATTTTTGCAATGACATTTTAAAGTGTGCTTGTGCCATGTTTCTCAATCACTGTCACTTGGCTTGTATTTTGTTATACATTCAAAGATATTCATGCATTTTGTTATATAATCAAATACTGTATATTCATTCATTTTAAACTGTGACTTAAGATTCCAAATACTTTTTTAGGTCATACTTTTTTTATCTCTTTTGCATTTACTGAATAGTTTATTGACATCTTTACATTTACATTATTTTGCTTACTATTGTGTATGTTACATAGTAGCATTTTCTGTATTGTTATTTATCAGGCAAGAAGACCTGGGAATCCGAAAATGGACATCAAAGTATGTATGAGCATTTTGGTCATTTGCACTATTTTTACTCATTGTATCTACAATTTCTCATTTCTATTTCCTTTGTTTAACAGCCCAAGTCAAAGATTTCTGCATCCCGAAAACTTTCTCTAAAGGTTGGATTTTACTCTTTAAGTTGTCTCCTACTCTGCCGTGAAGTCCTTATTAACATTCTTCACCCTTCTTCTATTAGATGATGCTTCTGAACAGAGCCATGGAGGATCTGGAGAGGGAGAAAGAGGAGAGAGATGAAGAGAGAAATCGCTACCTGCAAGACAAACTCCCTCCTCTGCAGATTTCTGGACTCTCTCTGGGCGAGTTACAGGTGACGTAGAATTCAATGTAAACATACACTGATGAGCAAAAACATTGACCACTCACAGGCGAAGCGAATAATGTTGATCATGTCCTAACAAGGCCACATGTCAAGGTCTGGGTAAATTAGATGGTAAGCAAACAATCAGTTCTCATAGTCAACATGTTGAATGCAGGAGAAATGGGCAGGAGTAAAGACCTGAGTGACTTTGACAAGGACCAAATTGTTATGGCCAGACGACTGGGTCAGGGCATCTCTGAAATGGCAAGGCTTGTGGGGTGCTCCCGGTCATCAGTGGTGAGTACCTAACTACAGTGGTCCGAAGAGGGACAAACCACAATCCAGTGAGAGGGTGTTGGGCGCCCAAGGCTCATCGATGTGCGAGGGCAACGAAGGCTATCCCATCTGTTCTGAACCGACAGAAGGTCTACAATGGCATAAGTCACAGAAAATTTTAAATATGGTTACAGGAGGAATGTGTCACAACACACAGTGCATCGCACCCTACTGCGTTTGGGGCTGCATGGACGGTCAGAGTGCCAATAATGACCCCTGTCCACCATCGAAAATGCCTACAATGGGCACGCGAGCATTGGAACTGGACCTTGGAGCAGTGGAAGAAGTTTGCCTGGTCCGATGAGTCCCGTTTTCTTTTACATCACATGGACGGTGGTGTACGTGTGCACCATTTATCTTGGGAAGTGATGGCACCAGGATGCACTGTGGGAAGACGACAAGCCAGTGGAAGGAGTGTGATGCTCTGGGCAATGTTTTACCGGGGCCATTCATGTGGACCTCAATTTGACACGTGCCACCTAACTAAACATCGTTGGAGCCCAGGTACACCCCTTCATGGCAATGGTATTCCCTCATGGCAGTGGACTCTTTCAGCAGGATAATGCACCCTGCCACACTGAACACATTGTTCGGGAATGGTTTGAGAAACATGATGAAGAGATCGAGGTGTTGCCCTGGCCTCCAAATTCCCCAGATCTCAATCCGATTGAGCATCTGTGGGATGTGCTGGGCCAACAAGTCTGATCCATGGCGGCTCCACCTCACAACTTACAGGACTTGAAGGATCTGCTGCTAATGTCTTGGTGCCAGATACCACAGGACACCTTCAGTGGTCTTGTGAAGTCCATGCCTCGGCGGGTCGGTGCTGTTTTGGCGGCACGCAGAGGACCAACAGCATATTAGGCTGGTGGTCAAATTGTTTTGGCTCATCAGTGTATTTAATAATGTTGGAGCTGTGGCCTAGCAGTTATCACACACAGAGCTCCAGACATGTTGGATCATGGTGCCTGTGTGAGAGATGTGGGTTCGAAACTGGCCTGTGTCATTTTCTGAGCCAAATCCACCTCTTTCTCTGGTATCTATCAAATTTGTTTTAACTAGATACGTAAAGTTTGTCCAGACAAACTTTAGTTTTGGCTTGACAAAGCCTTGTCTGAATGATAGATGGAAAGATAAATAGAGATAGATTAAAGTTTGTTCATGTTTGTTTACATTTGAACTTTTTGACACTTGGAGTTTGAAAAGTATTGGCCTGTTTGAACATTCCGTCAAAGTCTATGGGATTTTGGGGATTTTGGAACATGCTCAATGGGAAAACTGTTAGTATGATCAGTTAGCAAAGACAACTCAACAGGCTGAAGGACTGTGCTGAGTTTGGTGGATGTAGCCTGAAAACTATAGGAGGATTTAGAGACATTTGAAAAAAACATAAATCAAGTTTGTAGAATAACAGTATGTTGATTTTGTCAAGCCAACATAATAATTAAAGGAATATTCCAGTTCAAAACAAGTTATTCTCAATTGACAGCATTTGTGGCATAATGTTGATTACCACAAAAAATAATTTCTTCTCATCCCTCCTTTAAAAAAAGCAAAACTCTGTGTTACACAGTGTCCTAACCAGAAGCGATGTGATAAGATTTGTTAATACCAGCCAATAAACAGGACACACACACCAGAAACGTTTGAAAGACAGTGATGTCAAAACTGAGGCACTAGATAAAAATGGTTTTCTTGTTTTCTTATCTGTCAAAATATTGGACAGAATTTGCAATTAACCACCAATGTTTAAAAAAAAAATTAGGTAAATAACAGAATTTTCTGTTAACGCAACCCCTGGTCAGGGGGTACAGTCTATTTATTAAATGTAAATAATTTTCTACGGCAAGCTCCGAAGAGATAAATACACAATCACACAAATGCACAGGGTAAAGTTACTTTATGAATTGCATCCTAATTCAGTCTGATACTATTGTTTATGTTTGACCAGTACTCCTGTTGATATTTCACCGACCTCCACATGACAGGAAAGAGCTGGTATGTCTCTTTCATTCTGATCTGGTGTGTGTGTGTGTGACTCTCCTCCGGCTGAAGAGGGCGAGACCTTAAGCACAACAGTCAGAAGGTGAACTGGCCAAAGTATGTGAGCAAAGCAGATTTATCCTGGAGCGAGGAACTGTTTTTTTTTTTTTTTTTTTTTTTTTAATGCTTAACATGAAAATTATATTGAGCGTCATTGTTTTCTCTCACTGCAAAAGAACTCCACATCACGAGCACAACTTGTTAACGGCCCATAATGCAGCAAGATTTCACCATGTATTAAGCACAGTGTTAAACACTATTGGCATGAAAGAAAGATGGAATTTCTGATATTATAAGAAAAAATACAAATGAATGACGGCAAAGGAGAATGTGAGTGGGGAGATGACTGCCACGACAAAAGGTTTGTTGTGGAATCTAAAAAAAAGCATGTGTCCCTAAAACACGATGAAGTGTTCGGTCTACATGCAGAAAGAAAATCGAATTTTCAGTAATACATATCTCTCTCTCCTATTAAATATTTTAATATATAAACTGTATTGTGTCCCGCATGAAATATAATTGAAATTTTAACAACCTAAAACACCAACTGAACTTATCAATTTGTTAATAGTATAGTTATATACTTTGACTTTAATTCATTCTTAAATTGACTTTAGTGCCGTAATATATGTAATTTACATTTGCAGATGAAGAAGCTTCAAAATATTTAAAGGATTCAAAAGCTAGTATTTCAGAAAGTGAACTCTGCATTAGTCTTGATAAAAAAAAAAGTGTAGAACATTCTTGGAATGTCATTCAACCAAACTTTTTTTTGTTCACAGTATTATAAGGCAAGGTAATTTATAAATTAAAGAAAGAAAGGGCAATAAAATATAGTCCTAATATATATATATATATATATATATATATATATATATATATATATATATATATATATATATATATATAAAATCGTTTGGTAATTTATTTATTTAATTTAGTGGTTTTTTCTGTTTTATTTATTTTATTTAATTCAGAGAATGTTGCAGACATTTTAAAAGTAAGCTAGTATAAATAATTTAATTTAGACTTGGGCTAATGTTAGTGTTCCATTAAAGCACAACTTTGAAACTTTTCTCCTAGTATTGTGTATTTATTTTTCTTTTAATACATGTTCTGCAGAGAGGTTTATAATATTTAAAAGCATACTGAAATAAGTTTACAGTGGAGCTGTTGATAGCACAAATTTTACCATGGAGGGAACACGGAATGGGGTTTCCCTTATCAGTGAGAGCGAAATGAGTGGGGAGTGGGAAATGGACAACCCGGAGAGGAGCTGGTGAGGGGTGATTATAGAACGATTTTAGTATTATTGGGTTTGAGTCCACCTTGGTCGAGTCTGAGTCAAGTCCGAGTCTTTAAACAATCGAGTCCGAGTTGAGTCCAAGTCCAAAAGGGGCCGAGTCTGACTCAAGACAGAGTCCATAACAGGCCGAGTCTGAGACGAGTCCGAATGAATCTGAATTAAAATTGTAACTGTAAACTCAACATCAATATTTTAAGCTTATTTTAAACTTCACAACTAAGAAAAACAGTTTGTCAATATAAATGTAACAAAAACACCTCTGTTGCATTTCATATATACATTTTATGATTAGTATCCTGCTGAACAAACTTCAAAGTGGTTTCAGAATGAAAGCATATGCTTTAGGTGTATGAAAACAACTGTCCAACACAATTCTTATTGCGTTCTGTTGACATTTCAATTATTTGTTGCTTTTCCCCCTCCACTCAAGCAGAGACTAAAGAAAGTGAAAGCTGTGTAAGTCATAACTAGTTATTATTATTTTGAATTTTAATTTTCAATTTATCAATTCAATTTAATTTCGTTTTTTATTTAGTTTTTATACTGAGATTTCTTTCTGAATCTTTTTTCTCTATGTGCCGACTGTTTTGGGAAAATACAGTACATACAAATGAGTCAACACAGTAGTAGTTAGCACTCGCTGAGAAGTTACGTCTCACAATTTGACTGCATATGCTACATCAAAAAACACTGGAAAAGCCCACTGATAATATTAGGGCCATGTTGTCACAGACATGATTTTCTAGTTAATTTGCGAGAAACCGCACAATGCAGGGCAGTTCTGCATGCTGCTCTTAAATCCCTGATATGTCCGTGTGCGTCTCACAGCAGCTGCCACAGAAGATAAAAAAACAATAATAAATTGATATTTGCTTGAGCGACAGCTGTGTTGGTCTGCAGTCAGTCTGAAATCTTTAAATACCAACCAAAGAAAATTTCATTGAGCTCTTCTTTAACCGCAAAAACATGGAGAATAATAATTTTCAGTCATAAATTTAACAGAATTGTCCTTCAAAATTGTCAGAGATATAGGCTAAAAAAACAGACATGCATAAGTTACACAGTGGTTTACAATGAAAATAAAAAAACATTTAAAATAAAAACGTCATATGCAACTAAATTAATCTCGTATCATGAAGTTTAGCTTCATACACAAACTCTGTCATCGAATAATACATTTATTTTATAGTCTATAATTAAATTATAAACAAAACATTTCACTGCCCAAAATACCTAATATTTTATTGTGCATGGTTGAATGTGGTGAATGGTGGACAAATGCTGTAAAAGAATGTATTTTAAGCAGCTCTTCAATGCTTTGAAAATAGTCAATCAGTAATAAATAGGTGCTGTTTATCTGTTTAGAGTTGCTGTCTGCTTTGGCAATAACGTTTTATTCCCCAGACTATTTAAAAAGTTACACAGTTAATTCATCAAGCTATTATTGACCAGTTCAAGCTGACAACACTGTGTGAACCACAAGAGACTACAGAAGCCTACATGTGTAGATACATTATGCCTACAAAGACTTAATATCAAATATTAATACTATTTTTATGCATTTTTATTTCGATATGCTGTTTTCAGTAAACTGTGAGAGACATGATGTGTGACTTGACTCAGTTAAGTTCTTGATTTTATGTTTTTAACCACAATGATACCGTAATGCGAGCACCATCTTGGCTGCACAAACGCCACACGCAATTGTTAGGTCCCAATTCATGTGAAACTGCCTTGTTTAGTTTCTATTACATTGGATATATACCCGACTTTGTTTTCATTGTGCTAGCCACCGCGGTAGTCAATGTTATACAGTAGTCTCTGTAGTAACGTTCAAGCGTATTGGTTGACTGATGAGTGAGCCTGTGCACGTGCATATGTGTGTGTGTGTGTGCGTGTGTTTGCCTAAACACAGTGAAACAAGTCTGGCTACGTCTATGACTTAAGGGGCTAATACAGCTGCATGCAGACAGAGATGTGTTCATTAATTTATGTTTTGTAATTTTTTTAAAATTATAATTCATTGCATCACAAATGTTATGGACTCGGCTGGGCTCAGAAAAGAATCCCGAGTCTCAAAGGCTCGAGTCCGAGTCAAGTCAGAGTAAAAATGCATGCTTGTCTGACAAGTACAAGTCCATTAAAATTGGACTCATGACTGGGACTCGAGTCCGAGTCCAAACTCGAGTACCCCAACTCTACATTTTAGTGTGATAAAATCACTTACTAATCTTTTCTGTGTAAAGTTGTATCCAGTTTTACAAATTCATTGCCATGACGTAATGCTGTAAATGCAAAAATCCAAAACCATTTAGCTTTTTGTAAAGAAAAGGAGGGATGTCTAATTGTTTTTTTTTTGTTTTTTTTTTTTTGTAGGAAACAACATTATACCACAAATGTTGTCGACTGAGCTTAACTTGTATTGAACCTAGAATATTCCTTTAAAGAAAAGAAGTTAAGTGAAATAATATGGACTGTTGTCACCTAGGTTAGCTAGTTTAAATAGGTCCATCTCGAAAAATTTCTATATTTTATGACACAAGCAGAAAAATATAAACTACAGAAAAAGATATACAACCACAGCCTCTTTGATAATAAAATGAACAGTAAGATGGTGTAAGAAAATATATGAATTACATGCAACTTTTAAATCACAGAAAGTTTTTACATTGTTTCCAGTTTTTCTCAAATCTAAAAGAGTTGTTAATGTTGTATGTTCACCTTCAGAATCTTTGCAAGCAACTCCATGCCAAAATCAGTGTGGTAGATGAAGAAAGGTACGACTATGAGGATAAAGTTATCAAACACAACAAAGATGTGAGTATAAAACAAGCCAATAAGATTTCATTAACAAAAAGCTGTTTGTATAGTCACCATTCTCATGTTCATTCAAAGATGTCTTTTCTATATTATTATATTATAATATAGGATATGTACTGTAATATATTATAATATACAGCAACTGTGACTTTATTTCTCATTTTGAGAAAAGTAAAAATTGAAAAATATAATGTCACAATCACAAGAAATAAACTGAAAATCATGAGATATAATGTCACAATCACAAGATAAAAACTCGAAATCACAAGATATAAGATAAGAACACAGATATAAACTCAATTGAGATAATAAAGTCGCAATTGTAAGAAATAAAGTTTGAATTACCATTTTTTTCTTCTGTGGCGGGATAATGGCACTGGAGTTTTTGACCACAAATATATTAAAGCAATATCATACAAGCAAGAGTGTTGTATGTCCAGCTATCAGCACAGCTGTGATTCGGCCATAGGCATGAGGCCACAGGTTTGAATCTCAATTTAACCCCTGGTTGTATCCCCTTGATTTCAGATCAATGAGCTAAAGATGAAGATTCAGGATCTAGGGGGGAAGTTCAAGAAGCCTGCACTGAGGAAGGTGCGTGTGTCTGCTGATGAGATGATGAGGGCCCTGCTGGGCTCGAAGCACAAAGGCTCCATGGACCTCCGAGCAAATCTCAAGTCTGTCAAGAAGGAGGACATCAAGCAAGAGAAGGTATTACACTTTAAAGTCAACACGAACAGGAATTCACACTTCCATAATGTAACTAATTTCGAAGTGAAACAGAATATTCAGCAGGAAACAGAGCACAAGATTTGGGTTCCGGCGGTAAAAATCCCATTAATTTTCTCCATAGAGAAATGGATTTTTAAAGATAATGTTAAAAGCATTCAAGACAGACCTACCACGTGATGAAATAAGCTTCTGTAGAACTCACAAGTCAGAGTGATTTCGAGTCAAAAAAAAAAAATCATGTTTTATAGCCAAATTCCCAGTGAAGAACTACATTACCCACAATCCTGAAGAGAGATCCACCAGAAGTTGCTGTTCCAATGGAAACAGAATTCACGCACTGTGAATTACATAATCTTGTTGGCCTCCCTACACTCTCAAACTATCAATCTATTTGCATATAAAATATTTTGCAATAAACTTAAATATATTACTTTTATAATTATACGCAATGACTATTTCATCATTCGCAATGCTTCATGGGATATGTACTCTTTTATGTAATGTGAGACTTAATTTTATCCAGTAAAGTTTGATTGGATTGTGAAAGTGGGCTATGATAGGCTATCAAAGACAAGCTGATGAATCGTTTACAATGAAAGAGGAGAATTTATTACCAAAGTTCATGTTGACTTAGAGTAAAATGTATTTCCAGTTTTAAAAAATATGTTAAAGTCACAATCACAACAGACCCATTAAACTGTAATCTTCTCACTCCAGTCTTAATTTAAATCATACCATTACAACTCACTTAAATCTTTGTGACAAACAGGTCCTGACCAGTGAAGTAGGCGACTGGCGTAAGAATGTGGAAGCCATGTCTGGCATGGAGGGACGGAAGAAGATGTTTGATGCGGCTGGTGGAGGCCAGTGAGCCCTCGGCAGCTGGAAAGCTATGGTCTTGACAGATAAATTAACTATAGACATGTTATTGGCCAGAAACATACTCTACACAATTACAAATGCTTTGCTAACTCTTTAATATTATGGTTATTATTATTAACATGTCAACATAGCAGTAGCTGATCTGAATAATGATATTATGTCCCATCCAGAAATCTGATATATGGCAATACTTGGCATTCATCTGACAGGGAGAGTTTTCCGTGACCACTATCGGGTCCTTTAAAAACATATAACATGCGAGGAAGGGCAGCCGGTGTACTATTTGGTGGACCCCTAGGGAGTTGGACTACAAAATCTTCATATAGGGAGTCCGTGGCCTTGCATTTATTTATGTGAATTTTACATATCACATGTATGGATACATAGTATATTAGATTGTATATGTTATGAATGGCATATACAGTGGCAAGAAAAAGTATGTGAACCCTTTGGAATTAGCTGGTTTTCTGCATTGATTGGTCATAAAATGTGATCTCATCTTCATCAAAGTCACAAGTAAAGATAACACAATGTGTGTTAAGCTAACAACACAAACAATTATAATCTTTCATGTTTTTATTAAACACATCCCATTAAACATTCACAGTGCTGTGGAAAAAGTTAGATAACCCTTGGATTTAATGACTGGTTGATCCTCCTTTGGCAGCAATAACCTCAACCAAGCATTTCCGATAACTGAGGATTACACCTGCACAACGTTCTGAAGGAATTTTGGACCATTCTTCCTTACTGAACTGCTTCAGCTCAGTCATATTCTTAGGATGTCTGGTGTGAACGACTCTCTTGATGTCATTCCACAGAATCTCTATTGGGTTAAGGTCTGGGCTCTGACTGGGCCACTCCAAAAGGTGGATTTCCTTTTTTGAAGCCATTCTGTAGTGGATTTACTTCAGTGTTTAGGGTCATTGTCTTGCTGCATCATCCAACTTCTACTGAGCTTCAGCTGTTGCACAGCCACCCTGACATTATTCTGTAGGATGTCTTAATAAACTTGGGAATTATTTTCCCTTGATGATGGTAAGCGGTCCAGGCCCCGAAGCAGCAAAGCAGCCCCAAATCATGATGCTCGCTCCACCGTACTTCACCATTGGGATGATGTTTTCATGTTGGTATGTGGTGCCCTTCAAAAGCCATACGTAGTGCTGCGTGTTCTTTCCAAACAATTCAACCTCAGTTTCATTAGTCCACAAAATATCTTTCCAGTAGGATTGTGGAGTGTCAAGGTGGTCTTTGGCAAACTTCTGGCATGCAGCAGTGTTTTTGTTGGAAAGCAGTGGCTTCCTTTGTGGCGTCCTGCAAAGGACACCATGCCTGTTTAATGTTTTACATAGAGTAGACTCGTGAATAGAGATGTTAACTAGTTCCAATGATTCCTTCAAGTCTTTAGCTGTCACTCTAGGGTTCTTTTTTACCTCATGGAGCATTCTGCAGTGTGCCCTTTGAGTCATCTTGGCTGGATGGACACTTCTAGGGAGAGTAGCCACAGCACTAAATCGTCTCCATTTATAGACAGTTTGTCTAACTGTGGACAGATGAATATACAAGCTCTTCGAGATAACTTTGTAACCCTTTGCAGCTTTATGAAAAGCAAACATTTTTGATTGTATGGTCTTCTGAGATCTCTATTTTTGCAAGACATGGTCAACGTCAGCAGAGGCTTCTTGTGAATAGCAAACTCAAAATGTTTGCTTTTTATAAGTCAAAGTAGCTCTAACCCACACCTCCAATCTCGTTTCATTAGTTGGATGACAGGTTTGCCAACTCCTGACTATAATTAGCTTTTGTTGACATCATTAGCCTAGGGGTTCACATACTTTTTCCAACCAACAATTTGAATGTTTGAATGCTGTATTTAATATGTACAAAAACAATACAATAATTTGTGTGATATTAGTTACAACAGATTGTGTTTGTTCATTATTGTAACTTAGATGAGAATCAAACCAGATTTTAAGACTAATTTATACATAAATGCAGGTAATTTCAAAGGGTTCACATACTTTTTCTTGCCACTGTATATCCATATAAATGAACTATAATTGTATATATGTTCATATATAGATATATATTAGATTTCTGTATGGGAGATCCGCTATAGCAACAATTATAAAACTGAAGCTGCTCCCAAATTGCATACTTCTGCACTATTCTGTGCTATTTTATAGTGTATAGTGTTAGTAGTACAGGTGCATCTCAATAAATTAGAATGTCGTGGAAAAGTTCATTTATTTCAGTAATTCAACTCAAATTGTGAAACTCGTGTATTAAATAAATTCAATGCACACAGACTGAAGTAGTTTAAGTCTTTGGTTCTTTTAATTGTGATGATTTTGGCTCACATTTAACAAAAACCCACCAATTCACTATCTCAAAAAATTAGAATATGGTGACATGCCAATCAGCTAATCAACTCAAAACACCTGCAAAGGTTTCCTGAGCCTTCAAAATGGTCTCTCAGTTTGGTTCACTAGGCTACACAATCATGGGGAAGACTGCTGATCTGACAGTTGTCCAGAAGACAATCATTGACACCCTTCACAAGGAGGGTAAGCCACAAACATTCATTGCCAAAGAAGCTGGCTGTTCACAGAGTACTGTATCCAAGCATGTTAACAGAAAGTTGAGTGGAAGGAAAAAGTGTGGAAGAAAAAGATGCACAACCAACCGAGAGAACCGCAGCCTTATGAGGATTGTCAAGCAAAATCGATTCAAGAATTTGGGTGAACTTCACAAGGAATGGACTGAGGCTGGGGTCAAGGCATCAAGAGCCACCACACACAGACGTGTCAAGGAATTTGGCTACAGTTGTCGTATTCCTCTTGTTATGCCACTCCTGGCGTCTTACCTGGGCTAAGGAGAAGAAGAACTGGACTGTTACCCAGTGTTCCAAAGTCCTCTTTTCAGATGAGAGCAAGTTTTGTATTTCATTTGGAAACCAAGGTCCTAGAGTCTGGAGGAAGGGTGGAGAAGCTCATAGCCCAAGTTGCTTGAAGTCCAGTGTTAAGTTTCCACAGTCTGTGATGATTTGGGGTGCAATGTCATCTGCTGGTGTTGGTCCATTGTGTTTTTTGAAAACCAAAGTCACTGCACCCATTTACCAAGAAATTTTGGAGCACTTCATGCTTCCTTCTGCTGACCAGCTTTTTAAAGATGCTGATTTCATTTTCCAGCAGGATTTGGCACCTGCCCACACTGCCAAAAGCACCAAAAGTTGGTTAAATGACCATGGTGTTGGTGTGCTTGACTGGCCAGCAAACTCACCAGACCTGAACCTTGTCAAGAGGAAAATGAGAAACAAGAGACCAAAAAATGCAAATGAGCTGAAGGCCACTGTCAAAGAAACCTGGGCTTCCATACCACCTCAGCAGTGCCACAAACTGATCACCTCCATGCCACGCCAAATTGAGGCAGTAATTAAAGCAAAAGGAGCCCCTACCAAGTATTGAGTACATATACAGTAAATGAACATAATTTCCAGAAGGCCAACAATTCACTAAAAATGTTTTTTTTATTGGTCTTATGATGTATTCTAATTTTTTGAGATAGTGAATTGGTGGGTTTTTGTTAAATGTGAGCCAAAATCATCACAATTAAAAGAACCAAAGACTTAAACTACTTCAGTCTGTGTGCATTGAATTTATTTAATACACGAGTTTCACAATTTGAGTTGAATTACTGAAATAAATGAACTTTTCCACGACATTCTAATTTATTGAGATGCACCTGTATGTTCCTACTGCAAAATGTAACAAGAAGAAGTTTACTATAAGTGCCCGTACTATAACTGAACAAACGGAGAATGCTACACATACTTGCGCAGCATTATGAATGGTCATTTGACCCATTTCAGAATGCAACTATGTGTGAAATCAAGTTAGTGTTGAAGCCTTTGTGTTCAAGTGCTTGCATGGAGTATTTTTTGGGCCTTGTCAGGTTGTCATTCTCTTAAAAAATACATTTGACAATGCTGCTTTGAAGAGTTAGAAAAGCATGCCTTCTAGGTGTCAGTATTAGGTGTTTTTGAGACCAATCCCAATTTGCATTTGTTGGTCACTTCATTTCATGATGTGTATGCATGACTAAGTAGACTTTAAAGAATATGTTTGGCTTAATGACAATTAAATATTTACTACACAATATATAGGATATGCGTATGTGGTTGTGTGATAAAATTAAGTCTTAACTTGGCATTAAACATTGCAGAATTAAGCAGAACATGACTTAAAATCTATTCTTTCTCCATTTAAGACTTATTTATTTTTAAATTCCTCAAGGAATGCTAATAATTAATCAAATCAATCCTAATGGTATCAAACAGGAATCCTGCAAAAATACAATCCAACTGGATAAACTTAAACTCCTATTTTTCCAGTTTATTTTTCAGTTTGTCCATTAGGATCTTTTTGAGCTTGGGTTTAATATGATAGAAAGTCCATTAGCAAACCAATAGCATTCTTTTTGATAAGGGTTTGTTACAATAACACTATCCAGATTTGAGATCTGTGATGATAAATACCCCAGCCATTTCTATAATCAAATGTCAAAGATGGGATTGAATATCTGTCTTGTTCAGTATATTACCATATGATTATATGTTGGTTAACTTTATTATCTTTTCCTTCTTCCTAGCTCAGAGATGATATTTCACTCTGGTGATATTTGATAAGAGAAACTAAGCTGGTAGATTAAAGGAAGGGCCATTTTCCTTGGTGACACCAGTAAATAAAAAGGGCAAGCTTTAGAAGAGAGCATTGTTTTGGCACAGCACGACTCATGCTGTATTTTTAGACCTGTTGTACCCCATATTTAATCAGACTCAACCTTGAAGAGATGAACACTAGAGCGCTCATGTCATTGGGAACCTTAAGCTTGCTGGACGAGAGTGTTTTCCTGTTGTCACCTCGATGAGTCATTCACACTATGAGATGCACTGGAACACTGGAAGTCCAGACGTGAACAGTGGCCCCAAAAAGTATTTGGACACTTAGGCTACTCTTGAAATGTATGAATTTAGCTTGAGATTACAAATATCAAACAAAGTTGTATCTGCAAACAAATGATTCTAGAACTTTTCTAGTTTATAATGGATATGACAAGTTAGTTGGTTTGGTCTTGGCGAACAAGATCTGCTTATGCTGTTGCTTTTGTAATTTATACTTTTAACCAACTGGTGTCAATGTGAAAACATTTTAGAGGATGTATGAAGTCAGCTTTCTTAACTTAAAAAAGGTGTCCAAGCAGAGTAACCACAGGTGTCACAATAACTATGGACATGTTCCACTAAGGTTTGAATATATCTCAAAATATATGTAAAATATCTGCATATTTATTGTTTTAAAATTTGAAATCTAACAAACATATTTTTTGTGAAATGTTCTGCTTGAAAGGTGTTTTTTTTTTTTTTTTGCTTTAAAAGGAATGTTCCGGGTTCAATACAAGTTAACAGTATTTGAGGCATAATGTTGATTTCCACAAAAAATAATTTTGACTCGTCCCTCATATATATATATATATATATATATATATACACACACACACACATATATATACACACACGAGGTGACAGTAAGGCAATGGAAGTGAATGGGGCCAGTCCATAAAAATTTAAATACACACTATTATAAGGTTAACAAATAAGGTTATTACGCAATTTTATCACACTTAAATTATTTTAACACGTACATAATATTTACATCTTGTAGCTATGCTTTTGAAACTATGTGTATTTTCGCATATATGAGCTGGCCCCATTCACTTTCATTGTAACCACATTCTTTTAATAAATGAGGTAAATTTTTGTTTGTGGTAATCAACATTATGTCACAGATGTTGTTAATTGAGCTTCATTTGTATTGAACAAGCATTATTCCTTTAAAATAATTGCCATTTGATTTGATATGTTATATAATGCAAAGTGATCCTATTTGGAGCAACTATGTTTTGTGCATTCATGAGCATGCTCAGTTGGGTTGAAAGAAATGGCATCAGATTTTTAGGTTACAAGTTTGTGTAGTAGTGTTGGGTTCAAGTCCACCTTAGTCGAGACCGAGTCAAGTCCGAGTCTTTAAACAATCGAGTCCGAGTTGAGTCCGTGTCCAGAAGGGGCCAAGTCAGACTCAAGACCGAGTCCATAACAGGCAGAGTCCGAATGAATCTGTTCATGAATCTGAATTAAAATTGTAACTGTAAACTCAACATCAATATTTTAAGCTTAAAAAATATTTTAAACTTCACAACTAAGAAAAACAGTTTGTCAATATAAATGTAACAAAAACACCTCTGTTGCCTTTCATATATATATATATATATATATTATGATTAGTATCCTGCTGAACAAACTTCAAAGTGGTTTCAGAATGAAAGCATATGCTTTAGGTGTATGAAGACAAAACTGTCTTAACTTCTTATTGCGTTCTGTTGACATTTCAATTATTTGTTGCTTTTTCCCCTCCACTCAAACATAGACTAAAGAAAGTGAAAGCTGCATTAGTCATTACAACCAAGGTTTTGTTTTGAATTTTAATTTAGTTTTAATTTCTACTTAATTTTTAATTTGTCAATTCAATTTAATTATGTTTTATTTAAAATTATCCTAATCCAAAGAAATAAGTCTATACTGAGATTTCTTTCTGAATCTATTTTCTCTATCTGCCGACTGATTTGGGAAAATACAGTACATACAAATGAGTCAACACAGTAATAATTAGCACTCGCTGAGAAGTTACGTCTCACAATTTGACTGCATATGCTACATCAAAAAACACTGGAAAAGCCCACTGATAATATTAATTTGCGAGAAACCGCACAATGCAGGGCAGTTCTGCGTGCTGCTCATGTACATAAATCCCTGATGCATCCGTGTGCGTCTCGCAGCAGCTGCCACAGAAGATAAAATAAAAAAATAAAAAATTTTATTTGCTTGAGCGGCAGCCACGTTGGTCTGCAATCAGTCTGAAATCTTTAAATACCAACCAAACAAATTTCATTGAGCTCTTCTTTAACCGCAAAAACATGGAGAATAATAATTGAGTCATAAATTTAAAAGAATTGTCCTTCAAAAGTGTCAGAGATATAAGCTAAAAAAAAAGAAGTGCATAAGTTACCAGTGGTTTACAATAAAAATAAAATAAAAGTTTAAAATAAAAAAAGTCATAACCAACTAAATTAATTTCGTAACATGAAGTTTAGCTTCATACACAAACTCTGTCATCGAATAATACATTTATTTTATAGTCTATAATTAAATTATAAACAAAACATTTCACTGCCCAAAATACCTAATATTTTATTGTGCATGGTTGAATGTGGTGAATGGTGGACAAATGCTGTAAAAGAATGTATTTTAAGCAGCTCCTCAATGCTTTGAAAATAGTCAATCAGTAATAAATAGGTGCTGATTATCTGTTTAGAGTTGCTGTCTGCTTTAGCAATAACATTTTATTCCCCAGACTATTTAAAATGTACACAGTTGATTCATCAAGCTATTATGGACCAGTTCAAGCTGACAACATTGTGTGAACCACAAGAGACTACAGAAGCCTACATGTGTAGATACATTATGCCTACAATATTAATTCTACTTTAATGTATTTTTATTTTGATATGCTTTTTTTAGTAAACTGTGAGAGACATGATGTGAGTGACTTGACTCAATGAAGTTTTTGATTTTAAGTTTTTAACCACAATGAAACCGCAATGCAAACACCGTCTTGGCTGCACAAACGCCACATGCAGTTTTATCAGTTGTTAGGTCCCATGTTATGTGAAACTGCCTTGTTTAGTTTCTATTACATTGGATACATACCCGACATTGTTTTCGTCGTGCCAGCCACCGCGGTAGTCGATATTATACAGTAGTCTCTGTAGTAACATTCAAGCATATTGGTTGACTGATGAGTGTGCCTGTGCACGTGCGTATGTGTGTGCGCGTGTTTGCTTAAACACAGTGAAACAACTTTGGCTACATCTACGACTTCAGGGGATAACACAGCTGCATGCAGACAGAGATGTGTTCATAAATTTCTGTTTTGTTATTTATTTATTTAAAAAAAAAAAAAAAAAATGTATTGCATCACAAATGTCATGGACTCAGCTGGATTCTGGAATCCAGAGTCACATCCGAGTAAAAATGCATCCAAGTCCGTGACAAGTCCAAGTCCATTAAAATTGGACTCGTGACTCGGACTCGAGTCCGAGTCCAAACTCGAGTACCCCAACTCTATTGTGTAGCTAGAAGCGTTTGCATTCACACACTTGTGTATGTTTCCTTAGTATCACCAGTTACCTTCATAAAACTTCTTTAGGTATTAAATTCCGTCATACAGTTCAGTTTTAATATTTATTTAAATTTTATTTGCACAAGTGTCACATAATATGTCAATAATAAAAAGAGAAGAAATCAGTATTCAGGTCAAGAGCAATAGGGATTCGTCAGAATATACATAAATAGGGTACATACCTTATACAAGATAAAACATAATAGATCAAAACTACAATGAATATAACATGCCAACTGCTACAGGGAGGAACAAGTTCCTAAATCTTTTTGTTCTTCCAACAGGCAGTCTATATCTACGGCCTGAAGGCAGGAGATCAAATTCTTTATAAAGTGGATAAGGGCAATCCAGTACTGAGTACACTTTCTCTATTACTCTTTTGTTATAAATTTCCTCAATATGCAGTTGTGGTTCTTGCTTACCTGGTGCCCTAGGCGAGATCCAACGTGTCTCTCCACCCCACCCCCCCCCCCTAATATCAACAAAAACAACATGAGAAACAGATCAATATTTAAGTCCTTTTTAAACTCTAAATCTCCACTTTCACATCTGAAAGTCACATTTGATGCCTGTTTAGTTTCACTTTCACACCTGAATGTGAAAGTGGAGATTTAGAGTAAAAAGGGACTTAAATATTGATCTGTTTCTCACCCACATCTATTATGTCGCTACTGGAGACATAGATTTAACCACTGGAGTCTTTATGCTGCATTTATGTGCCTTTTGGAGCTTCAAAGTTCTGGCCAACATTCACTTGCATTTTATGGACCTACAGAGCTGAAATATTCTTCTAAAAATATTCATTTGTATTCTGCAAAGGAAAGAAAGCCATGTTCCTGGAACGGTATGATCAGGTACCATGGACTGCCGCCCCAGAGATTGTTGCCGCCCTAGGCGGCTGCCTATATCACCTATGCCAGGCTCTGCTACTGTCAATATGCCTATTATCATAGCCACTTCTGCAGTCATTAGTGCATAAAATAAAAAGTAAGGGAAAGAGAACACAACCCTGAGGGGAGCAATGGAAGAATATAACTTAGATGATAGAACACCATCAACTCTAACAAACTGGGTCCTGTTCGATTAAAAAAAAAAAATAAATAAAAATCACGATCCAACCAACCAGGTTATAATTTAAGTTCAAAATTGTCACAAGCTTCTTTGCCACAACAAGTGGTTGTATAGTGTTAAAGGCAGATGAAAAATCAATAAAAGCAAGCCGAGCCCTAGTTTTAGGGGCTTCTAGATGTTGAAGTATATGATTTGGGAGAGTAAGTGTAGCATCCTCAACACTTCTACCTGCTCTATAGGCAAATTGAAATGGATCCAACATATCCTACACATGCTTCAATATCTCCTGTCTTATTTATTTCTCAAAGGTTTTCATCACTAGAGAGGTGAGGGCTACTGGTCTAAAATCATTTAACACTTTAGGATTTCTACATTTAGCCACTGGAACAATCGTAGCATGTTTCCAAATTTTTGATACAGTTTGCATCTGCAGTGACATATTATAAATGTATGTAAAAATATTACTTAATTGTAGCAGACTACATGACTTCAACACTTTGCCACTGATATTATCCGATCCTGGGCTTTTGTTTAATTTTGTTCGTTTAAGAAGCTTCGCCACCATACATGCATCAGTATTAAATGTATCAATATTAAACAGCATTGCCCCACGAGACATCACACAATTCCTCAGTTGCATCATTGGGAACATAAGAATTAAACCTCAAATAAAAGCTATTCAGTTCATTAGCTAGCTGCACATCTGAAGTGTACCCCTCCAAGGACACCACATTTTTACACTCATGGAGACGTCATAAGTTACATACCATTTCACACAGCTTTAAGATCAGAGTTATACTTATTCAAATTTTTTATATATATTTAGGTTTTGCCTTCTCAATTTCTGTGATTACTTCCGCAATGCGCGCCGCCATATTGTTTACATGCAATGCAACATGGGATTGTGAGTTTGCCATAAAAGCATAGAAGGCTCTAAAAACCAAGCCCTTCCACTTTCACGGGACCGGAAGTGGTTAGAATGAGTGACGGATGGAATGGGAGAAGGCTTGATTGGACTGATTAGTTTGTATATTCTTTGTTTATGTCAGAAAACATGGCCGCAGCGCTAAATCAAAACAGTGCGCTCTGGCGGTAATGGCTTTAAACTTTTAGTGATTGTTTGAATGTTTGAAACATATAAAAATAAAGATATTGTGATGTCGAAAAAACTATTTGAGCAGCTGGTTCATTATGACTACCACATCATTCCCTCTTTTGCTGGTAAACAGCTGCACGAATGCAGATCACACCGGTTTGATCGTATATGCAAAAGGGTTAATACAAGACAACCTGACCTCATGAAGGTATGGCCATTTTGCAATGTCACATTGGGATGTTTTCTTTGCTAACAGGAATAGCCTTTTGTGTGTACATCTCCAGAAGTTTTAAAAATAAGGTGTCCTCAGGATTACACACTTCTAACCCTGTTAGTTTGTGGCTATTCATGGGGTTTTTCTGCCCCATAGTGCTCAACAGAATTTCTGTCCTTTTGCCTTTTAAGTTCATTTCTGTCATGAGTTTTTCAGTACAGAACATAGCAGAGATACCTGGTTCTAAGAATGCATATATTTTTATGATTTTGCTGTCTTTTGTATGCTTGACTTGAATAGGTATTATGGCTAAGGTGTAATCTTTTCTCCTAGTATGACTACTTCGTATGACATGTTGATGTGGATTTGATTCTAGCTTTCTGCAAAATTCCATTGCATGATTAGCAGAACAGAACATACAAGGCTTTACTAGAGCAGCCTTTGGATTAATATCCAGTGTGAAGATGGTATTTCAACTGGGATCCATAGTCTTGTTTTGCCAGCTGGGACTGGAGTAAACTTTCTTTCTTTTTGTCAGGTTCATCAGACACAGTAGTTATCACAGTGGCAAAGTTGCTTCCTTTGCTACTTGAGCCTTGTTTAAGTTTTTGTTTATGTTTCATGTCTGAGTCTGTAATTTTTTGGAGCCTTTCTAACAAAGTTAACAAAATCATTAAAAGTTACTATTTGATTGTTTTGTTCTAGAAAGTCACAGGCTACTGACCTGCATTTGTCTGAGTTTGAATGGAAACTTGGATATCAGTATTTTCATGTTTGAGGTCATATTCATTTCCTTCATGTACTCAATATTTTGCATGACATTGCAACATCCTCTCAATAACAATGCAGCTTTGCCATCCTCTGCTTTAATATTAGACCACTTCAGTTATTTTCATCCCATGTCCAAAATGCTTTTTTTCTCTCTCTCTGCTTTTTGTCCCCAATTTGGAATGCCCAGTTCCCAATGCACGCCTCAGTCTGGGTGGTGGAGGATGAATCTCAGTTGCCTCCGCATATGAGACCGTCAATCTGCACATCTTATCATGTGGCTTGTTGAGCACATTACCGCGGAGACCTAGCGCATGTGGAGGCTTCACGCAATTCTCAGCAGCATCCACGCACAACTCACCACACGCCCCAGCGAGAGCGAGAACCACATTATAGCGACCACAAGGAGGTTAACCCAATGTGACTCCACCCACCCTAGCAACCGGGCCAATTGGTTGCTTAGGAAGCCTGACTGGAGTCACTCAGTACGCCCTGGATTCGAGCTTGTGACTCCAGGTGTGGTAGTCAGCGTCTTTCCTTGCTGAGCTACCCAGGCCCACCCCCACCCCCTGTTCTTTAACAGTCTGTGGGATTCCTTATACCCCACATCTGGACTCATAAAAAGACAGCTCTTGACAAGCTCTTTTGGCTTTCCACTTGTAAATTTCTCCAGAAAGTATAGTCTGTCATAGTCATCATCAATCTTTCTATGGACACCATAATCAAAATATCTGATAAAAGATTGGTATTGCAATGGATCTCTCTTACAGAGACAAGGGCTAGTGCTAGCCTTTGCTGCTTCATGCTTTGTTTGGAAATCTCATTTTGCCTACTCAGAATATCCCTAAAGGCTGCTTTACTGATTCTATCACCATTATCTTAATTTGCCACTGATGCCGGAGTTGGTAATGTAGCACCATCTAGTGTACGTGCTGATAACATTTGCCTGTCTTTAGGCCTAGAACCAAGATTCAAAGTTGTGAAGTTAAGTGTCATGCTTGTAAATATCTAAAGTTATCAGCCATCAGCAAACAAATTGTCAAACCTTTCCAGAGTTCCTGGGTAGCTTGCTGTGCTCCCTTCCAATAAGCATTAATTCCATCTGTTGGTGTCTTTACATTGGTATGTGATGATGTACTTTTCAAGACTTATAATTTCGCATTTGATGCTGCAATTTCAGATTCTGAATCTAACCGTCCCATTTATGCCTTCAATTCTGCTCCCTCTATTTATGGTGCGTGTTTTGTTTTTAAGCATTAGAATTCTTTCATTCCTTTAAACATCGGTCTGTTTAAGTTGATACTGATTTAAAAATTTACATTTTTGGTTCATACCAGTCACAATGGTCTCCTTTCTTTTCATAATCATTTAATAATTCTTGCACACATTTATGAACATCAATGAATTCCTCTTTCTCAACAAATTCCATCTTCAACAACTGCACTGATCAAAAGTTAAGACTCGCATTGCAAAGAGAGAAAGGTGCTTCAGGTTGTTTTTGGCAGAGTACTCAGCCTTGCAGGCTCCATAAACCAATCCAATTGTTTACCAAATTTCAGTGCATGCCCAGTAAGTGGTGGCAGAAATCTGGCAAACTGTTATGTTAGATTTGACAGATTAGATGATTAAATGAAAGTGCGACACAAAACCATCATAATTACAGAAATGTTCTTAGCCATACAATTATTATAATGATATGAGTTAATAACATACCTGTAATAATGTTCACTAGAAATGTTTGCTGCAAAGCCGTGAGTTGAAATGATCTTCTCGGTCAGCTCTGTTGATGGCTTGAAGCCACAGCCATGTACAAGAGCCCTTGAAATAATTTTTCAATAATGGAATTCGATAAAAGTTAACTGTTTGTTTATGGTTTTTGTCTACTGTGTGTGACGTAAGCAGTGACGTTGCCAAAGTATTGGTCTATATGGTTAGGATTTGGGTGGGTTTGGGGCATCTGAACAAACCGAGGCCCTTCTACCTATCTGGATATGCAAATAAAATGATTACTCATCAAACCGTGTTTTCCACTGCTTTGTGGTCTGCCCAGCAGGTTAAGCAGGTTTACTCTCTTTTTGCTTCGGTTACACACAGTATCCAAAACCAACCCATGCCAAGTACTTCAGCACTGTGAGTGAAAAACAGGCTTTTTTCAGATTGTATCACAGAGGTGGTGGTATAAACAGTCACTCAACACACCCTGGATTCAAACTCACGAATCCAGGGGTGGAAGTCAGCGTCTTTGATCGCTGAGCTACACAAGCCCCTAAAACTGTACCTTTGTTCCATTTATTATGCAGTTATCCTGTGCCCACTGATCCTTGTAGCCAATGTGCTTTGTCAATGTTTAGCACGTTCATCTTCAACAGAATTTTATGCTGGTTGGCCAGCAATTTTTGGATAGCTATGTGGGACCAGCTAGACCAACACTAAATCAGCCTGAACCAGCATGAAAAATTCAAGCTGTTGTATCCTGGTCTTTTAGCAGAGTAACATGTGATAACATGTGGTAAAGGTTTTAATGTGGTAAAATAAAGAACAGGGTATTGTGGTTGGTCTATATATGGTCCTTTAGACCAGAGGCATTTCCACAGCCTTCAGTAGTAAGTTGAGAAGGTATAGACATCTAAAGTAGGGATCATCTAAAGTGGCTCATGCTATATTTTTAGACCATTTGTCCAGTGAAACTAATCTCACTCATCCTTGAACTAAACATTTGAGCATACACTCTCCACTGTGAATCCAAAGATATAGGGACCGACAGCATGGCTGTTATGTGACAATAAAAACCACAGGCCTTTATATATGGGGCCCTATTTGCGGTGTCCACTGAAATCCCGTGGTCAAAGGTTGTTCGCCAACAATGGATGCACACATATATGTGAAAAAAAAAAAAGTTGGCTGCTTTTTACTTTACGCTTGTGTATGTTGACTGTTATTACCTACTTAAAAAAAAATACAAAATAAAAATAAAAAAAAAAGATACATTTGCTGTTTTAGGTATGATTGTGCTGTGTTTTGGTCATCTGCTCATTCTCTCTGTTGTCTGCTTATGTCGTTCTCTCTATCGTTTGCTTGTGTCGTTCTCTCTGCATCTGCTTGTGTCATTCTTCCTGTTGTCTGCTTGTGTCATTCTCCTTAACGGGATAAAGTTGGGTGCATATGGGACCGTCTGAAAACTCCACACACTGCCTAAAATGTCACTGCCGTCTGATCATTCATTCAATTGACTTTCATATTCTATCCTGACAATCTGTAATTTGAAAAAAAAAAAAAAAAAAAAATATATATATATATATATATATATATATATATATATATATATATATATATATATATATATATATATATATATAAATTAAAACAATTACAAAAACACTTCTACCAGTGTGAAGGATGTACATGGATGTACAGTATTCAGTTATTTTTAGAAAAACAAAAACAAAACAAAAAAATACCAAAATGCTATTTTAACATTCCAAAGGTTGTAGCAGGCTGCCAGTGGATAGACTGACTTACTACAGTTGTGAATATTACAATATGTCTAAATATATTAATACAATATTCAATTATTTTAGATTTTTTTTATTTTTTTATTTTTTTTATTAATGTATTGGATTTAAATAAGTAGATACTTAAGAGCCTATGACTGGATCATTATTGCAGTAATTAATATGTTTCAGCTGGCAACAATTCTTTTTACCCTAACTGATGCAGTGTGTAGCTTCTAATTTCTTAAACAACCATGTTGGAAGATGTGTCCCATGGAAAAGATGTTACTGTGTTTCAGAAGGGGCAAATTATTGGCCTGCATCAACTAAGGAGATTGCTGAAATCACTGGAATTGGGTTAAGAACCAATGGTATAGTAGTGTCTGAAGATGTTGGCATACTGTGATATATATTTTTTTTTCCATTTAAAAAAACAATTTGGTTGTAATTATAGTCACACATGAATTTACAAAATGTATATTAGGGTATAACAAGTTTCTTGCTGGCATGGTGTACAGAACAACTAAGAACCATGGTATGGTAACTTTATTTTAAATATGTATTTAAATATATAGGTCTTATTAACAGTGTTGGGGAGTAGCTAACTACATGTAGCAATGCTACTAACTTAACTACATTTGTCAGTAGCTTGACAGTAGCTCAGCTGCTTTTAAAACAGAGTAGCTTTTCCATTAGCGAACTACTTTTTCCAGCAAGTAGAGGTATAGCGTGACCAAACGCTACATCATGTTGGTCAGATTATAACTAATAGCCTTCCTTATTGCATAGAAGCCAAACTTTTACCGGCAAAACTTCTGGCAGCATATTTCTGTCTGCTGATCAGAATCAGGCAGCGTAGTCTTTTGTAATGGCAGATCACAAACAAAAATAGTGAATTACCGCCATCTACTGAGAGCTTATTACAGCTCATTTGGATAAGAAGTGAGTGTCTGATGGTTATGTAAAGCAAACATCCACAGTTTGTTTACCTTTATAAGACCTACAGGGGCAGGTAAATCTGAAAATGATAAATGAACACCATTTTATTCTTCTATGAAACAAAGAATGTTTCAGACACTTTGTTCTTAATAGATCACACAAAAGCATATTTACCATAACTATTTTAAATAAAATAATTCAAAAAGTTATTACTGCATTTTGAGAGATTTTGTTTCTGTTCTAAATATGTTTATTTCGCTTCTCATCATTGGGAGCAGCGAGTTAATTATGATATTTATAAATATACAGTATATATTATAATAATTACTATCATGCAGAACTATTTGATTTCTCCATTTCTTAACATTTAATTAACTATTATTTTCATGAAAATAAATAAAATGATTGGTAAAATAAACCATTTATGACCTGTATTATTATGCAACAATCTAGGATGACCATCTGTCCACTTTTTTGGACTTAAACAAAGCGAACAAATATTGTAGAACAACCTCTGTATGTGACCTGTAAAGCTGGCACTTGCATGTCAATGGCAAAAAGTCAGAAAATACAATGAGCCTGAACCCAGCTGAGGGGAGAAACAAGCCCTGAGTCTTTATTCACATATTATCCACACTAAATATTATGTGAAAAATGCCAGCCCAAGGAGAGTTTGTCATTAAAATCTGATCTTTAGGGAAGTAGGCCAAAGCAGGACTGAAAAGTGTGTAGTGTTAAAAAGATTTTTTAATGGCGTCTTATCTTTTTTTAAATTTTATTTTTCATACTGTTGCATTTTATTTCATGGCCATTATTAACTGTATTAATGTTACTATTCATTAAATGTATTAAATACATTTAATATATTTAATTAAACACATTAAATGTATATAATTAATACATTAATAAATGTCATTAGTGTAAATTGTTATTAATATTATTGGTTTGATAGTAACAAAAAAAATATTGCCTCATTAAGTAGCTTCAATGTAGCTAGCTACTTTTTGATAGTAACTTGTAGTGTAGCTAACTACTTTTTCAAAAGAGTAGCTTGACTGTAGCTTAACTACTTAAAATTTGAGTAGCTTGTCAAACTACAGTTTAAAGTAGCTTCCCCATCACTGCTTATTAATGTTCCTTTCATTTGGCTACTATGATAATTACGCTAATTAATAAACTAATACATACGTACATAATTCGCAATAAACTGTTAAGCATTGTATAGCTTATACGAGTGTAGTAATGTTCACGTTAACACATTATCTAGTATTACCATATATAGCCTACGTAATAATTAATGTTTATTTTTTTTTATTTGTGTACTATAACGTGCTTTTCTGTGTATAGTGAAATTGTTTTCCTACTAAGAAATATACATTTTAATTATTTGATATCACGAGAAAAAGGCACCACCAACAGCAGTAAAAGGCACACACAAAAAAAAAAAAAAGACATTTTATATAACTACGGGACACAGTTGTCCAGGATCTGCAAAGAGCATTAAAAAACTTGCACGGGTGCAATAACATGCAGTATTTTCACAAAGTTGAATTGCATAAGTTGATTGGTTAGCAAATATCCAATCGTGTCTGAAATGAACGTTCTGATCGGTGGATCAGCTTAGTCAGACTGCCTGTCTTGCCAGTGCCATCAGTTGCGCTCACGCAGCTCTATGCACATTTACAGAGAATCTCTGTACACTTTTTAAAATAGTAATAATAATAATAATAAATATAGCTGCAAGCAGTGATGACGGGCCCAAGCACCATGGGTCCATTTCCACTCTGTAGCTTTCAGAAAACAATGCATGATGGACACAGCAACAACTCAACAATCTAAACTTGGACCCTAATCATAGAATGTGTAATAGATATATGCCACCATTCCAGTTTGACTACAACTTCATGTAATTGAATCCATTGCCATGACAACACTATTAAAGCTATCAAGCATCCCTTCAACATTTTCCATCAGCAGTGTCTAAACAAGTTTGAAGCAATTTGGGTAAATGTAAGAGGACTATTTCAAAGTCTGTTGTGCCACACTTCCTGCTGCCAGTTGGTGGCGCTATGACCCACAATTGCCACATCCATGTGATTAGCCCCCAAGAAAAAACAGAAACAACTCAATTTTGATCTAAATCACACAATGCACACAGAAGATTAGTGTAAGACATCATTAGAGACTATAAAAGGTCTACTTTTATTTGTGTACACTCACAATAACAACAAAACCTTGTGCTTTTGTAAAATAAAGAAAATAAACAGGGTGCGCTTTCAGCTGTCTGTCTCCGCAAGCATCTTTCTGAAACACGTCAAAAAAAATGAACTGAAACTCTGCTAATATTTATCACACAAACATGAAACATATATCTAAAGAAAGCTTAAAATGTCTACTTTTGAATTGTTTTATTTAAAATTTAAAACAAATATTCTCATGCAATGTAATCTGTATGAAACAAAGCGATGTACAGTTTCTCCTGGCTCAGCTAATTATCGCTAATGTGATCACACCCACCAGCAGAGTGTGCTATTCATATGGTAATGTGCTGAGGCGATCAATGCAAATGGTAAACGCCCCCAACAATACCTTAAAAAGCATCAAGTTCATTCACTTTTCTGTGCATTTGGAAGATGGCACGCTACACAGGTGAGGAAGCTCTACAGATGGTCCTGGATAGTGACGAAAAGTTCACATTTTCCTCAGAAGAAGAGCGGGAATCCGACAAGGAACGTTTGCATTTTGAAGAGTGACTTGATCCAGTCGAGGATACAATTTCGGATGAGTAAATCTTTACTTACATTAGTTGACATGCTATTTTATATAAACATGTACATATTTTACTAGTTGGACTATTTCCAGACTTGCCAGCCAGGATTCAGAGTATTGACATTAGAAATATGTCCTAATAGGCAAGTTTTAGTTACATTTAAATGTTGTTTCGGCTAAAGCAGGTATTTAAATTGTATGCTGTATGATATCAATATGATATGTAATATGATATAAAAATAATATGAATGTTTAGATTATATTTTAACTAGTGTTTATGCTGCCTCATTATCATCAACAAAGCTTGTGCTTGCAAATATCTGTCCGGGTGTAAATGTTTAAAATGTGCTGTAAATATGCCCATATTAGAAAATCAGCATATTAGAATGATTTCTGAAGGATCATGTGACACTGAAGACCGCAGTAATGATGCTGAAAATTCAGCTTTGATCATAGGAATATATTGAATTTTACAATATATTCAAATAGAAAAGTTATATTAAAAATATTTCACAGTATCACTGTTTTTGCTGTATTTTGGATCAAATAAATGTAGCCTTGGTGAGCAGAAGAGACTTCTTTTAAAAACATTAAAAAATCATACCGATCTAAAACTTTTAAACGGTAGTGTAGGTCTAATGTTTTTAAGTAAAGTCTTTATGTGAAGAAAATGTATAGTCAGATTACTTCTTTTAACTTAAACTTGATTTTGTGAATAAGCTACAAACAATACATTCAGTCATTAAGTCTCCTCACATTCATTCTCTCTCAGGGGAGGGGTCTTTGTCTCCTCAGGTGTGAATCACATCAATATTCATAATCATCCACGCCTCCTCGCATATGGCCTTTCTAACACTAAAAGTGTCTTACAAAAGTTAAATGACTATATTTTGTATGAATGAGTGATCAGGATGGTTTTCACAATTTTTGTTGCAAAAACTCTAGGTTACAAGATCCAGTTCTCAAACGTCTTGTGAACAAATGTTTAGTATGTGTTATATGGCCTTATTTCAGTGACTTAATTATTATTATTTTTTTCAAAAATACAAACATGTACATACATGTTGCTCGCATATTATTGTAGCCCAGTTTGTGCTGAATACAGTGTTATCAGACTTTAGCCATTAATATGTTTAATCAACTGAAAAAAGCACAAATGTCAAGGCATGACAAAACTTCTCCAGGGCCCAAAACACCCTCAGACCCCAGAGGGTTAATTTAGTAAATCGCCATGGCAACACCATTCGATATTTAAAAATCTGTATTCAGATAATCTATATATCTATCAAATTTTATTGTAATTTTTTTTTTTTTTTTTGCTGACTGATTAATTTAACATTTTTGCTATATTTAATATAATTATTTATTGAAAAAAATATGTAGATCTAAAGATTATATTGTAATGAAGTCATTTACCATTTTTATTTATCCTTAAAATGGTTTTAAATTAAATTAACAAATGTAATTCAAGGCATTAGGTGTTAAGATAGTTTAAGTAGATTTTAATATGAGCACAGAAGTCATTTAGGCTTGTAATTTTGTTGCAGTTCTGTGGCAATAGGTTTCAGTTTCTTTTATTGTTGCTGTCAAAATAAATGAAGTACATTAACTTTGAGCCTGCATTCGTTATTCATACGCACAACTGTTTAAATAGCCTCTAAATTAATTTTGGGCAAATGAGGACATAAATTATGTTATAATACTGCATGTCTGCCCATAGAATAATTATTAAAAGCAAAAATTACCAACTGGTTACCAACAAACTACTGTTTGTCATGGTTCCAGCATCTGTGCCGGCTCATACTGTTGTTTGTTTTTCTCTCTCCCTCATGTCTCACAGGTGGAGCAGGCATGCGATCATTGGAACGCTGATCAATCTGGGGAGTCGCTGATCACAGCAATGATTTACTCGCCTGTTACCATCTGCTTCACTCTGATTGCACTCCCTACTTATTCCTTGTGTCACCTCATTATTTGCCCGTTTATTGTTCACTGTCATGTTAACTGTGCTCTCGTGTAGTGGCAGCATGCTCTTGTGTCTGTTGGTTGCCCCTCTGTTGAGGTGCGGTTACCTTCCTGCTTGCAGTCACCCTCGCCAGTTCTGTGCTCAGTTCATGTGGAGGAGGATTCCTTGGTCTCTGCCTGCGTCCCGGGGACTATATCATCTGGGCTTTGCTTCGCAACACACCAGCTTTAACGGAAGCTCTATGGATTGTTCCTGACTTCCACAAAGCACATTTATCATACGAACATACCCTTCACTAGTCCATTGCGGCTTGCTGGATTTCAGCCTTCTGCAGCCAGCGCCAGGTGTGCCTTGACATTGAGAACTTTGTTAATAAAACTATTGAACAGTATCTCTGCTGTTGTGTCCTTTGTCCCCCCCGTAACACTATTGAACCACGACCTTGCCACAACGTCGTCATGACGGACTGGCACCACTCCAAAGTTATGTTGTGGCAACGAATACAGAAATGTCACTTTTCCGGTTGTCACAACATAATCAGTTACATTGCCACAACTAAAGTTTGGTCATCAAATTATGGTGTAGTTAGGAAATGGCCATGTGATTGGGCTAGCTGGAATTACAAAATGGCTGAATTTGCTGCTACTTTTCTCAAATTTTGCAATGCAATTTGCTGTATTTTTGGGGGTTGTTTTGCAGTGAAAACTCACAAATCATCATTATATACCTATGTAATTGTGTTAATTACATTTTAAATGCAATTACATGTAAATTTTTTTTAGTGCATAATAACTGAATATGCAGTTAGCAACCAAAAAAATTAAATACAAATAAATGCACACAAATATAGCATACATTTAAGTGAAAGCTGTGGGTATTGAAATACCCTTAATTATTTTTGTATTATAATTTTCTGCCTCAGAGAATGCACTAAAACTTGTCTAGGCCTTCAGTGCGATTCATGCCATTAAGAACAGTTTCACAATGAATAAGATGCCGTACGCCCATCATACATTACGTGTCAGTCAACTAATAATACCAATTGACATTTTAAAAACACGTCCACGCATGAAAGCCAGAATCAAGGAGGTCTAATACCAAGATAAAACTCTCTAATAATATTTGCGATTTAAATTTTGCTTGCATTGCAATAAATTTAGTCAGTGTACACGGTTACTTTTCAAAACTTGATCCGACACGGAATGCTCAAGCAGCCTAATTTACACTAAGAAAACTCCTGATGTTGCTATAACAATACAAAAAGCACTTACCAGTTTGCTTGAAGTGAAAGTGCAGTAACAAATAATAAAGAATAGGCAAGTGTGATCAAACTTTTCTACAGTTCTAGTCTTACACTGAGGGGCCGTTCACATTGAGCGCGTTTGTGTCTGTCTGCGCTGTTTTATAAATGATTTCAATGTAAATGTGCGCTAGATAGACGTCTTAGACAGCTTGTTTGTGTTTTTAGATGCCATGTCAAGTTTAAAAGAGCTTAAACTGTTAAACGTCTCGAGTTGAGACACATACGTTTTGCTCTTTTGTGGCGCTGCGTGTAATTTTAGTGCAACAAACGCATTCAAGCATGTGAATGGCACGTAACATGAGATGAGAGATATAAGATGATATAACAGGTGTAACTCTGCAGCTGAGTAGTTCTGTTAGCTTTACAATTCTTGTCAAAGGTAATGTGAAAGGAAGCGCCATGATTTGAAAGGCGTCAAAAGACGCTCCAACCTTGAACACTTGCAAATTGCAATGTTGACAGCTTTGTCGATTATAAGCAGGAGCGACAGTGATTCGCTCACTTACAGAGAAGCATAATAACGCCATTTGCATTTCTGACTAACGGGTTTCTGAAGGTTTATACATGTGTAACATCATAAATTCAGTAAAAATGCACTTCCCTGTGCGCACTCACACTAACTCAAGCGTCAGCTGCTTAATGCACGAGAGAGAGAGAGGGAGAGAGAGAGAGAGAGAGATAATTGACTAGCGCAGATTCTGCTGTTTTTTGCGTGTCCTCTATTCACGCCCCAAAATGTAAGACCTCAGCAAACGAAATGTAAGACTTCTTGTAATTTAAGATATTTAAGACTTTTTATGGCCTTACATTATAAAAAGTACATTTAAGACTTTAAGACATTTTAAGGACACGCGGGTACCCTGTTGGCATCCCATTGAGCACACAACTGAATAAAACAGGCTGCATGACACTGATAAATGATTACTACCAGAGTAACATTCATATACAGGTGTGAGGGACGTCAGAATTTCACAAATAACACAAAGAACAAACGTATTCCTCTCACTTGGTTTTGCGTGCGTGTCCCCTCCGTGTGCGAATGATGCGAAGATCTATTGGGATTTTACTAAAGTTAGTCACTGAAAAGGTTTGCTCTCAGACTTGGCACTAAACAGCACACGCAGCTTCGTGAATGGACATGGAGTGGCTGCATCACACTTTTCTTTGAGCATAATATTGCACTATTGAGGGCTAAGTATTTTATTTATTTATTTTTCAAAGAGGAGAGAGAGTGCCCACTCACATGCAAGGCTGCCAGATTGCATAAATTAAGTATGACATAAAGTGAAATATTTCCTATTTGTGCAAGTATAAATCTCTGCTTGGGGTGTTTCGCCTATTATCTGGCAACCTGAGCATAGTACAAGCTTGTGGATGCACCATAGGTCCCAAAGCCAGATAAATGAAAGATCTATTAAAAAAAGTTCATTCAACAATGGAGCTTGGCTGACCTCTATTGGAGATTTCTTGTAATTGCCACTCAAAGCTGAGCAGAGACAAATGGCAGTATTTTCTAGTATTTTTACATTTCATTTGACATTTTTATTATATTTGATTTATATAAAAGAAATGTTTAAACAATAAACTTAAATTAAAGCATGGCAAATACCTCAAAACATGTGAATATACACAAAAATGAATGACGACATTTAATGCATTGCCATGGCAATAGTATTTAAGATATCAATAATCCCTTCAGAATTTTAAATCTGCACTGTCTTGACATTATTCCATTTTTTTTTTTTTTTTTTAAGCAATTCAGGTAAAAAATAAGAGGGATATTTCAAAGTCTGTTAAAAGTGATATACTTCTGCCAGTTGGTGGCGCTACGACCGTGACCCACAATAGCCACATTAATGTGATCCGCCTGCAAGAACAAACATTCGGCTCAATTTTGATGTTTTTAATTTTCTGCATGCAGAAGATATGAGACATTTCCTTATTCCAATTTTTTTACGTTATTTTATCGCATCGCCATGGCAACATCGTTTGATATATAAAATTCCTTTGGCAATTTAGCATTGTCAATGTCTTGGCATGATGTCACGCACATTTGGTACCTGTAACATGAAATCCCTATGAAGAGTGTTTCGAATTTGAGAGCATGCATTTTTGAAACAAACCAAAATGGCCGACTTCCTGTTGGGCGGAGCTAATACAAGCCAAATGGAAAATATGTCTGTCATGGTGAGAACAATGCCCTCACCAAAACTTGTGAATATCAGACAGGCTCTGTGGCAACCACAGGGATAAACTCACTCAAAATGTTAGGGGGCGCTATGGAGTCCACTGGCCACACCCAAGACAAGTGACAAAAGAATTCTAAAATCTTGCCAAACTTTGACGGGTGTGCCGTGGCGCTGTGGAACCGATGAGGCACATCTATGCTGAATTGCAATATCAAATCAAAAGATGTCCTAAGACAAATGTGTAAACTTTCATAAGTTTTCAGCCATCGTAAGCCCCTCAAAACTCCACGGGAAAATGTGAAAATCCCACATTCCTGTTGGGCGGAGTCAAATACAACCAAGTGAACTTTGTCTATCATGATGAGAGCAGTAGCCATACCAAGTCTTGTGCATATCTGAGCAACTTAACCCAACCAGTGCCTGCATTTGGAGGCGCTGTAGAGCTCCTCGACCACACCCAAGCCTAAACACTACATGACTTTTTGATTTTACACAGGTCTGATGTGTGTGCCAAGTTTGAGTTTTCAAGAATGATGAATGCCTTATAAAACGGGTGAATGCATTAAAAATTAAATTAAAAATAATAATGAAAAACATTCCAAAAACAATAGGGCTTTAGCACCTTCGGTGTTCGGGCCCTAATAATAAAAATACAAATAATAATCCTTAGAAGAACAATAGGTCCTCTGCACTTTCAGTGCTTAGGCCCTAAAAAACACAAAATTCACTCAACGGTTCAGCAGCATTGTATTATTAGATTGAAAAAGTTCTGGGTCTAAAGCCTACTCTTTGTACTGGTGGCCATACGTATCATCACTTATTTTAGGTGGGCATATGCAAAATCCTAAGAAAGATAGGTGGGCATACGGCGTATGCCCTAGACTACACTACTGTTAAGAACTGTCCAATGCATTATTAAAACCTGGAAGGATAGTGGTGAACCGTCAGCTTGGCGGAAGAAATGTGATCGGAAAAAAATCTTGAATGATCGTGATCGTTTGGTGAAGTCACATCGTAAAAAATTAACAGCTGTGTGGCCACAAGAAAGCCACCTGTTAGTGAGGCTAATCGGAAAAAAAGGACTTCAATTTGCTAGTGAGCATAAAGATTGGACTGTGGAGCAATGGAAAAAGGTAATGTGGTCTGAGGAGCCCAAATTTACCCTATTCCAAAGCGATGGGCCCGTCAGGGTAATAAGGGAATTGCATAGTGCCCACTGTACAAGCCTCTGAAAGCAGTGTTATGATCTGGGGTTGCTTCAGTTGGTCAGGTCTAGGAACAGCAACGTTATGCGTCAAAAAAAAGTCTGAATGACCAGTTTTTCCCTTCAATGGTTTTTTTCTTCCCTGATGGCATGGGCATATTCCAGGACAACAATGCCAAGATTCATCAGGCTCAAATTGTGAAAGAGTGGTTCAGGGAGCATGAGGAATAATTTTCACACATGAATTGGCCACCAAAGAGTCCTGACCTTAACCCCATTGAAAGTCTTTGAACAAGGAGTTGTGTGGCATGTTCAGAGAGGAAGGGTCTTATTTTCCTGATGTTATAGAGAGCAAATCTACATGATCGTGCTGTCTTTGAGATGTGAAATTAATTTTCTACTCAAAATTACTCGTTCATGATCAAAAAGATTATTATTGTTACCATCGTCGTGTTTTGTGCACCAAGTGTTGAGATTTGCGTGTGCAGCTCCATATTTTTATCCCATTGCCAGTAATGCAAGGTGATGTTGTGTAATAGACTACATAGCATTCCTGGAGCTTTCCTGTGGAACACTTTCCTATCGTTGCTGTCTGATGATAAACACGTATCTCCATTTTTGGCAATTTTGACTTTTTACCATAGACGGAGTGCAGTGAATGATCTCTTCCTACTTTTTGAATTGTGCATTGAAATGACCAATGAAAAGATGTTTAATCAGGCTTTCTGTTCAACAAGTATCTCCACTGATATTGAGAAGTGTCAATAAAAAATGTGTATGTCCCACCCTTATGTTTAGAAGAGCGTCAACTATGGAGTCTGCTCATCTATAACATCACCACCAAGGTAAAGTATCTCCTCTTGTTCTTTAAAAACAGTTCAAATATGTACAACTATGAAAGGAGTCCAAAAGCATAGATTTGTGTAAATAACACTAATTTAACTGTTTTATGATTTGAAGTGTAATAAAGAGATGGGTCTGTGATTTCCCTGACAACCAAAGCCATTCATGCATGCACAATGTCATGTGGCTTTATAAGTAGACTATACCAGCCATATATGGTTGCCAGATTTCCATCTTCGTGAAACCACGAGTGAAAGCTAAATCTGACAGGCAATTTATGCGTTGGACCTGAAAACACATCTCGAAACTAAATTGTCCACTCAACAACCGGAATAGAAACCCTAGTCATATAACTGATTTCAATCTAAAATAGTAAGTGAAAGCTCAGATTGTATCCAAAAATAAATTCTCTAGCAATCGATAACCTACCAACTCTGGGAACATGAACGGTTAGACTGTAGAGTCTGTAACTGAACATGTGCCATTGGAACCCTAAGAAAACCATGTATGTCCACGTTCGCTATCAAAAATCTATGTCCAATTAAAATATTGAACAGTGAACAGATGTATAATGACAGGATTCTGTTTATGGTGCTAAACAGGCACGTGCCAGAGGGGTGGCTACAGTGGCCCAAACCACTGCCCCTTTGCCCTCCTGGTCTGAGTTGCCCCTCTGGAGAAAGTAATATAATTTGCACATATTCATTTTATAGATGCTTTTTTATCCACAGCGTAAAAGTGATTTATATGATGAATGGTTCAACACTGTCTGCATGATTTTTATTTATTTTTTGGTTTGTTGCATTGTGTCTCTGTTTTGCAGGCAGCGGATCAGGAGTGACAAGGGTAGGGGAGGTTCAACGCTTCGCAATTGAGCACATCCAAATGCTTTAAAAATGTGCATTAATTAGTATTGACATTGCTTGAGCGTGCCCAAATGCATTAAAAATGTGCATTAGTTCATAAAGTGAATGATCAAATCGCAGAGCTAACATAAGTCTATAAAAATGTATACTTTTATTTTGTTGATATTTAAAATTAAATATAGGCTGTCCAATCACTAAATTGCTGCACATCTAAATCATAAAGTTCTAATATACAATAAATGTTAAAGAATGACAAAGGTAGCCCTTAAACTGTTGCTGAACATATTGTGACGTAACGTGTGGTGTGTGGTTGAATTGGTGCGGGGGATTTCCATTTCCCAAGATGCTCAGCGTAGGGCTGGAATGTGTTAGTTAAAGAAAGCAGTTAAGTGTTAAATAATGTGTGTTTAGGAAAAAATTCAGTAAATAGAGATATGTTTTATGTTTTGTTATGCTGAGGTTGAAAAGGTGTGTTTTTATTTTCGGGGGGTTACCATGACTGAGAATGCTGGGGTGTTTTGATTTAGCTGGGGCCTGTAAATAAGCATGAACAGTAAATTTGTTTTTTAGATTGTATAAAATAAAATGCTGTTCTTGAGTCAGTAATCATACACTGTGTTTTCTTCATTTTAACATCCACCCATGCCATACGCTACAGTATGAAGCAAACTGTCTGCTATAATTTACTGAATATTGAAGTATATACACACAATACATGTGAAAGTCTATTTCAGTTCTAAATATAATAACAATTAAGATACCATGGAATTTAACTGCATAATGTTAAATAAAACCAGGTCTGCAAATCTGGCATCACATTATGCTGTGCAAATTGTATGTTCAAATTTAGTGTTGCACACTGTTTATAGTACCACACCTTTACAAAAAAGTAGATTGAGAAAGCGGAAGGATGCTTAAGAGAGTGATTTTTGCAAAGCTGGATTCAAAGCACCAGCAAGTAAACAGGTGAATGATTAAAATCTATTACAAAAGATCCTTCACACTGTGTCTCCGGTAAAGTATTTTTTCTTCAAAATCATCTGCCATTGGATGAAGTAATGTATGACTTTATGTTTAAAAGTAATGCATATTTTAATAAAAATGAATTCATAATACTATACAGAATAAAAAGAGATACATACATTATTCTACATGTGTTATACAGTATATTTAGCATAATATACTATATGCAGACAATATTTTTCTATATAACAATAAGTGAAGAGTAAATCCATTCAAGATGATGCATAACCACAAGGCTGCAGATCAGGTACTGGTGAGAGGACTTTAGTGACATACTATAAAGGGGCATAATACTAAGAGTTTGATAAAGAGGAAGATAGACAGATAGAGAGAAGTTTGTAAATTATTCTATGTAACTGTATTCAGGGGTGAAAAAAAGGGGTGGGGGGTTGAGGATGCCCTTTTTCTCAGTTTGAGCCACTGCCACGCAATATTTGTGCATGGCCCTGGTGCTAAATTTGACTAAAAATGTTATTTTTTGATTCATTTTGTAAGCTTTCTTATGAGAAAAATAGTTTTTCCATGGTCTTTAAAAATGAATTATAACAAGGTACGTGCCTTTCATCAGACAGCGACGATATGTTATTAATAAAGAAAATTAAAAATGTGGAATGATCTAGTAAAATGTTTATTTAAATATTACCAAGCTTATTTAAGTTCCATATACATAAGATTTGTGAGTAAAAGTTACTGGAATGGTTAAGTTGAATGAACTCTCTCACTTCAATATTATTTCATGAAATTAAGTAGATTTGACTTAATTTTATATAATTGAAATTGACTTAGAGTGCAAAAAATTGTGAAATAAAATTTCAGTAAATCTCACTCACTTTTTTCAGTGCAGAATACAAAATGCAAAAATATTCAAGTACACCGGCACATAACAGATAATGCATGCAGGGAAGAATTAGGCAAATATACACCAATTATAAAAATACAAAAATGGGCAATAAAATTCTGGAAACATCTATAACTCAGTAACCCACTCATACCATTATAAAGCCCTGCAATTACAAGACTTGAGCAAATAAACCAATCCCCTCTCTCAGCTGGTCTGGAGCTTTAGTCCAGATGCTTCACCAACATCTACTAATTCTCATCACACTAATGACCAGTACAAGAACAATATTGCTAAACTAATCAGATACAGACAATTTACAGCACAAATTAAAACAAAATGATATCACTTATAGGAAAGCTCAATGGAATAATAGGGTTCAAAACAGTGTTACTATGAATGCAAACTTTAATACAGTGAAAAAGACACTCTATTAGCATAACAAATAATATTTCACTCTTATCATTGTAAAATGGCACGTTTTTGAATGGCATGTAAAAATGTAAAAACAATCACTCAACCTTAATTGTTTCACTGGATCTGTTGCTATTTTAATTATCTAAAATACAAAGCACTGACCATTTAAAGTGTGAGCCTGTACATCTTGAAAGAGTTATATACATTTACAGCTCTACAGTGTTATTATGTGCCTAGATATTCTTTAAAATAAACTTAGTTTACCCAAAAATGAAATTTCTCTCATCATTTACTCACCCTCATGCCATCCCAGATGTGTATGACTTTCTGTCTTCTGCTGAACACAAATGAAGCTTTTTAGAAGAATTTCTCAGTTATGTTGGTCCTTTCAATGCAAGTGAATGGTGATCAGAACTCAGAAGGTACAAAAATCTCATGAATGCAGCATAAAAGTAATCCATACAAGTCCAGCGGTTTAATCTATGTCTTCAGAAGCGATATGATAGGTGTGGGTAAGAAACAGATCAACATTTAAGTTTTTTTTTTGTTTTTTTTTACTATAAATTCTCCTCCCTGCCCAGTATGGGGCGATATGCTTATGTAAATCACCAAAAACAGAAGAAGAACTCTTAAGAGAGAAGAGTGCTTATGAAAGTGAAAGTGGAGATTTATAGTAAAAAATGACTTAATTATTGATCTGTTTCTCACCGCTTCTCATTTACTTGCATTGAATGGACCAACAGTTCTTCTAAACATCTTCATTCATGTTCTGCAAAAGAAAGTCATACACATCTGGGATGGCATGAGGGTGAGGAAATGATCAAATATCCCTTTAACATTCACTTATTTTTACAACACATACAATGATGTCTTATGACAAAGTGAAAATCTTAGTGAATGCCGTATGTGGTATAATGACATGGAGAGCTTAAATAATTTTCAAGTAATTACATATATTGCATATTTTTGCTGTGATCTTGTTTTATTGTTATCATCTTCACCCCCAACCCCCCTTTTGGGTGTGGGCTGACTTGGACATGACATCCCGGGCTGAATATGAATCCCACTCCAGCCCTGTTAGCAACTGACACATAAGTGCCAGCTTTACATGTCATACATTCTGCTTCCCACGGATCTCGACCTGGGTAAAAGCATGGGAATTTTTGTGCAAATCTTCTGTAAATTTGCACTTTTGTTTGGGCATTGTTTCCACTCAGCTGTCATTTGCTGCTACTGTCAAGCAACTGTTTGATGCTGAACACAACAGCGCTTTGCGCGTTCGCGGAGAGATTGACAGGCAGGAATTTGGACAATAGTTGCTGCAAGCCTCTTATAATCCACCAATTGGTGTACGAGAGGGCGGGACTTACAAAGAGGGGTTAAAGCAATGCAAATATGAGCACACACACAAAAGTATTAGACCAGATGCACATCATAATGCAACTAAAGCCGAATCCCGGACATTTTCGCAAATTTAGAAATCCCCTCCTCCCTCCCAGGTTTCGGCACCAATGTAATGAGTTTCACAGCATGGGCAAGGAAGTGGCGGGAACCGGCTGAACAGGAGCGTAAACTTTAAAGACAGACAATAAACATAACATAAAAGTGCTTTGCAGCAAACAAAGACGCGCACACACACAACACGTGCGTCTCTCTCTTTCTCTTGAACTGGACTCCTGGCCCCTCCTTATCTCTCTCCCGCTGATTAGACAACTGAGCGCCAGGCATGCATCATCAGGGCCCGTCCACACCCTCCTCCTCGTCACAATAGTATATATATATTGTATGTATATGTATGTATATATAGTTATAATTAATTACTATTAATCAAGGTTAATAAATGCTGTAAAAAAAAACAAAAAAAAACATTAATCATATTTAGTTCATGATACATAATAAAGTTAGTGAATAGCACATTTTTGTACACCTATACATGCAAACACCACATTAGTGCAAAATATTTTGACCTAAAAAGTAAAACAAAAAACAAAACAATAAAACAATAATTTACTAACTGTACAAACACAAATTCATTCTGAATCCATGAATAGGAATTTTAATTCATTCAATGCTCAGTCATTCAACAATGTCATTCAAAGGCCACTAATACACTAGTACAGGTTATAAATGATGGCAGTGTGCAAAATATTTGCAACTAATTACAGCATGAAAACAAGCATCTGTTGTTAAGCCGGAATGTCGTCCCACATTCCATGTCTGCTGTGGAAATGGTGCAAAAAATTTCGAAGATGGAGACGCTCCACCTCTAACCCGTTTCCTAAGACTCTATAAGATCAAAAAATAAGATGACATTTTGAGATTATATTAACATAACCTGCTTTTTCAAAATATTAAAAGGTAAAGTTCACCTAAAAACAAAAATTCTGTCATTATTCAATCAATCACCCTCTTGTCGAATAGTGCTTTTTTGTCTAGTTTTTGTGTAAATTATGTCATTTTATAATCTGGACATGGGCTAGACATGAACTTCGGAGGAGGTGAACTTAAATTTCAGTCAGGCAAGCTAATATCATATGGCTTCAGAAGAATTGTAATATAGTGCATGGGTTATAAGGACAACTAATGGTGATGTTATAGTGTTTTGTTGTTGTCATTTTTGGACCTTGACTGTCGTTGTATGGCAAGAGCTGCATAACAATTCTTCAAAAAATTCTACTTTGTGTTCCATGGACATGAGAAACAGAATACAGGTTTGAAATGACATAAACGTGAGTAAATAATGACAAAATTTTAATTTTTTTTCTTTTGTGAACTATTCCTTCAAGATTTTCCAAAAACTACAGAATTTGTATAAATTCAATAACGATGGCCTCTCGTTACCTGTCTAACAACTCCCAGTCTTCACCTCCCCATTTTTCTTTAAATTCTTTTGTGTTCATGCCACCAATACGGACCATGTCTGATTTGTAGATTCCCATCAGACCATAACCAGCAGTCTCCCAAAAACCTATGGAACAGCAGAAATATTTGGCCTCACTCAATCAATAAGAGAACACATCAACATTAAAATCATGTTATAGTACAACTTTTGTAATATTTTTTTGTAGGTAAGCTTATGTTTTAAACTTTCATTCTGCACAAATGAAATGCCAAATCAGAATCACCTTAAAATAAAAAGTTCACCCAAAAATTACCCTCATGTCATCCCATATGTGCATGACTTTTTTTTTTTCTGCAGAACACAAACGAAGATTTTAGAAGAATATTTCAGCTCTGTAGGTCAATACAATGCAAGTGAATAGTGAACAAAACTTTGAAGCTCCAAAAAGCACATAAAGACAGCATTCCAGTGGCTTAATCAATGTCTTCTGAAGAGATCCAGTAATCTTTTTGGTGAGGACAGACAAAAATGTAACTCCTTTTTTACTGTACATCTTGCCATTGCAATCTCTAGGCACAATCATGATTTCAAGCTCAATTACACTTCCTAGTACTTGACGCATGCACAGAGCAGTAGATGGTGCTAGGAAGTGTAATCGAGCTTGAAATCATGATCGCCAAGGAGACTGCAGATGTCAAGATTCATAGTTAAAAACAGGCATGGACTGGCCATTGGGAGAACCGGGACTTTTCCCAGTGGTCCGGCCGCGAAATGGGGCCTCATGGGCCGCCGCGTTATGCAGAACACGCCACAAAATGGAAGGGGTTTTTCAGCGATATGCAGAAAAGAACAGCAGTTATATTTTGGTCTGTTCTCATCCAAAATTGACTGGATCACTTAAGAAGACATTGATTAATCCACTGGAGTCGTATGGATTACTTTTATGCTGCCTTTATGTGCTTTTTGGACCTTTAAAGTTTTGGTCACCGATCACTTACATTGTTTGGACTTACAGACCTCAGATATTCACCTACAAATATTTGTTTGTGTTTAGCAGAAGAAAAAAGTCACACATCTGGGATGGCATGAGAGTGAGAAAATGATGAGAAAATTTTCATTTTTGGGGGAACTTTGCAGTTGTCATGACACTCAGCATGTGTCTTGTTTTCTATTAGCTGTGCATGAGAATCCACACAAAACACAGGTTTTGTGCAGCTTTTGCAGTGTAAAGTAAATAATGCACAAATAACCGATTCACAATTAAGTATGCAAATAAATGTAAGAAAGAAGACAATTTGCAATTCTGTAAGCAAATATTAAAATGGCGAAATGGCTGTCCGTTGGATTTTTGGTGGTTGTCAGACCTATGCTATGCTAATGTGGTCTGAGTGGTTTTTAGCAGTGCTGAGGGGTTTTTAGCATGTTGCTATGTGGTTTCTATGGTGTTCTGAAGTGATAGGCTTCTACATACACTGATGAGCCAAAACATTATGATCACCTGCCTAATATTCTGTTGGTCCTCCGCGTGCCACAAAAACAGCGCTGACCCGAGGTATGGACTCTAAAAGACCCCTGAAGGTGTCCTGTGGTATCTGGCACCAAGACATTAGCAGTAGATCCTTCAAGTCCTGTAAGCTGCAAGGTGGAGCCGTCGTGGATCAGACTTGTTGGTCCAGCACATTTTATTTTATTTTTTTCTCCCCTTTTCTCCCCAATTTGGAATGCCCAAATCCCAATGCGCTCTAAGTCCTTGTGGTGGCATAGTGACTTGCCTCAATCCGGGTGGTGGAGGACGAATCTCAGTTGCTTCCGCATCTGAGACCGTCAATACGCGCATCTTATCACATGGTTTGTTGAGTGCGTTACTGCGGAGACATAGCACGTGTGGAGGCTTCACAATATTCTCCGCGGCATCCATGCACAACTCACCATGCGCCCCACCGAGATCAAGCTGAGCTACCCAAGCCCCACTCCCGTATACATCATTAAAATTTTCTCTGATTGTGCCACAGTAGACCTTCTCTCGGTTTAGACCAGACAGCCTTTGTTTCCCTCACGCATCGATGAGCCCTGGGCGCCCAATACTCTGTCTCCGGTTTGTGGTTTGTCCCTCCTCGGACCACTGTCGGTAGGTATTTACCACTGCTGACAAGGAGCACCCAACAAGCCTTGCCGTTTCAGAGATGCTCTGACCCAGTCATCTGGCCATAACAATTTGCCCCTTGTCAAAGTCGTTCAGGTCTTCACTCCTGCCCATTTCTCCTGCGTTCAACACGTTGACTTTAAGAACTGGTTGTTCACTTACCATCTAATCTACCCAGACCTTGACATGTGGCCTTGTTAGGAGATGATCAACATTATTCACTTTATCTGTGAGTGGTGATAATGTTTTGGCTCAACAGTGTATATCAGCTAGGCTGATAAATTTGTCCATTTTGAGATTATTGCATAGTAAATATGTTTGTGAATTTTGATAAAATTTATTTTAGCATTACAATATAAAAATAAAACATTAATTTAGATCAAATCCCTAAGCAATAGTATAATTATTGACAATAAGCAATATTAACAGCAAACATCGCTAACAAAAAGAATGGGAATTTCAATACAGTGCTGCCTTGCAAGGACTGTGATTAGACCAAATTTGAGACCAGTACCAGTTGGGTCTCTTGGAGATGCACCGCAATCCAGTCTCATCACAACTGGCGCATAGACCATCTTTCCCTCGATAGTGTGTTTACGTATGTAGTTTATTACATTCACAGGATAGTAGAGGTGCAGGTCGCACAGGAACAAAATACTGTGCTCATCCTAAGGAGGAAAGACCAAAATTAAAATATAGCATTCAGCTACATTTCATCCATTCTTCATCTATGGTTTCCTTAATCTAAAATAGTAGCATTGTAGGAAGCTTTAATTATTGAACCTACCTACTTGAGGTTACCTACTTCAACAAGATCTATTCCTGCTTGAAGGCCCCCCGATCTCTGAAAATTACCCTCCATCTTCCGATACTGGTAACTGTAAATATACGCAGACAACTTTAGCATTCACATAACAAACTCGTGTCAAAAACATTTAAAAACAAAGTGCTTTACCTTGGTAATTTTGCTTTTTTAAGTCTTTCCTTTATATCAACATCAGAACTGCTGTAGTCTATAATGATTACATTAAAGTGTTTGTCCCCAGTTACTCTGTAGATTTTCTCCATTTCCCTGATAAACTGTATGATCCATCTGGCCTGATTTTTCACTGTTGAGAGATTAGAGGAATAGTAAACACGTTCAATGCTTGCATTCACAATTTTCCTTTTGCACACTCCGTGTCCTGCTGAAAAGACCATCTTAAACCAGCCTGAGGTGGTTTGCTGGTCTTAGCTGACCACCAGGCTGGTTTTTACTTTTCAGACTGGTGTAGTTTGATGATTTTAAAGGGGTTTTGGTCAGTCTGGGAGACCAGCTAAACCCCAGCGTGGCCAAGATGGAAGACCATGTAAACCAGCCAAATACTGGCTTGACCAGGGGTGCGTTTCCAGTACAATGATGTAACTCACTGCGTATCCACCATAGTATGATGCATTGTTGTAGAAATTAACTAGCTAGTCACGACTGTTTCTCAAAACAGTAGTAACTATGTTGCACATCCATTGTTCCAACCATGTTTGTTTAGCTGTTAATGACGTTACTCAGGGGGTGGAGGAATAACTTCCGCAAATGAATTATAATAGCTCATTTTCACGTACACCAGAAAGCAATTTAATGCAAGAAAGCTGCTGAAGACACGAAAGCAGCATGCACTTTGTAATGCGACAGATGCATTGTGCTGCAATAGATGGGTTTCCCTCTATATTAGACTTTGGTGTTCCCCTGACACACTTGAGCATATGCACATGCGCTCTCTTCAAAAACATATTAACGCCACTTACTGTATGCATTAACAAACAGTATGCATCCGACAGAAACTGTATGTGATAAAGTGCTTTCTCTTAATAGCCTTTAATCCCTTAAAAGGCTGCATTCGCATTTATGTGACATTTCAGGATGCCGCTTTCTGCAAACCCCCGGAATAAATAGTTTTCTTAAATGCATGTAAACATAGTCAAAGTCTTGACAGAATGAAAAATGTATATGGAATGAAAGATATAGAAGCTTCAGCAATGTCAAATGATGTCCATACAGCAAAACTAACAAGAAACTATGCTTCTAACCACAGGTGAAGAGACACACATATTTGTGATGCTGTTTGCCAATGTCTGTTGGAACTACGGTTTTGGAAACACCAAATCGTTGAACTATGTTGGTAACGATAGAATTGCCACCATAGTTGTCTAGCAATGCTTTGAGGAAACGCACCCCAGGCTGGAAGACCAGCTGAACACCAGCTTGGCTAGGCTGGGAGACCAAGTAAATCAGCTGAACACCATCTTGACAAGGCTGGAAGACCGGCTAAACCAGCTGAACGTCAGCTTGGCCAGGATGGAAGGCCAGGTAAACCAGCTGAACACCAGTTTAGCCAGGCTAAGAGACTAGCTAAACCAGCTGAACACCAGCTTGGCCAGGCTTGGATACCACTTAAACCAGCTGAACACCAACTTGGCCAGGACAGAAGACCAGGTAAACCAGCAGAACACCATCTTGACCAGGCTGGGAGACCAGCTAAACCAGGTTAACTAAGACTAGCAAACCACCTTGGGCTGGTTTAATCTGGTCTTTTCAGCAAGATGAACAATATTGGATGACACAAAACGGAGCAAGTACTTTTACATTTAGTTTAGATATTCAAGACTGATATTCACAAATCTGCGTGTAATCACCTGCCACAATTACATGAACAGTAGCAGATGGGTTCCAGCTGAATTCTTTTGGACTGCAGAGAATTGGGTCTGTTTGTGCGTTCTGGTCCATTTCCATCTGCGGTGCATAAACGTAATGTGAAACCAGGACTTTCTGACCCTGAGGGCCCACAAGTTCCAGTTCCACCAGATACCGGCTGCCCACAGCATTGTCCTCACGCCTCACTACATTCAACACTCGCAGCAGTGAGAAACCACTGTAGAGATGCAAAGCCATATGTGTTTGATTATCTGCCTCTTAATGGACAAGCAATTTAAAATTAAGTGACAAACAAAGAGAGAGAGAGAAAGATTAACATACTCAAAGAGCTTACCGTGTGGGCTCTTTTGAATGCAATGCTTTCAAAAAGGCTCTAACAATGGGTATGACATCATTTCGGGTCATCACAATGTTTCCTGCTTTTTTGCATGAATTAATTGCAGCAGCATTTTGCTTTGAAGCAACATCAAAGGGTTTCACGTCAAAGACACGCCGCCATGAAGAAGCAACACCTAGTTTGGGTTTTGTAAAATGTTTTAGAGCACTGTATTTAGTAAGTGTGGTATATGCACAATATTCAGTATATAGCTGTGGTCTACACTCTTAAACATAAGTTTTTCAAGAATTCTTTGAAGCACCCCTACACTGTAAAAATTAAAAGACACTCGAGGCACCATTTGGGGTTCCTCAGATGCCACACAGCTGGAACTCTCTGGAGATACTCTAGACACCCTTTAAGTTCTCTGAGAAACTTTCTTTTAATTCCTGCATGAACCCTAAAAAACTCTAAGGATTGCCAACTGTTCCTTCAGTATCCCCATCATAAGGGAAAAGCTTTGATGCTTTTGAAATTGATCTGAAGTTCCTTGAGTACATAAGGAGGTTCACCAAAGAGTTAGCCAGAGGTTTTCTGCCAGTTTGGCATGTGAGAAATGATGCTGCAAGAATTTATGGTCAGGTGAGGAAGCCTCTTCTTATCAAGAACCTTTTTTTTTTTTTTTTTTGCTGTAGTATTGGGTTCTTGAGTTGACTATATGGTTATTTGGAGATTAACACAAATGTTTTTGATGTTATATTATAGGTCCTTCAGATCAGTGCAATGGTTCTAGGTTTCATCCCAGGCCTCCTGTGTTCTTTGGAAGACCAGTACATGGATGGTATTTTTAAGAATTTAGAAGTCAACAGGTCAACAGCATTCAGAACACATTTTACCTTAGTACTGTGACATATTTGTGAGTGAAACAGGATATTCAACTAAACAAAAATGTAGGACGGGGCTTGATCTGGCTACCGAGGGAATTCACAGCAGACATTATCACTGCTGTGTACATCCCACCACAAGCCGACACAGACCGGGCACTCAAGGAACTGTATGGGAGTATAAGTGAGCAGGAAACCGCGCACCCTGAGGCCGCGTTCATTGTGACCGGGGACTTTAATAAAGCCAGTTTAAAATCAGTCGCACCAAAATATCACCAGCACATTAGTTTCAACACACGAGGGGACCGGGTTTTGGACCATTGCTACTCTCCGTTCCGGGATGGCAAATCCCTCCCCCGCCCACCATTTGGCAAATCGGACCACTCTTCCATTCTGCTTCTGCCCGCTTACAGGCAGAAATTGAAACAGGAAGCACCCACCCTCAGAACGATCAAGTGCTGGTCGGACCAATCAGACTCTACGCTACAAGACTGTTTTGATCGCACGGACTGGGAGATGTTCCGGTCCGCCTCTGATGACGACATCGAGCTTTACGCTGATAGCGTAATGTGTTTCATCAGAACATGCGTAGAGGAAGTGATTCCGACCAGAACTGTGCGAATCTATCCGAATCAGAAGCTGTGGATCAATAGCGATGTTCGCGCGGCACTTAATGTGCGGACCTCCGCTTTTAATTCCGGGAATGCGGAGGAGCATAAACAAGCCAGTTATGCCCTCCGAAAAACTATCAAAACAGCAAAACGCCAGTACAGGAGTAAGATTGAAGGACAGTTTAACACCACCAACTCTAGAAGCATGTGGCAGGGAATTAACATCATCACGGACTTTAAAGGGAATAAAAACTCCGCCATGAACACCGCTGCCTCTCTACCGGATGAGCTAAATACTTTTTATGCTCGTTTCAAGGGAAATAACACCGCCCTCGCGGAGAGAGCTCTCACGGCCGAAGCTACAGAGGTTAGTTCACTCTCCGTCTCTGTAGCGGATGTAACCCGATCCTTCCGACGGGTGAATATCCGCAAAGCCGCGGGTCCAGATGGCATTCCGGGCTGCGTCATCAGAGCGTGCGCGAACCAGCTGGCTGGTGTTTTTACGGACATTTTCAACCTTTCCCTCTCTTTGTCTGTAGTCCCCACATGCTTTAAAACATCCACCATTGTGCCTGTTCCAAAACAATCGAAAATAACTTGTTTAAATGACTGGCGTCCTGTTGCTCTGACCCCCATCATCAGCAAATGTTTTGAGAGACTAATCAGAGATTACATCTGCTCTGTATTACCACTCAATCTTGACCCGCTGCAGTTTGCATACCGCAACAACCGTTCCACTGATGATGCCATTGCATCTACAATACACACTGCTCTCTCCCACCTGGAAAAAAAGAACACTTATGTGAGAATGTTGTTTGTAGACTACAGCTCAGCATTCAACACCATAGTGCCCTCCAAGCTAGATGAGAAACTCCGGGCTCTGGGCTTAAACAGCTCGCTGTGCAGCTGGATCCTGGACTTCCTGTCAAGCAGACGCCAGGTGGTTAGAATAGGCAGCAACATCTCCTCATCACTGACCCTCAACACTGGAGCCCCGCAGGGCTGTGTTCTCAGCCCACTACTGTATTCCCTGTACACACATGACTGTGTGGCAACACATAACTCCAATGCCATCATTAAGTTTGCTGATGACACGACGGTGGTAGGTCTGATCACTGACAATGATGAAACAGCCTACAGAGAGGAGGTGCACACTCTGACACACTGGTGTCAGGAGCACAACCTCTCCCTCAACGTCAGTAAGACAAAGGAGCTTGTGGTGGACTTCAGAAGAAAAGACAGAGAACACAGTCCAATCACCATCAATGGAGCACCAGTGGAGAGAGTCAGCAGCTTCAAGTTCCTGGGCGTCCACATCACTGAGGAACTCACATGGTCTGTCCACACTGAAGTCGTTGTGAAGAAGGCTCATCAGCGCCTCTTCTTCCTGAGACGGCTGAGGAAGTTTGGAATGAACCGCCACATCCTCACACGGTTCTACACCTGCACTGTAGAGAGCATCCTGACTGGCTGTATCTCCGCCTGATACGGCAATAGCACCGCCCACAACCGCAAAGCACTGCAAAGGGTGGTCGAACTGCCAGACACATCATCGGAGGTGAGCTTCCCTCCCTCCAGGAAATATATACAAGGCGGTGTGTGAAAAAAGCTCGGAGGATCATCAGAGACTCCAGCCACCCGAGCCATGGGCTGTTCTCACTGCTACCATCAGGTAGGCGGTATCGCAGCATCAGGACCCGCACCAGCCGACTCCATGATAGCTTCTTCCCCCAAGCAATCAGACTTCTGAACTCTTGATCTCCCACGATCAAAATACATCAACCCTGCACTTTATTACTCTTTTATCTCACACCGGACTGTCATAAATTATATTACTGTTATTATATTATGTCTCTCTTAACAACTGACTATCAACCGACAGCCTGAATGTCAATACAGTACAATACTGTACATTCTATACATATATATATATATATATATATATATATATATATATATATATATATATATACTTTTTTTATATATATATTAATTTTAATTGAATAATGTGTATCTATATAGTAAAAAACAAAAAAACAAAAACAGCATATTGTATACTGTACAGTGTATGTTATTATTTGTATATTGTTGAGTGTAATTATGTGTATAACAGATGTTTAAATTGTGTTGTGTTAATTTGATGTTTTAAGTTGTGTAATTATGTATAACAGATGTTTAAATTGTGTTGTGTTAATTTGATGTTTTAAGTTGAGTGTAATTATGTATAACAGATGTTTAAATTGTGTTGTGTTAATTTGATGTTTTAAGTTGAGTTTAATTATGTATAACAGATGTTTAAATTGCGTTGTGTTAATTTGATGTTATTGTAAATTGGTATATGTCTCATCACTGTCACAACTGCTATGTTGATCGGAACTGCACCCAAGAATTTCACACACCATTGCACTTGTGTATATGGCTGTGTGACAATAAAGTGATTTGATTTGATTTGATTTGATCTGATCCATTGGGAATAGATTAAATTGAGAAAAGTCTGCATTCTATACCAGAATAGAGCCAGAGCTGAATGTGAGTTTGCAGTGTATTCTGGAAATCTTACTACCCTCCTGAAACACAGCTGGCACCCACTTTTGAGTTTTTATTTATTTTTTGACATGGAGGCTGACTGTCAAATTTACCCTCGAGAGCAATTCGATGTTTTCCAGTGTAATGCTGCTTTCAAATTCTTAGTAATATCCATAAACTTTGTTATATTTTAAAAGGTTATCATATGGCATCATGGGAACAAGAAAATATTTCCCTAAAACCATTTTTGGAGCCTTTATTTTAAGAGAGTAGCATGTACAGTATAATAAGGAAACTTCTATAATAAGAGTTTTACCTGCAATGTTTTTTTGTAAGTCAGTTTCCTTAACCTCGTAGAGATAAGGTTCAAACCCTTGACTTGAACAGTGAAGATAAAACCATACATTCACAAGTTACATACAGTTCATTAAAAGCAGGAAATATAATAATCAACTTAAGTAAACTTTACAGAACTCAAGAAGAGAGGAACATTGTGTACATTATATCAAAGCATTAACAAGCTTCATTACTTTTCCTGAAATGATGGTTCCTGTTTGTAGAAGCACATATGTTCAGTGCGATCATGAGTTTGCCTTGTGTGGTCATTTGGGTAGACTGAAGAAAAGTAAATCTACAAGAACAAGAAACAGGGATTTTTGTTAGCCTCTGTGTTTGACTGTTTTCCTGTAGGTCAGTGGTTTATAACTGCCATGCCCCTTTTTTGGTATCCTTGTGCATATGCATATTATGTGAGTTACTGTTTTCATCGGCTTTATGTGTTCATGACAGGAGTTGAAAGATTGGATAAAACTTTACACAAACAACGTTAAAAAGTTATTTTGATACACAGCAGTTTCATTTTCACATATAATGTTTACAATTGTATAATCTTGTGAATCTGCTTCTAAAAGACTGAGTGAGTGAATTCACTAAACAGTTGCGCCACTTTTGCATGTGGTATTTTAGCACAAAAACCTGCGTCTTATTCACTATCCACCATCCACTAACCATCTAGTTTAACCAACGCAATCAGTGCTGAAATTGCGCTGCGTCTTGAGTATTTAATAGAAGTCATTGTAATTCCTTACAGCACAAACATGCCTCCTTTCTATGTAAATTAGACTTATTATTCACCTTATGCGCCAGAGAAACTAGCACGCAGCCATCTTGAAAATTTTGTCTCTGAACTTCTGTTCTAGCGGTTCTATTTAAATATCTATGGTGTTGATGTCAAAGTGTAATTAGCTAGCGAAGTAGATTTACAGGTTATAGAGTTGTCAAAAACTATCATAAGTATTTTAAAGTGCACAGGGGATGTCATAACAACTGGAAGCAGATAAATAGGCTACACAAGATCCTACCTTCAAGCTGTGGACGTACTGATGTGCCTCTGTGCTCATGAAACTCCAAGAGACAACACAGTCATTAAAAATATCTCATATGACACCTCTGACCATCTTCTCATGTTATTCACCCATCGTGTTATAGTTAAGGTAAGCTGAGTTCCCTATCTGTCACACACTCGACATTGTGTCGATGTAGTGACACTAGGGGTCACTCTTGGGAGGCCGAGACACCTCTGGTCTTTGATAAAAGGACATACGGGTATAAAAGGAACTGGTATGCAACCACTCATTCAGATTTTCTCTTCGGAGCCGAACGATCATGCTCACTGAGCTGAACTCCCACGACTGTTCATTCACCTCTGCTGGATCCGACGGCGCATTTCAGCAGCTTCTCCCCCCTCTGCACTGGTGCAATGCAGAGAATGCCCCTGAGCATTTCGGCAGAAATAAAGAGTATATTTCTATAAAAGAGTATATTTCACTAAAAGAGTATATTTCTCTAAAAGAGCGGCACACACGGAATGTCTTTTTAAAGACGCGTCTTTCTAAAGATGCTTTTCCGATTGTGTGTTATTCCTGGTTGCGCTCATTACCTCTCGCCTTCTGACGGTCACGATCACTGTCTTTCGTGTCTGGGCACTGCTCACGCGGAGACAGCGTTTATGGATGGTCATGTTCTCATTGCGAGGACATGTCCATGGCAACGTTGCGGTCGCGGCTCGCCTTTGTAAGAAAGCAAGCCACCCCAGAGGCTCCCTGCCTTGGTCCTCTTACCCACGGGTATGAGGCCAGCGCGGCTAGCACTGGGGGCGATTTGGGGACCCCAATGGGACCGCCTCCGCTGGGTATACCCCGCAGACCTCTCATTCCCCAGCATGCTCATCTGCCCCAATCGGGCTTCCGGATGAGTCTGCCGGCTCGTCCCACGGCGAGTTCGACCTCTTATTCGGAGCCCGTGAAAGTGATGAGCTCTCGAGTGCAGCATCGGAGAGCAGGCTCGTCCAGTCGGAAGCCTCAGCTGGGCTCCTCCCTTCGGGGACGATTGCTCAGTCACAGGCTGACGCGGAGATGACGACATTTTCCCGGGCAGCCGCGGCGCCGCTCAAAGCCACGCCCTCCCCCGTTCCTTTCTTCCCGGAAGTGCATGAAGAGCTGACAAGGTCATGGGAGGCACTTTTTACTGCCCGGTCCCGATCTTTTCAACTTCCCCGCCCTCACTACCCTCGATGGTGGGGCAGCCAAGGGCTATTCGGCAATCCCCCAGTGGATAAAGGCGCTCGCGGTGCACCTATGCCCGCAGAGCGCCGCCACCTGGCGCGGGTGCCATAGCCCCCGTCCAAGGCTTGTAGGTTTACGTCGTCTCTGACGGCCAAGGCCTACGGTGCCGCTGGACAAGCCGCCTCCACCCTGCACGCCATGGCTCTCCTGCAAGCCCGCCAAGGCACTAAAGGAACTGCACGAGGGTAGTTCCGCCCCGGGATTGATGCAGGAACCGAGCTCGGCAACCGACCTTGCTCTCTGAGCAACGGAGGTCACGGCGTGGTCTCTCGGGCGGACGATGTCCACATTAGTGTTCCAGGAGCGCCACCTTTGGCTCAACCTGGTCGAGATGGGTGAGGCCGACAGGACACGATTCCTTGCTGCCCCCATCTCCCAGGCTGGCCTATTCAGCGACACCGTCAAGGACTTTGCCCAGCAGTTCTCGACAGTGGAGCAGTAGACGGATGCTAGCCGGTATATCCTGCCCCAGTGCAGTTCAAGATTCATTCTACTCATCGCCAAGGGCGTCCCCCTGCGGTGACTGCACCGGCTCTGCCGCAGCCCGCCCCTTCGGCCCGGCCCCGGCATGGAGCCCACCGCAGGAAGCAGAAGCCACCTGTCTCGCGACCGCCCAGAACCCATGAAAGGCTTCAAAGCGCCCCAGGGACAACGAAACCCGCTGCTCTGGAGCTGGTAAGCAGATCTCTCCATCTTTTTGTTACCTTTTTGCATTTAATTGCGCTGCATGCCCAAGTTGCTGCAGTACTCAAGAGCTCAGCAAGAGCGGTTTCCTTGTTCCCTGGGTCACGTATCTGGTGTGCATGGCCGTCATCACGACCACCGTCCACCACTCTATTTGGCAGGTTTGGACCGCCGCTGGAGCGCCAAACCTGCCAAATAGAATGCAAAAAGGTAACAAAAAGATGGAGAGATCTGCTTACCATCAGCTGTGGCACAAATCCGCCCCCGATGTGACAGTCTCCACGGGTCACGAGGACAGGCCTCTTCCTGCCCTGTCCCAGGCTGTTCCGGGGGTGGTCACAAGGAGCCAGGTAAGTGCTTCGATGTCCTTAGACTCAGCACGGCCACGATGTGGTGTGGCACCTCGAGCTCTGCCCCACCGCGAGGCCCCACCTGCCGGTATGTCCGATGACGTTGTCCCTTTGGTCCCCCTTGCGCGGAACTTGGATGCGTGGCTTGTGCTTTCCAATCCGTCGCGATGGCTGGCCCGGACCGTCCGACTCGGCTACGCGATTCACTTCACCGGGCGTCCGCCCAGGTTCCTTGGTGTCCACTTCACCTTGGTGAAGGATGAAAACGCTGCTACCTTGCGTGGAGATCGCTACCCTCCTATGGAAGGGCACGATAGAACCTGTCCCTCCAGCCGAGATGAAGGGGTTTTACAGCCCCTACTTCATCGTACCGAAAAAAGATGGTGGGTTGCGGCCAATCTTGGACCTGTGAGTACTGAACTAGGCTTTACACAGACTCCCGTTCAAGATGCTGATGCAAAAATGCATTCTGGCGAGCGTCCGGCATCAAGATTGGTTAGTGGTGGTAGACCTGAAGGATGCGTACTTCCACGTCTCAATCCTTCCTCGACACAAACCCTTCCTGCGGTTTGCATTCGAGGGTCAGGCGTATCAGTACAAAGTCCTCCCTTTCGGCCTGTCCCTGTCTCCTCGTGTCTTTACGAAGGTCGCAGAGGCTGCCCTTGCCCCGTTAAGGGAGGTGGGCATTTGCATTCTCAACTATCTTGACGACTGGCTAATCCTAGCTCATTCTCGAGACATGTTGTGCGCACACAGGGACCTGGTGCTCTCACACCTCAGCCGACTAGGGCTTCGGGTCAACTGGGAAAAGAGCAGGCTCCTCCCGGTTCAGAGCATCTCTTTTCTCGGTTTGGAGTTGGACTCAGTCTCCTTGACGGCGCACCTTACGAACGAGCGCACCCAGTCAGTGCTGGCCTGTTTGAAGGTGTTCAAACAGAAAACAGCGGTTCCACTGAAACTTTTTCAGAGGTTCCTGGGGCATATGGCATCCTCGGCGGTGGCCACCCCTCTCGGGTTGATGCATATGAGGCCGCTTCAGCACTGGCTCCAGACTCGAGTCCCGAGATGGGCATGGTGCCACGGGACACATCACGTGGTCATCACGCCGGTCTGTCACCATCTTTTCAGCCCTTGGACCGACCTATCTACAGGCAGGCGTTCCTCTAGAACTGGTCTCCAGGCGCATCATGATCACGACAGACGCCTCCAAAACGGGCTGGGGCGCTGTTTGCAATGGGGACGCAGCCACCGGCCTCTGGACGGGTCCACGACTGCATTGGCACATCAACTGCCTCGAGTTGTTGGCAATTCTGCTCGCCCTGCAGAGCACGTGTTAGTTCAGACAGACAACACGACAACGGTAGCATATGTCAACCGCCAAGGCAGTCTGCGCTCTCGTTGTATGTCACAACTTGCCCGCCGTCTCCTCCTCTGGAGTCAGCAGCACTTCAAGTCGCTGCAAGCCGCTCATATCCCGGGCAACCTCAACACTACAGCGGACGCGCTGTCACGACAGGTTACCCTCAGGGGAGAGTGGAGACTCCACCCTCAGGTGGTCCAGCTGACTTGGAGTCGATTCAACAGGCACAGGTGCACCTGTTCGCCTCCCAAGAATCCTCCCCACTGCCCGCTCTGGTACGCCCTGACCTAGGCCCCCCTTGGCATAAATGCGCTGGCACACAGCTGGCCCCCTGGCATGCGCAAATATGCGTTTTCCCCCAGTGAGCCTACTTGCACAGACACCTGTGGTGGTAGACACGATCACTTAGGCTAGGGCCCCCTCTACGAGGAGCCTGTATGCCTTTAAGTGGCGTCTGTTCGCTAAGTGGTGTTCTTCCTGTCGGGAAGACCCCCAGAGATGCGCAGTCGGATCAGTGCTTTCCTTCCTGCAGGAGAGGTTGGAAGGGAGGCTGTCCCCTTCCACCTTGAAGGTGTACGTTGCCGCCATAGCAGCACTCCACGACGCAGTCGACGGTAAGTCCTTAGGGAAGCACGACCTGATCATCAGGTTCCTAAGAGGCGCCAGGAGGCTGAATCCCTCCAGACCGTGCCTCGTTCCCTCATCGGACCTCTCTGTAGTTCTTCAGGGTCTACAGAGAGCCCCCTTTGAGCCTTTGCAGTCAGCTAAGCTTAAGGCACTCTTCTTGAAGACTGCCCTCCTGACTGTGCTCACTTCCATCAAGAGGGTAGGTGACCTGCAAGCGTTCTCTGTCAGCGAAACGTGCCTGGAGTTCGGTCCGGGTTACTCTCACGTGATCCTGAGACCCCGACCGGGCTATTTGCCCAAGGTTCCCACCACCCCTTTAGGGACCAGGTGGTGAACCTGCAAGCACTGCCCCAGGAGGAGGCAGACCCAGCCCTGTCGTCGCTGTGTCCGGTGCGCACTTTACGCATCTATTTGGATCGTACGCAGAGCTTTAGAATCTCTGAGCAGCTCTTTGTCTGCTTTGGTGTACAGCGTAAAGGAAGCGCTGTCTCCATGCAGAGGATCGCCCACTGGCTCATTGACGCCATAACTATGACATATGTCGCCCAGGACATGCCGCCCCCGGTAGGGCTACAAGCCCATTCTACCAGGGGTGTAGTGGCTCCCTGGGCCCTGGCCAGGGGTGCCTCTCTAACAGACATTTGCAGAGCAGCGGGCTGGGCAACATCCAACACCTGCGCAAGGTTCTACAACCTCCGGGTGGAACCGGTTTCATCCCAGGTAGTGGCACGCAACACAAGCGGATAATCCTGGGATAGCCAGCCGGGTGTATCGCTTGCACATAGCGCCTTCCACTTCCTTTTGAGCTGAAGATGTGCGCCATTAATTCCAAGTAGTGTTCACAAGTTTGTTCCCTGGTTGACTTCCTCCGAGCCCTGTGGCAGTCGAGTTTTCGGAGAGATTCGCTGCCGGCCTAGTACAGGCGCTAACTAAGAGCCCTGTTCTGGGGTAGGAGCTCCGCATGTGGCAGTTCCCTGTAAGGCTAACCCCATGCAATTATATATCTTCCGCTAATTAGTTTCCCTGTTGGCAAACTGCGTCTTCCTTGGGCAGAGCCCCTCTGCCCCAGTCTCCATGTTTGTAGTAACTCCTCCCCCATTGGGCAGGATCTACCTTGAAAACTCTCCACATGGTTGGAAAGACCATGTGACATATTTTTCCACTTAAATATCCCCCCCTCTCTTTGGACGAGGTGTGGTCTCCGCTGTGTCTTCCCCTTGGGAGGGACACCCCCCGACTAGACCTGGTGACCCAGTTGGATAATCCCCCTTCTTTTTTAGGGAGTGGAAAAAAGAAGGGGAAAAGAGGCCACGACTGGGTTAAGCCTGTCTCTATCTTTTGGGTAGTCGACTTGTCCCCAAAAAGGGCCGTTCGACACTCATAACTATGTTGGGGGAGGTTACGTGTCGACCTGGTGTGCTGGCTATGATGCACACAGTAGTCTGCCCACCACACACCGCCAGTTCACGTAACACATTTCAGCCAATTGTGGCGTTTCGTATAGGGACCCCTAGTGTCACTACATCGACACAACATCGAGTGAGTGACAGATAGGGAACGTCATGGTTACTTGTGTAACCTCCGTTCCCTGATGGAGGGAACGAGACGTTGTGTCCCTCCTGCCACAAAGCTGAACTACCCGCTGAAATGGCCAGACCTCCTCAGCATAAAACCTAAATGAGTGGTTGCATACCAGCTCCTTTTATACCTGTATGTCCGGGGGAGTGGCATGCAAATACCACTCGCCAATTTTCATTGGCCTTTTATCAAAGACCAGAGGTGTCTCGGCTCCCAAGAGTGACCCCTATTGTCACTACATCGACACAACGTCTCGTTCCCTCCATCAGGGAATGGAGGTTACACAAGTAACCATGACGTTAAACCGGGACAGGGGAGGGGTGCAACTATATTTATGCACACACACACAAACACACACACACACACACGAAAGTGTGTTTTATTTTATATTCTGTTTACAACAATTTTATTTTATATTCCATTTACAACAATTTTAATCAAATTTAACCCTCTAAAAATGTAGGGTGGCAAATCAATTTTAGAAAGTACAGTTGTAATTTTCTTTAATGTTGAACTTGCATGTGTAATAATACGAGCAGTCACTGTTGGAAATTTCATATCATCTCCACATTTTAACACAAATTGTTAACAATTTGAAACCTACAAATTAAGCAGAATCACACGTATAACAATTAAATGCTTGTATTATGAAAAAGTGCAGTGTGTCATAGCTGTCCGAATGTGATCTGTCAGATCCAATTTACTTCCACGGGTATTGGAAAAACATTTAGAGTGACAGAAAAAAACACCTCACTAGCATTTTCTCGTATTAAAGGGGCGCTGAAGACTCACACCATCAACTCTTGGTGAAAAATACTTTCTGTGCTCCCACACATGTAATCCATTTTGATCGACTCATCTCAGTAACTTCAAATCAAACAGGAAGTTATATGACAAAATTCGAAAGAGCGGAGCGTGGAAAAGGGGCAGGGTTGAATAAGGTGATAGATTGTAATAGATTGCACTTCATTCACAAAAAATGCCTGCTGCAATTTAAATTGTGCTATTACAGCCAGATTAAAGCAGGCAGTAAATAAATTTTTATTTAAAAGAGATGTTACATGTTTGATGTACATTTTCTATCGATCATTTCAGCAGTAATTCGTCAAATGATGGAGAAGAGCTATACAACCTGGCATACATCCAGATCTGCGGTGTAGTCAAGCACACTTTTGCATGTTTTGACTACCCTCAAATGGCTAGAAAGCATTGCACATCAGTGCTACAGCATGATGGTATATGACTCCCACAGCGTCAGCTTCTGGCGCATTGAATTGAAGTTTTTGAAAAGGGAATGTCTTGGTTACTACTACAACCATGGTTCCCTGAAAGGAGGGAATGAGATAATTGATAGCATGTCACAGATGCTGTCCATAGAGCTCAAAGAGCTTTATACAGAACATTCCTTAAAGAGGCACCATTGTGATATTTGGTGGAAGATTCTGGTCATTGTCATTTTGGGTGAAATTTTTTACCAGCAGACAGTCTTTTTACATACTACTCTGTACAAGCCAGATTCGTAAAGTGGATCTTTTAATAAAGTATACTTTTGTTCAGATCCCATATTTTTCGAGAACCTAGTCTCAGATTTATTTGCACAATATACCTTGGTCTTTATGGTGATGGTCTTTATAGCACACTGATTTTACAATTTGTTTGTTCAATTTGCGACAGTAATTGTAAAAGTACCTAAGAAAATTTTAAGGTTAGAGTGTAGAATATGTATGCAATGTTCAAAAAGGCAACTCACTAAATTGACGCCTTCATATCGTCCAATCTTTCTTTCGAGTAGGTAACTTGGTTTGTAATGGCATTCGACAAACAAGTCTTTCAAGTAGGATTCATCCATCATTGTGACTGGTTACACAGAAAGAAAAGGAAAAATTAAAAGTGTGCTTGGGGAAACCAATTGTATTCTTTAATTTTCAAATGGAGATAACACTCACTTTTATAGATTTGGTCTCTTGGGTCTAATTTGACCATGTCTCCTGTAGGTTTGGTAGACTTAGCAAATGGCTCAATGAATCTATCATAGCTCGCTTCTGTTTGAGGTATGTGATCAATGTCTCCCATTTGTAGAGATGATTCATCTGAACAAGTGAAAAAGTACACAGAGTATCAACAAGTCTTGTTAGGAAAATAACACATATGGGATCACAGATGGACATTTTGTGAATCTTTGAAATCCAAAACATAGCAAGAAAACAAACAATTAAATTAATTATTTTGCGTTCACGTTGTGTTGTAATTACCATCATTATGTGATTCCTACTTTCTGTTCACATCTTTGTAGAACTTAAGTTGAAAACTCAGAATTCTTTTAAAGCTTAGACTTGAAAGTCATGACATCACGTAAAAAAGAATAAAAATTGCAGTGACCTCAACAGTTAAAGTTGTGTTTCAAGTTTAAGATGTATTTTTATTCATAAGCAATCGATCTGTCTGCTTGTCTGTTTGTCTGTGTTTATACCACCTAATAAAACAGCAACCACAAACAGCACCCTAGCAGTCACCAAGCAATGTCCTAGCAACTATCAGAACAATCTAGCAACTGCCTAGCAACACCATAGTAAAGCTCTAGAAACTAGCTAGAAAACCCATCCGACTGCCAAGAAACCAGCCAGAAAACTTTAGCAATGGCTTAGAAACCACCCACAATAACCTAACAACTTCCTAGAATCCAGCCAGAACGCCTTGTCAATGGCCTAGCAACGCCCTAGCAACCAATCAAAACACATTAACAATTGCCTAGCAATGACTCATAAAAACTTAGCAACAACCTAAGCCTACACCCCTTCAAACTACTATAGTATTTAAACTACATAGTGTAACACTTATATTACCTTAAAACTTCAAATTTCTCTTCAAACTGTTCTTTACTTTCAGGCAAGTTTATTTTTATTTTTTATTTTTTTTTACAAATGTTCCTTTTCTAGTTTACTACATTTTCACTTATTTGTGCAGATGATTTTGAATTTTGTTATTATCAGATTCAGCATTTTTTTTTTTTCTAAAAGTTTACATCTCTATCTTTTGTGCCCCCAATCCAACCCCCCCACCTTAACAGCCCAATGCATTATACATGTGTCAGTAATAGAAATGTCACAGAGTGCACAGGACATGTATTTGTAACTTGTAACACAGCTAGTTTGGTCTACACTTCCACACCTCTTTTTGGGCTCATGATCTCTCTATTATGCCATTTTACTTATTTTCAAACATACCTTTATATACTGATAAAAACTCAGAGCTTATCACTGTAAAACTGCTGTTGTAGCGGTTTAAACACCACTGAAAAGAAAAAAAACAAACATAATCTGATAAACAAAATACAGTCAACTATATTAAATTCATTGTGCAAGCAAAAATGTATCTTTGAAACAAACACATACTGCTATTTCCAGATGATCCATTCCATCATTCTGTTTTAGAAGGGCTTCGAAAAAATACTTCATGTCTTTCACTAGCCTAAAAGAAAAGAGACAAGAAGAGTCTAATTTATAGGATCTGTTGGGTTCGACAATCTATAAAGCATGCTATATGTGAATACGTTTTGAAAAGACAGACTCCACAAACAAATTTTCCTTACAAGATGGGTTTGGATATCTGGGATGCAAATTTCCAATACTCGCCTGGTGCCGTCCATTCATCTCCTGTCTGATTTAAAAGAGAAGATTTCCATAATTTCCCTTGACAGTAATTAATGCATTAAATCGACAGCCCTACTACTGACATTTACTTTATTTCAGTCTTGCCCACTGGAACCTCATTTTAAATTCACATTCACTCCAGACATTACCTCACCAACATAAACGAGCCGTTGAAGGTTTTGAGGACTTTCGTCTAAACTGAGCCAAAACTCAGAATTGTCATCGGAGGCAATGGCAAAAATATATTCATCTGTGAATGGGATAATACCGCTGTTGTTAATTGCCACTTTTGGACAGTTTTTTAAAATATAATAAATACATTTTCAAGCAGGACCTACCAGTCACTGCAGGGTGAAGATAGCCAAAGATTCTAAGACCATAATCTTTCGATTTCGGAGACACCGCAAGCCTGCTCACTGTAGTACGCAACTGTAAATAAGTCAGAAGATAGCATATGACTCACTAAGGCCATCTTTGTTAAAAAATAGTATAAATTGTAATATACAGTATGTATAGAACTAACACTGGGAAATAGTGGATAGAGAATGTTATTCCTAAACTGATCAATGGATCCACCGCAGTAGTCTTCAAAAATGTGCATGTTCACATGACCCTGAAAAGGAGATAAAACCCTCCATAATACAGCAATCAACATGTTGTCTTCAGTAAGTACTGATATCATGAAATTAGTACAGGTTCTGTAGTTGTCTGAGAAATATATTCTGAATTGTCATCTCACATTCTGAGAAGGTAAAGCTTCAAAATGATTAACGGCCACCATCCAAGATTGTCAGGATCCTGTCACTTTGTCAGTCATGTTATAGTGGTGACAGGATCCTGACACTCATAATCTGTGTTTGTATTCATGTTCGGAGCGTGGTGTCTGGGTCCTGACTCAGCCTAGTTCGGTTTATGTTCTGGGTCGGGATTCAGACACTCGTGCTCCATGTCTCGTCTTTTGTGAGTGCATGGCTTCGGTTTCTGTCCCCTTGACATGCGCTCTTCTGTCAGTCTTGTGTGATGTGTGTGCACATGGCTGTGTTTGCTTCCCCATCACCATGTGCACTCATGTCTGTTTTAGTCTTGTGTGTTAGCATATGGCTTTGTGTTTGTCTGCCATGTGCTTCCCTGCTATTTGGTAAATATACAAACTATCCATTGTTGACACCCATTGATTGGTTCCTCTGTAAAAGTATGCAGAAATGAGCGGCTTCCCATAAATAACCAAATTAACTTGCTGAGCAACACTTTCCGAAGCGTTAATTTTAGTGAAATCAAGATCCTCTTACAAGTGTGACATTTTGAGTTTTATGCAAAAAGTGTTTTGGGGTCAAATCGGAATTATGTTATGAGTTGAAACTTTATTTTTGTTGTTTTTTGTGGGGGGGGCGGTTTGCTTTTGTGTGATTTTGTGTCTATTGTGTTATTTGCTTTGACATGTTTGATGTTTTGCTGTGGTTTGTGGGTTTTTCTTTTTCTTTAAAAGAGTTTCCTCATTACATTCATGTATTAAATGGGACTAATTAGTAGGATGCACATTAACAACTCTAATTGGCACTTAAGACTGGCAGAATAATTGTTTCCTGTAAAAGAACAGCTGTCCTGTGCAGTAGGGGGCAGTACTCCGTGCAGACGAGTAGGATATTCCAACGTTGTGGTATGCCGAGCAAGAGGCGGAAGAGCAGCACTACTGCGCCTGCGTCAGCGTCCTGAGGAACGCATGTGCTCCCTTGTGTAGCCGGAACGGAGCAGATGGTGACGGCTGATGAAAGATATCTCCAGAACAGGGTGAGTTGAGCAATTCTGACGTTGTGCCAGAGCAAAGAGGACGGTGTCGGCTGACGGAGGACATCTTAGAGACGGAGTTACCAGTGGAGTGAATGCGTGGGGACCTGACGGAAAGGCCAAGGTGTGATTTAACCAATGCCGGATAACCACGTACTGGGTAGTGAGTGATTGCTACCCAGTCATTGTGTGAGTACAATTTATGCTATTCTATTACGGAGGGAAGAACTGTTTGGAAGAAGTGTGCTGCTAAATAACATCCTATCACCGACAAAATTCTTATCTGCTAACATACCCACATGGATTTGGGGGTTATTAATGGTGTTGTCTTACAGACAGTTGTAAAAATTGGATAGACACAGACTAAGTAAAGAAGATAATGAGTTTGATTGCATATATTGGCAGTTCTTTTCTGCTTTACAGTGTGATCTACCCTTGCTGTGTGTGGACGATTTAGGCTTCTGTTTAAGATGCAATAGCATCACTGGGGTGAAACCATTGTTTTGGGTACATATTTGTACCCTTAAGGTCACAAAAAGGTAAGTTTTTTTTGTTCTCAAAAGAACAAAACATAAATGTACCTTCAAAAATACACATTAGGTCCTTAGGGTACAATTATGTACCCAAAACGAATTATAAATTTGAACTAAAGTACAGAAAAGGAACCCTTGTGGGTACCAACCCAGTGATGGCCATTGTAGCATAAACAGTACCATTTTTTCTGAGTGTGTACACCAGCAACTTGATCACTCAGGATGCTGACATGTTGCTACTGAATGTTCCAGTACCAGTGGCGTTTCTAGCTTGTATGACGCCCTGGGCAAACCCTTCTTGATGGGATATTAATGAAAAAACAGATATCAATGTATTAAGTGAGTTTAAGTAGACAGGACTGTGGCAGACTTGTTCATCGGGAAAGGAGGAAGAAGGAACCAGATTCACACTTAACAAGACTTTAATAATAACTTAAAACACTGAACTGCAACATAATAACAGGACGACACACACACACACACACACACACACACACACACAGCTCTGTGTGTGTCTCTCTCTCTCTCTCTCCAGAACTCTCGACTCCTCCTCTTATCTCTCTCCTGCTGATTAGGCCACTCAGCACCAGGCACGCACACTCACAGCCCGGCCACGCCCTCCTCCTCATCACATACCCCCACTGCCCAGTTCAGGCTGGAGAAAGCTCCGGACTGACTTACTACTCCCCCCCCCCACCTCCTTCCTGGAGGGGAAGAGTTGCCCCTTCAGCCATTTTGATGGCTGGTTTTCCCCACCTCCTGGGTACCTGTGTAGGACGAGTGGAGGGGAGGTGAGAGGAAAAGGGGGTGGGAGAGACAGAGAGAGAGAAATAAATCCCCAAAAAATCAGGTTCCCGACCACGCCGCCATTTGGTCCTCGGCCAGCTGGGTAGCGGTCCTCTGCGACGCAGGGTGATGGCACTGGACCTCACCTCCTGGTGGATGGCAGCTAGCTCCTCCACCTCCCGAAAGATGTCAGCGGCTGCTCCACCTCCCGGCGGATGGTGGCGAGCTCCCCACCCCCTGGTGGACGGTAGTGGCTCCTCCGCCCTCTAGCGAACAGCAGCAGCTCTTCCACTTCCTGGCAAATGGCAACGAGCTTCCCCGCCCCCGGCAGACGACAGCGGCTCCTTCATTTCCTGGCAGATGGCAGTGGGCTCCTCAGCCTTCAGGTGAACTGCTCCAGTACCACCGCATCAAACATCCTCTGTGTCACGAACCTCCATCAGCGGCGAGGGCTCTCTGACAGCACGTCTTCCTCCAGTCCCAGGTTTCGGCACAAGTGTGGCAGACAAGCCTCTTGTTCATCGGGAAAGGAGTAAGCAGGAACCGGATTTACACTTAACAAGACTTTAATAATAACTTAAAACACTGAACTGCAACATAATAACAGGACGACACACACTCACAGCTCCGTGTGTGTCTCTCTCTCTCTTTTCAGCACTCCCGACTCCTCCTCTTATCTCTCTCCCACTGATTAGGCCACTCAGCACCAGCTGCGCACACTCACAAAAATCTTATATTTCAAAATATCTGATCTGTTTGATGTGTAAACGCAGCCTAATAGACCTTAATATTTATCAAACAACAATATACAACTAAAAAGAACAACTTTACAATTCGTTTTTGGCACCACTTCTTTGGACAATTCATGTGTGCATACATTCAATAACACTTCCTCATTCGGCCACTCGGGGCAGTAGTTAGAATTTTGGTAAGCACAGAGTGATTTCAGCTGAAGATCTTTTGACCTACTGTTGTCAAATGCACAGTGAGATCAGTCTGACCCCAGACCACCTTTTCACGAAGACTTGTGCGTCGTTTGGAAAATGATCTTAGATACATATCCGATTTTGAAAGTGGCCAAAACAGGCCCGGTACCAGCTCTAAGTGTTTGGTGGGCTAGATAACTCTAAGGGTGGGACAGTCAATTGATTATTGCAAGGATAGGCCAAGCTTATATCTGGGTTGGATTGATCTACTTAGGCCCCTAATGTGGAGCTGGGCCTGGGCCAAAATTGAATATTAATAAATCAGATTTCATAAGTGTCAACTGTTTACACAACAAGATCTGATCTGTGGAAACAAAATTGGTATTGGTTGATGCAAATTTGTTGTGCAAATGCGTTGGTTATTTACCTTGTCAGAATGTGAGATTTTTCAAAGTGTTCCAAAATAATCACTCTCTTTTTTATTATTATTTGTAATTCTCTTTTTAAAATTTACATTTGATAATTTGAAGATAAAAGTTATCTTTGTACACACCTCATTTTTTATGACTGGCAGTTGGTTGTTGGCCCTCTTGTTGTTTGGGAAAGAAACAATAAAACAATAAAACATTTATTTTATTTAAAACAGGAAAATGGGAAGGGAATGTTCTCATCTCTTGTTCGCTTCTTTAAACATATTTTACATAATGCAAGAAAATGACAGGTCACCTCGATCACCACAGTGGTAGGTGTTTTAGTATGCAATACCTCATCTTCCATGATGTCTTTGTTTAAGTCTGGTTTTGCAGGCCCTTGAATAATGAGGAAATAAAAGTAGATAACAAACATGCAAAACAAAACTATGCAAATGCTCACCTCTTGTTGACCACAATCTAAATTTGAATGGTTGGTTCACATACTCACATTTACTTGTGGCATTTTAGCATTAACAGTCAACATTTGAGCAAATAAACCTAAATATACACTCACTGGCCACTTTAGTTGGTACACCTATACATCTACTTATTCATGTGATTATCTAATCAACCAATAATGTGTAATGTACAAAATCATGCAGATATGGATCAGGAGCTTCAGTTAATGTTCACATCAACCATCAGAATGGGGAAAAAAATTTATCTCAGTGATTTCAACTATAGCATGATTGTTGGTGCTGCGATTTTCACGCACAACAGTCTCTAGAGTTTACTCCAGTGCATCCAGTGAGTGGCAGTTCTGCGGACGGAAATGCCTTGTTGATGAGATTGGTCAGCGGAGACTGGCCAGACTGGTTCGAGCTGACAGAAGAGATTTGGTAACTCAGAACACCACTACGTTGTATTTTAGTGAGCAGAATATCATCTCAGAATGCACAACACGTCGAATCTTGAGGCGGATGGGCTACAACAGCAGAAGATCATGTCTGGCACTTTATTAGGACCATACTGTTCCTAATAAAGTGCTAGGTAAGTGTATATACACATAAGAATGATTAATTAATGATTGTTTACATTTTTGTGTACCATAATGTGCTTCTCTGTGTATAGTGAAATAGTTTTCTTACTAAGAAATATCAATTGAAATTATTTGATCTCACAATATAAAAAAGCCTCCCCGACAGAAGTGAAAGGCAGAAAAAAATGACATTTGATAGTACTGGACAACTCAGAACTTGGCCAACATCTGCAATGATCATCAAAAACTAGCACGGGTCAGTACTTTCACAGAGTTTAATAGCATAAGTTGTATTTAAATGCTTAAAAATGGTTTTACTATAGTAATGTTTAGAGATGCTCCAATTAGCATTTTTACCACGGATACCGATTAACAGATACCTGTTATTTGATCATCGTTACCTATTCTGATCATTTAACCTTCTATCACGAGCTCTGTCATGACCGGTTGAATTCAAATTAAGACTTCTGCTCCTGTCACCAGAAAGTCTCTAACTGACGTAGTGAAGATTCAGGTGTACAGAGCGCGAGAGATAAAATTGTGACCCTGAAGAGAAACATTTTGATGTAATGGCGCTGTGCTCCAGTTTATATGCTTGCGACAAAGCATGCATAAGGGGCGGAGCGTTAAACACCATCTGCCAATAAATAAAGGGCTTCAGAGATCGTCACTCTTGGGAGGAGTTTCCCATAGCGCCAGCTACTGACGCAGCATCAAAATAACCAACTTGAAAGGGAACTGATGCACATCAACAGGTTAACCAATAATTGTAACCATGATAAATCTTGCAGTTACTATGGTTTTACAACAAATTCCATTGTTAAACTGTAGTAAAAACAGGGTTAACTTGTATTTCTACAGTAACCACAGTTGAACTATTTGTAGTATAACCATAGTAACCACAAAATTATGATTTTAATTGCCAAAGTTTTCCTGTACTATTACTATGGTTTAACTATGAATATCATGGTGAAACTATGGTTACAGTAGTAAAATCATGGTACATTTTGTGGTTATTGTTCTACTATAAATAACATTGTTACTATGGTTAGTGTAGTAAAACTATGGTTATTGCAAGGTAACTCAAAGTACTGCAAAGGAACACAAACTATTGCGACGGAACGCAAAACAATTTCAGAAAAAAATTCCCTCCCTGTCCTCTAAGAGGCTTTGTAAAAGTATGGAGGCAAAATTTTATTTTTCCAGGTGATAAATGTATAGTTTATATGCACTAGTGATAGTAAATTCTAAGGTATTACCAACAGATAAATTCTTAATGTGCTTTTGTTTTTAGGGCAGTGGTTCTCAACTGGTGGGTTGCGACCCAAAAAAAGGTTGCAGATAAAAGAGAAAAAACAATACTAAATGCAATTAATATGCATACAAGTGTAACTAGCAATATAATAGTGCACAGTATACATTTTTGAAAGAGAGCTGAAAACACTCACTATTTTTGTTGTTCATGCCACTATGTCTAATTAAACTCTAGAATTTTGGCACAAATTCATCTGTCACTTAGTAGAAGCAAAACAAAATAGGTTGATGCCAAAATGGACAGGTTCATTGACATATGCCTGCATCTTTGAAAACCAATAACAAAACTAAGTTAAGGTAAACAAGATTAAAGAAAATATGACCCAGATGCAACTAGGATGAACATGGTTTGTATCGAATGCAATGTGTTTCTTTGAGATGAATTATGGGCTGCAGAGAGCATGAAACCATTCAATCCAAAAGACATTTAGACACCAAAATGGTCAATTTTCTTATATCCCCATATGTTACGGTGTAGCCACATGGCAACAGTTTATTTTCTTTTACTTTCTTACCTTTAGGAAAAAAACTAAAACATCATGCATTTTTGGAATTAAACGGCCAGTCTTTACAGTAACTAATGTTTTTTTTAAGCCACATGACATTTAATTTGGTCTCCAAGACAGGGAAGACACCTGCCGAGGTGCTCCACAAATTGATCTATTATGATTTTTTCTCTGCATCTTCATTAATTAGATGATGTTATTTACTGATCAACTTTATCTAACATAGTTTTAAAGAAAATTTTTGCCATACAGCAACAATGTACTACAAATTGCTGTGTTGCAATATGGCAACTCTGTACCACACTGGAACTGCACTAATCATTTTCTTATTGGGAATTTTAAAGAAAGTGGCACCAATTATTTTTGCATTCATTTATTTGGAAATGTTCACCATAATATGATTGCATTTATGCATCTATAACACAATCCTGGTTTGTATTTCTTCTTTTCTGACAAAATTGAACAGCAATGATTTATGGAAATAGCAAGTAGATTGCATAGTTAATTCTGATTGACAACAGTGAGGATGAGCTTTTGTGACAGTGAAAATGACATAAATAATCAACAATATAATAGTTGGTATGAGTTCCTAGTGTATAAATAAATTAAAGAAATGACTGGTTCGAACTGACAAAGTTTATGGTAACTCAGATAACCACTCTGTACAATTGTGGTGAGAAGAATATCATCTCAGAATGCTATTCTGAGATGTGGGTTGGCGCTGTTTTGGCGGCACATGGGGGACCTACACAATATTAGGCAGGTGGTTTTAATGTTGTGTCTGATCGGTGTATATATATATATACACACAAACACACAGTATGTAAGGGATAATGTATAGTCAGCCGGTTGTTATCGCACAATAAACCCTGACAGGGTGATCAGGACCCTGATGCAAAGCGGAGTGGTCTTATATCACCCTGAAGGGGTTTATTTTGCAATAACAATTGACTGACTATACATTATCCAGCTTATTACACAGCTACTAACCAAATAAATAAATACATGGACATAAAATATTGATTTGCGTTGAAATTATGTAATTTGAGAAGAAGAAAAACGCTGAACAGCTGAAATCAACCCCCGGTTTGCGTCAGAGTTCTGTTGGTGGATTCTTTTTGCGTAAATGACCATCTGACTCCTCATTATTCAGCCTATTACAAGACTACTTGCCAAATAAACAAATAAATGGACATGAAACAGTGAACTGAGTTGAAAATATTTTATTACCTTACTTGAAGAGATTGCACAGTTATAGGATAGGATCGCTCCTCCCTTGCCAAACCGGGCCAGTGGTGGTTCAAGGGCCACTGTTGGGCCCTTGAGCAAGGCCCTTGACCCTATCTGCTCCACGGGTGCCATATCATGGCTGACCCTGCACTCTGACCCCAGCTTAGCTGGGATATGTGAAAAAAAAGAATTTCACTGTATATGTATAATGTGTGATAAATAATTATAATTATTATAACACCCATAAAAGCAGTGACCATTTGGCTACAGGACTAACCTTTCTCACTGTAAAACAGCTTCTGTCTCAGTTGATAAACTTGTGATGTTTAGTCTCATTTTACAGCCTGAATAGAAACACTTTTACTGTGCAAAAGTTTTATGCACTTGTGAAACATTTTGCATAGTGAGGATTTCTTCAAAAATCATCCCATAAATAGTTTTCATTTATCAATTAACGTCATACAAAGTCCAGTAAATATAAAAAAGCTAAATCATTATTTGGTGTGACCACATTTGCCTTCAAAATTTCCCCTAGATACACCTGGACACAATGTTTCTTGGTTGTTAGAAGACAGATTGTTCTAAGCTTCTTGGAGAATTTGAATCTATTTAGGCTGCCGGGGCAATGCCATCTGTTGCAGGGCTCCCTGTTCTTCTAGTCTATTCTATTCTATTTACAAAAGGAATGTTTGGGAGTCTAAAATGTATATTTCCTATGACACACTAAAGCTGAAGATATACTGTAAATAACCTTATTAAGACAAATGTTTTTGTGAAACATCTTATGTGCCTAAGAATTTTGCACAGTACTGTATAGAAATGTTTGGACATTCTGTAATATTATTTGAAGACTTTCACTTGATCGTAGATTTAGGATAGCAAGATAATATGCCTCTCCCCCTCCAGACCTGTGGACATTTGCCTCTGTATTCAGCAATACATTTGCATGTAAGGTTTTGGTTCCTTTCCATTGTCTCATTGATTGCCTCCCACTCTGACTGCCTTCTCATTGAAGTGTTAACAATATCTTGCTTAGGGTATCAGATGGACACTTAGCAGCTGATTACGTGGCCTCTCCAGCAGAACAGTGCATCAACTTTTATCGGTGCAATTTCCTACTCAATACATTTTCCATTTTACTGTTTGTATATTTGTGTAACTTAAAGGTGCACTCAGTAACTTTTGTCTTTGTGTCATCTTGGACTTAAACTGACATCTAGCAGCTTGGATGCAGCATAATTTAAGATCAATAGTTTTTAGTTTCAGATGCCATTGTAAAAATGTTAGTATTCACAGTCAGCCATGATTACTTTAATCAATGAGTGAAAGTGTCAAATAACAGGAAGGTTACTGAGATTAAGCGAGTAGTATTCGGCTGTCATGTGATTCTAACATGGCAGCTCCCAAGTGTGGACCGTCTCCATGTAGAATAAAATAGGTTTTATAAGGTTACTGATATGACTGGAGTCTTAATTTTAATGTGAGTGGTCACGATTCCCTACATACGTATTTTGCAAAATTAAAATTTATGTCTTTAGGAGTGAAACTTTTTTAATGAGGAAAAATTACTGAATGCACCTTTAATAAATATCTTTACTTGCTCTAAAGGTCTTAGGATCTCTTTTTCAGACTGAAAGCTTAAGCATTCTATCATTTATTCTTTAAGTTTAAACCTAAATTTTCCATCTACTTCTTAGAAGTACTGTCTTTTTAATTAATACAATTCTAAATTTACAACAACTTTAATCGGAGTCAGATTTATCTTAATGGAGTCAGATAAATAATTAAATTAAAGATGTCATCTTTCAACTGCTTTTTGTTCCAACTTTTGGTTCAAAATAGTAGCCTAGGCTTCTAGCCTTACATCACTATGCAAAATACTCCTGATCCATGAAATCATTGCATGCAATGTTTTAAGTTTGATTTAGAGGTAATTTTATCTAATATTTCTAAATTTTTTAAATGTTGCAAATTTATGTAGCTAATGAGAATCTCTGAAATTATCACATTTATTTTCAGACAAAATACTAATTTATCATTTTCCGTTTTGTACAAGGTGATTGAATCAAACGTTTTTGATAACTGCCCAGTAAGTGAAAAGCACCCTGTTGCAGGGGCTAAAGGCCCCATAAACACATTTTTTTAAGTGGGGTGAAAATATTTGATATGAAGAATGTTCAAAGTGGTCTCACATTGACTGATCCAATCACAATGGAGATTCATTTGTTTATAGAATACATGAGATGTTCTGAAATGCCAAATGTGATTGAAATGAACAAAAAACGGTTAACCCTTTTCTGAAGAGGTTATTTTGAAAAAGTATTTTCTTAATTTGTAACTCAAAAAAATCTTGCTGTCTCAGAAGTATTGGACAAATTTTACTCTATAACTGTCCCTATATTACACAATATCACTATCACCCCTCTGGGGCCCTTTTACCCCAATTGTGCCACCTTTTTTTAATCATAACAACGTTCCATTAAAATGTATATTATATAAATTATGTTGGTCAATCAATATTCAATAAAAATTGTTTATTTTTTCATTGCTGTGTGTGTGTGTGTATATATATATATATATATATATATATATATATATATATATATATATATATATATTCATTTTTATTTTTATTATTTTATTAATAGGGCTTAGTAGAGCTTTTTATGTCAGAAAATCAAATGAGAAGATATATTTCATAGTTAGAACATAATGTGTACTATCCATGTATATACAGAAGTCGGCGTTTACATACACCTTAGCCAAATACATTTAAACTCAGTTTTTCAATTCCTGACAATTCATTGTAGAAAAAAATTCCCTGTCTTAGGTCAGTTAGGATCACTACTTTATTTTAAGAATGTGAAATGTCTGAATAATAGTAAAAAAAATATTTATTTCAGATTTATTTCTTTCATCACATTCCCAGTGGGTTATAAGTTTACATACACTTTGTTAATATTTGGTATCATTGCCTTTAAATTGTTTAACTTGGGTCAAACATTTTGGGTAGCCTTCCACAAGCTTCTCACAATAAGTTGCTGGAATTTTGGCCCATTCCTCCAGACAGAACTGGTGTAACGGAGTCAGGTTTGTAGGCCAATTTGCTCACACACAATTTTTCAGTTCTGCCCAAAACTTTTCTATCAGATTGAGGTCAGGGCTTTGTGATGGCCACTCCAACACCTTGACTTTGTTGTCATTAAGCCATTTTGCCACAACTTTAGTGGTATGCCTTGTCTTTTTGGAAAACCCATTTGCGACCGAGCTTTAACTTCCTGGATGGTGTCTTGAGATGTTGCTTCAATATAAACACATAATTTTCCTTCCTCATGATGCCATCTATTTTGTGAAGTGCACCAGTCCCTCCTGCAGCAAAGCACCCCCACAACATGATCCTGCCACCGCCATGCTTTACGGTTGGGATGGTGTTCTTCGGCTCACAAGCCTCACCCTTTTTCCTCCAAATATAACGATGGTCATTATGGCCAAACAGTTACATTTTTGTTTCATCAGACCAGAGGACATTTCTCCAAAAAGTAAGATCTTTGTCCCCATGTGCACTTGCAAACTGTAGTCTGGATTATTTATGGTGATTTTGGAGCAGTGGCTTCTTCCTTGCTGAGCAGCCTATCAGGTTATGTCGATATAGGGTATACGATATAGTTTTACTGTGGATATAGATACTTGTCTACTGGTTTCCTCCAGTATCTTCACAAGGTCCTTTGCTATTGTTCTGGGATTGATTTGCACTTTTCACACCAAACTACGTTCATCTCTTGGAGAAAGAATGCATCTCCTTCCTGACTATTGTTTGTACAGATGAAAGTGGTACCTTCAGGCATTTAGAAATTGCTGAACAAAGATGAACCAGACTTATGGAGGTCCACAGTTTTTTTTCTGAGGTCTTGGCTGATTTCTATTGATTTTCCCATGATGTCAAGCAAAGAGGCACTGAATTTGAAGTTAGGCCTTAAAATACATCCACAGGTACACCACCAATTGACTCCAATTAGCCTATCAGAAGCTAATTGGCTAATTGCCTAAAGGCTTGACATTATTTTCTGGAATTTTCCAAGCTGTTGAAAGGCACAGTTAACTTAGTGTATGTAAACTTCTGACCCACTGGAATTGTGATGTAGTCAATTAAAAATGGAAAAATCTGTCTGTAATCAATTGTTGGAAAAATTACTTGTGTCATGCACAAATTAGATGTCCTAAACGACTTGCCAAAACTACAGTTTGCTAATATGAAATCTGTGGAGTGGTTAAAAAATGAGTTTAAATGACTTCATCTTACGTGTATGTAAAGTTCTAACTTCATTTGTAGCCTACAGTATGTCTCATTTATAATTCTGCATACTGTATGCAGTTTATGGTAATATAAACAAATGTCAACACTGTTGTGCTGGGTCACTACTTCATGTCCAAAATCTGGGTCCTGAAGCAAAACCAGTTGAGAAACACTAACAACCATTTTCTCAGCACTTAAATAATAATAGTCAAATAATCAAAATAATCTGTAAAATGAAAGGAATGAGAAAATGACCGTAAACGAATATTCCGGGTTCAATACAAGTTAAGCTCAATCGACAGCATTTGTGGCATAATATTGTTTACCACAAATAATTATGTCCACTCCTCTGTACTTTATGTAAACGAAAAAAAGAATAATCTAAGTTAAATGCCTCACTCTACAACGGAAATGAATGGGGCCATTTTTTGGAGGGTTTAAAGGCAGAAATTTGAAGCTTATAATTTTACAAAAGCACTTACATTAATTCTTCTGTTAAAACGTATGTATTATTTGAGCTGTGAATTTATTTCAATCGTAATTTTTGCAGCCATTTTAGGGTTTGTTAACATTACATCGTCACTGCAGCAAAGTTGTAAAATTTGCTATAATTTTGAAAATAAAAGGTTAGTAAGATATTTATCACACTAAAATTATGTTAACACATGCATGAGGGTGAGTAAATTATAACAGAATTGTTATTTTGGGGGGAAATTCCTCTTTAGAAGTTAGACGTTCCAGATGCTACAGGGTGATTGTGACGAGGAATGAGGATCTAAAGGCAGCTTTAATGAAAAACAAAATAACTCAGAATAAAACTAAACAAAAACATGGGAAACCAGGTACAGAACATGACAAAACATATAAAGACTGACAAAGAAACCAGGGGAAAACAAGGGCTTAAATACATGGGGGCAAACAAGGGAACGAGGAACACCTGTGGAAACGATCAGGGGAAAACCAATCATAAAATGAAACTATAAAAGTACTACAAACTAACGGGAAACAGGAACTAAACAAGAATTTCAACATAAGTCTATATAAAAACAGGGAATATGTGACAATGATTAACCACAGAAATGTTCAAACCAGCTAAACCAGGCATTGATAATCCTTTGTATTGAATTGTAAATATGTGGTTGACTACAGTCTAAAACAATGGTTCAATGTAAGACAAGCAGAGCAGGCTGAATCAGAATACTTAAAATGATTTAAGCATGGATCCAGGACAAAAAAGTAGTACATTTACTGAGAAGGCCACTCAAATTATATGTAATCTGATAGATGGTAGAAAACAGAAAACTAAAATAGGTTGTATGGTTGTGACATGGGCAAACCTAAGCATTCATTGTAGGTTATCTTGACTTGTACTATTATTTCACATAATAATCTTTTTTTTATAAATGGCTTGATGAACAAATACATCAAGTTCCTACTAGTTTGACTCTTTAAAATGATCTGGCACTCACAAATAATTACAAGTTAGGACTTGGAACTTAAAATTCACACACACACACACACAAAATCTCACTTATTTGACAACAATGAAATGCCATGCTTGATAAAATAATAAAAAGCATAATACATCAGAGAATAATACATTAGAACACTTATCGAGCATTTAAAAATGAAAGTCACTCACCAGCAGGGAAAAAAATATAATTTGAGTCCTTATAATATGCTCCCAAACAAATGACAACATAAAATAAAATGCATACAAAAAGTACATAAAAAGAATATAACATCATCTTGCGGTTGTTGAAACCTCTCATGACAAACATTTTGGAAGAGTGCTCAGCTCAGTATGATGTACCTCCTTTATAGTGTTATTTACAGACTGCACAATTGTCTTGCACAACAAAAAAAAAAAAGAAAAAACACAATAAACCTGCAGAACAAGATACGAGTGTATGACGAGTGCTAGTCAAATGTGCTGGCTGCACTCCAAAAGCCATTGGTAAATTTCTTGACTTGAACTAACTCTGCCTGGGCAGAACTAATCGCCGTATTTGTTAATAATAATAATAATAATAAAACAAATAAAACAAAACAACAAGAAACAAATTGCATTCAAATATAACATGCCATTCACTTGGATTTCAACAAAAAACACAAGAATAGAGAATGTCATCGATGTGAAATATTGATCTCTGGTCCTTTGAGAATTTTCATGTCTTGTTCCCATTTTGAATGGACAGAAATAAGATATTTGAAGTATACTGTATCCCTCCTTAAAAAGCTTGAGGGCATTTATTATTCTGAAATACTTCAAATTAATTTACATACTTTTTCAATTGTATGAGGTACTATAGTAGCAGTTGACCTTTCTTTTATGTGAGCTAACTGGAGTAGATTACTTTATCATAATCTGATTACTGTTAGTCTCAGCTAAAGGTACCATGCTCCATTATAAAGTCAGCAAGGAATTTTTCCATGTAGTTCCCTATCTGTCACTCACTCGACATTGTGTCAATTTAGTGACACTAGGGGTCACTCTTGGGAGCCCCAAACACCTCTGCTTTTTTGAGAAAAGGCCAATGAGGATTGGCAAGTGGAATTTGCATGCCACTCCCCCAGACATATGGGTATAAAAGGAGCTGGTATGCAACCACTCATTCAGATTTTCTCTTCGGAGCCGAGCGGTTCTATTCATTGAAGCTGAATTCATCCACGAAGTTCATTCATCTCATCTGCTGGATTCTACGGCGCATTTCAGTGGCTTCTCCCCCTCTGTACCCGTGGAGTGCAGAGAACGCCCCTGGGCGCTTCGGCAGAAACAACTAAAAGAGTATATTCTAAAAGGAGTATATTTTCTTTCTAAAAGAGCGGCACACATGGAACGTCTTTTTAAAGATGCCTTTCCGTTTGTGTGTTATTCCTGGTTGCGGTCGATATCTCTCCGCTTCTGATGGCCACGATCGCTGTCTTACGTGTCTGGGCACTGCCCACGCGGAGACATCGTTCGTGGATGAGTCATGTCCTCATTGCAAGAACATGACCATGGCAACGTTGCGGTCGTGGCTTGCTTTCGTAAGCCACCCCAGTGGCTCCCCGCACCGGTCTTTCTACCTATGGGTTTGAGGCCGTGTCTGTTAGCACTGGGGATGATTTGGGGATATCAATGGGACCACCTCCGCCGGGTATCCCCCCATGGATCTCCCATGCTCCAGCACTCTCGCTTGCCCCGATAGGGCTCTCGCACGAGACCGCCGGCTTGTCTTAGCGCGAGTTCGACTTCTCGTTCGGAGCTCCAGAAGATGATGAATTATCGAGCGCAGCATCGGAGAGCGGGCTCGTCCAGTTTGACGCAGAGGCTTCGGCTGGGCTTCCTCCTTCGGGAACGGTCGCCCAGTCTCACACCGACACGGAAATGACGGACATGCTTTCCCGGGCGGCTCGACGATCAGTTCCTGGGCATGGGGTGCCGCCCACAGCCATGCCCCGCCCCCCTTCCTTTCTTCCCGGAAGTGCATGAGGAGCTGACAAGATCATGGGAGGCACCTTTTACTGCCCAGTCCCGGTCTTTCAGCTCCCACACTCTCACAACCCTCGATGGTGGAGCGGCCAGGGGGTATTCGGTGATTCCCCAGGTGGATAAGGTGCTCGCGGTGCACTTGTGTCTGCAGAGTGCCACCACCAGGTGCGGGCTCCCGTCCAGGGCCTGTTGGTTTACGTCGTCCCTGACGATTGTGGCCTGCGGTGACCTGCACACCATGGCTCTCCTGCAAGTACACCAAGCCAAGGCGCTAAAAGAACTGCACGAGGGTAGTTCTGACCTGGGATTGATGCAGGAACTGCGCTCGGCGACCGACCTCACTCTCCAGGCGATGAAGGTCATGGCACGGTCTCTCGGGCAGGTGATGTTCACCCTGGTGGTCCAGGAGCACCACCTTTGGATCAGCTTGGTCAAGATGGGAGAGGTGGACAAGGCACGGTTCCTTGATGCCCCCATTTCCCAGGTTGGCCTGTTTGGCGACACCGTCGAGGACTTTGCCCAGCAGTTCTCGGCGGTGAAGAAGCAGATGGAGGTCTTACACCATATCCTGCCCCGGCGCGGCTTAAGACCCCATACCCTGTCTGCTCGTCGCCAAGGGCGTCCTCCTGCAGCAACAAAACCGGCTCCGCCGCAGCCCGCCCCAGTGGCCTGGCTCTGGCATGGAGCCCTCCGCAGGAAGCAGACGCCACCCATCTCATGGCCGGCCGCTAAGAACCCGAGGAAGGCTTCAAAGTGCCCCCGAGACGGGCGACCCAGGGACGAGGAGACCCACTTCTCTGGGGCTGGTCGAGAGACCACTCCATCCCCCGGTGGAGGGCCGGGAGGAGAATCTTTTGTCGCTGCATGCCCAGGAGGCTGCAGCACACAAAAGCCTGACAAAAGAATGGTTCCCTCGTCTCCTGGGTCACATATCCGGTATGCATGGCCGTCGTCACGACCACCATCCACCGCCCAATTTTGGCAGGTATGGCGCTCAAGCGGCGGACCCCCCGCACCTGTGCGCCCAGCTGTGGCACAAACACGCCCACACGGGATTGGTTCCAGTGGACTATGGGGATGAGATTCCTCCTTCGGCCAATCTTATAGTGGGCGGCAGGAGCCAGGTAAGTGCTTCGATGTTCCTGGATTAAGCACGGCCACAGGGCTCAAGTCCCCTCGACGTGGCACCTTGAGCTCTGCCCCATCGCGAGGCCCCACCCGCCGGTACGTCCGACGTGATCATTCCCTTGGTCCCCCTCACCCAGAGTTTGGGCGCATGGCTTGTGCTTTCCAACCCGTCACGATGGCTGACCTGGACCATCCAACTCGGCTACGTGATTCAGTTCACCAGAGAACGCCGCTACCTTGCATGCGGAGATCGCTACCCTTCTGTGCAAGGGCGCGATAGAGCCTGTTCCTCCAGCCAAGATGAAGAAAGGGTTCTACAGCCCTTACTTCATCATACCGAAGAAAGGCTGTGGGTTGCGACCAATCCTGGACCTGTGAATACTGAACCGGGCTTTGCACAGACTCCCGTTCAAGATGCTGATGCAAAAACGCATTCTAGCGAGCGTCCGGCATCAAGATTGGTTCGCGGTGGTAGACCTGAAGGACGCGAACTTTCAAATCTCGGTCTTACCTCGAAACAGACCCTTCCTGCAGTTTGCCTTCGAAGGCCAGGCGTATCAGTACAAGGTCCTCCCCTTTGGCCTGTCCCTGTCCCCTCATGTCTTCACGAAGGTCACAGAGGCTGCCCTTGCCCCGCTAAGGGAAGTGGGCGTCCACATCCTCAACTATCTCGACAACTGGCTAATACTAGCTCACTCTCGAGAGTTGCTGTGTGCACACAGGGACCTCGTGCTCCGGCACCTCAGCCGACTGGGGCTTCAGGTCAACTGAGAAAAGAGCAAGCTCTCCCCGGTTCAGAGCGTCTCTTTTCTCGGTTTGGAGCTGGACTCAGTCTCGATGACAGCATGCCTCACGAACGAGTCGGTGCTGAACTGTCTGAAGGCGTTCAGATGGGGAACAGTGGTTCCACCGAAACTTTTTCAGAGGCTCCTGTATCCAATCCTCAGCGGCGGCCACACTGCTCGGGTTGATAAATATGAGACTGCTTCAGTACTGGCTTCAGACTTGTGTCCCAAGATGGGCATGGCGCCGCGGGACACATCGCATGGCCATCACACCGATCTGTCGCCGCCTCTTCAGCCCTTGGACCGACCTTGCATTTCTACAGGCAGGGGTTCCCCTAGAGCAGGTCTCCAGGCATGTCGTGGTTACAACAGATGCCTCCAAGACAGGCTGGGGCACCGTATGCAATGGGCACACAGCCGCCTGCTCCTGGACTGGCCCACAGCTGCGTTGGTACATCAACTGCCTAGAGTTGTTTGCAGTACTGCTCACCCTGCGGAGGCTTCGGCCGTTGATCCAGGGCAAGCACGTGTTGGTCCGGACGGACAACACAGCATCGGTAGCATACATCAACCGCCAAGGCAGTCTACGCTCCTATTGCATGTCACAACTAGCCCACCATCTCCTCCTCTGGAGTCAGCAGCACCTCAAGTCGCTACGAACCACTCACATCCCGGGCGACCTCAACACCACAGCGGACATGCTGTCATGTCAGGTTACCCTCAGGGGAGAGTGGAGACTCCATCCTCAGGTGGTCCAGCTGATTTGGAGTCGATTTGGTCAAGCACAGGTGGACCTGTTTGCTTCCCGGGAATCCTCCCTCTGCCCATTTTGGTATGCCCTGACCGAGGCACCCCTCGGTATAGATGTGCTGGCACACAGCTGGCCCCCTGGACTACGCAAATACGCATTTCCCCCAGTGAGCCTACTTGCACAGACCCTGTGCAAGGTCAGGGAGGATGAGGAGCAGATCATCCTAGTAGCACCCTACTGGCCGACCCAGACATGGTTCTCAGATTTCACGCTCCTTGCGACAACCCCCTCTGGCGAATTCCCCTGAGGAAGGACCTTCTTTCTCAGGGACGGGGCACCATCTGGTACCCATAACCAGACCTCTGGAATCGTCACGTCTGGCCCCTGGACTGGATGCGGAAGACCTAAGTGGCCTACCACCTGCGGTGGAAGACATGATCACTCAGGCTAGGGCTCCCTCTACGAGGCGACTGTATGCCTTGAAGTGGCGTCTGTTCGCTAATTAATGTTCTTCCCGATGTGAAGAAGCCCAGAGATGCGCATTCGGATCAGTGATTTCCTTCCTGCAGGAGAGGCTGGAGGGGCGGCTGTCCCCCTCCACCCTGAAGGTGTATGTAGCTGCTATTTCGGCTCATCACGATGCAGTAGATGGTAAGTATTTGGGGAAGCATGACTTGATCATCATGTTCCTGAGAGGTGCTAGGTGATTGAATCCCTCCAGACCACACCTCGTCCCCTAATGGGACCTCTCCATAGTCCTTCGGGTTCTACAGGGAGCTCCCTTTGAGCCCTTGGAGTCAGCTGAGCTTAAGGCACTCTCTTTACAGACTGCCCTCCTGACTGCGCTCACTTCCATCAAAAGGGTAGGGGACCTGCAGGCATTCTCTGTCAGTGAATCGTGCCTGTAGTTAGGTCCGGGTTACTCTCACATGATCCTGAGACCCCGACCAGGCTATATGCCCAAAGTTCCCACGACTCCTTTTTGGGATCAGGTGGTGAACCTGCAAGCACTGCCCCAGGAGGAGGCAGACCAAGCCTTGGCGTTGCTGTGTCCTGTGCGAGCTTTACGCATCTATTTGGATTGCACGTAGAGCCTTAGAAGCTCTGAGCAGCTCTTTGTTTGCTTTGGTGGACAGCAGAAAGGAAGCACTTTCTCCAAACAGAGGATCGCCCACTGGGTCATTGACGCCATCATGATGGCATATCAGGCTCAGGATGTGCCACCCCCTGCGGGTTTACGAGACCACTCCACCAGGAGTGTGACGGCCTCCTGGGCCCTGGCCAGTGGCACCTCTTTGGCATACATCTGAAGAGCAGCGGGCTGGGCAACACCCAACACCTTTGCGAGGTTCTGCAATCTCCGGGTTGAGCCGGTCTCATCCTGTGTATTGGCAGGCACGAGCAGGTAAGTTCTGGGACAACTGGCCAGGTGTACCGCTTGCGCATAGCACCTTTTCCCACCCTTGAGGTGAAGACGTGTGCTCTTGACTCCCAGTCGTGTTCATAGACTGTGATCCCTGAATGATTTTCCTCCTTAGCCCTCTGACAGTAGAGTTTGTGGAGAAACTCGCTGACCGGCCCAGTACGTGCGCTAATGAGCCCCTGTACTGAGGTAGGTGCTTCACATGTTCTGGTTCCCCAAAGGCGACCCCATGTAATATCTTCCACAAAATTGTTTCCCTGATGGCAAACTGCATCTTCCTTGGGCAGAGGCCCCTCTACCCCCGGTCGCCACGCTCTGTAGAAACTACTCCCCCTTCAGGTAGGACCTACCATGGGACCTCTCCACATGACATACTTCCGACAAGACTCAGTAAGACCATGTGACATATTCCACTCAAAATACCACCCCCCCCCCCCTTTTGGGCAGGGTGTGGTCTCCGCAATGTCTTCCCCTTAGGAGCGACACCCCCCTACGCTGACACTTATGGCTCCCAGTCAGTTAACAAATTCCACTCTTTTTGGGGAGAAAAGAGAGGGAAAAGAGACCTCAGCTGGGCTAGCCTGTCCCTGTAGTTGGGCAGTCAACTTGTTCCTGATGGACCATTCGACGCCCATAAGAGTGTTGGAGGAGGTTACGTGACAGCCTGGTGCGCTGGCTACGAGGCACACAGCAGTCTGCCCGTCACACACCACCAGTTCACGTAACACAGTTCAGCTAGTTGTGGCTTTTTTTATAGGGACCCCTATTGTCACTACATCAACAAAACATTGAGTGAGTGACAGATAGGGAACGTCCTGGTTACTTTCGTAACCTCCGTGCCCTGATGGAGGGAACAAAATGTTGTGTCCCTCTTGCCACAACACTGAACTACCCGCTGAAATGGCCAGGACCTGGTCTCGGCTCCTCAGCACAAAACCTGAATGAGTGGTTGCATACCAGCTCCTTTTATACCCGTATGTCCGGGGGAGTGGCATGCAAATTCCACTCGCCAATTCTCATTGGTCTTTTTAAAAAAAAGCAGAGATGTTTGGGGCTCTCAAGAGTGACCCCTAGTGTCACTACATCGACACAACGTCTCGTTCCCTCCATCAGGGAACGGAGGTTACGAAAGTAACCAGGACGTTTTTTAGTGTAGTTTTTTAAAGGAAAATCACAACAAAAAGTTTGCTTGTAGTTTTTTGCACTTTAAATACAGCAAACTGACTTTTCATTGGCCAAATAAAACCTGGTCTAATATAATCATGTTTTACTTTGCTCGTTGTACGTATCACGGCAGTTGTCTGGTGAAATAAACACTAAAAGTGCAATGACTTTTATTCTCTTTCACACAAATTATGAGGGACCATTTAGGCTATAATTCAAACATTACCTCTCATTTACACACAAAACACTCTCACATTACCAAGAAATGACTGCATGTACACACAAAATGCATGCAAATTCACATGAAACTCTTGCTTATACACACAAAATGCATGCACATACAATGCTTTTACCTCTCACATACACATCACTTATGCATTTACTGATTTTACTATCGATCACATAGGAAATCGGCATGTTTCTTCCGAATGTTCATGTACATTGACATCGACCACATTTTGCCAATATACTGACAAGCACCAACAAATAAGACATTTTTGCATCAATTTAAGCATGATCACATTTCCCTCTATAGATACTCATAGCGTGTTGTGCAAGAGACCTCAGAGTCATGGGTTCTGGTGCTGCGTTCACACACAAAGGTGAGCGCAATTCGGAGGTTGCATTTTGCTCTAAAATAAATGCTTTACTGCACTGACATTTAGGGTTGGGGTTTGAGTTAGGGCGTATTACTCTTCACTGTATTACATCAATTACAACTAAAAATACAACTCCTTTTTAGCACCAACTTGTGGACATTTCATCAGGCAACTGGAAAACAACACTTTTAGCTTTGGCCACTGTGGGCAGTGGTTTGAATTTCGTTAAGCACAGACTGATTTCAGCAGCAGAACTTTTGACCTGCTGTCGCCAAATTCACAGTGTGATCAGTCTGTGAAAAAATAATGAATGTAACAGTTGGACATTAAATTGAGACCCCACTCAAATTTTCTTTCAATGAATAAAATGCATTGCATCCTACATATCTCAAAGGCAAGCTCCACTCTGGGTTACAGGTATGTGTGGCACAGAAAAATGTATGGCAAAAAGTTATTTAATACATTTTGCTATGATACTACTCCACCCTGGGAATACACTAAATTACCCCATGCAATTGGTCACAGGCTCACACAGGTTGCCAAAATAGTCAAAGATGGATCAAAAGCAATGAAAAATTAAACCACACAATGTTTTACACCCACCACCAAAAGATTAAACATTCCAACAGGAAAATCAGATCCAACTACAAGAAAAAAAAACTTATGAGTAAAGAAGGCCACCATTTAGAATATTTAGTGTACACAAGCAGGCACAATAATGGTAATAATGGCAATCATAATTATTAAAGATTCACAAAAATTAAATCAATCAATTTAATCAATGACAATTATCAATTAATAAATATATCTTACCCAAATGCAGCAAAAAACAAAAACAAAACAAAATAAAGATTAATGGATAATTATAGGCTTTGTTTACACTGCACTTTGTCATTTTCTAAGTAACCAAAATTGAATCTATTTGTTCAGACAGTGTAGTCAATAATGGGTATATCTACATTGGTTGACATAATAATGACTTTAGCTTCAGAGAGAGACTGTCTTCTACCACAACTGAGTGTAGCTGTCAGTGTGGTAAGAGTGAACAGAATTCTCACTCTTTTTCCATGCTCATGTTATGACGGTATCTCAAATCTATGCTGTGTGACACCACTCATTCACCATTCAAAGATACATATTGTCCTAATAATACTAATAATAAAATTTTAATCAGATCTGACTGCTTAAAGTAAAACACTTTAGAGATTTCAAACCATCGTCTTTTTTTTATTTTTATTTATTTTATTTATTTATTTATTTATTTTTTTGCTGTTTAGACTACAGAAAGTTAAAGACCCCATGAAAAAGCTAATATAGTAATGAAATTTAAAAATGTCATTACTTTTTTATTACTGATACACTTTGTTGCAACATAATGTTAATTGTACTGCAACATCTTGAATATACTTGCATATATTGCTTAATTCTACTTATTTGCAGTTGAATGGGTATTCTAAAACACTTTAATCCAAATAAGTATGCAATTCTGAACAGGAGCATAGCACCAAATTTTGGGCCCCAGGCACAGAATTATTTTAGGGCCCCCTGACAAATTTAGGTTTGTGGTGGGGAAAATATCCAGTATAAACATTTTAGATAACAGTGCTAATTCACAACTTTTTATTTTCAAACACAAATATTATTTGAATCAAGCAAAATAAATAAATAAATAAATAAATAAATAAATAAATATATATATATATATATATATATATATATATATATATATATATATATATATATATATATATTAGTTTTTCATCATAATTGTTGCATTTTAGCTTTTGAAAAATGGGAAAATGCATTATATTCCAGCAATAAATGTCTTGAAGCTGTATTTATTATTTTGCATATATATTTGTTACATGTTTATTGTTTACATGCATAAATTGTTCCATTTACAATTATTTACATTGATACCCAGAACCAGTGGCATAACTTGGATCTTGTGGGCCCCAGTGCAAAAAAACTTGATAGGGCCCCTTGCCACCCCTACCCACTCATAGCCTACAACAATTAACTTAAAATAAATGACATTATAATGTAATTTTTTGGTTTGCGCAATATTGTCACTAAGTGTCTCAATACGTTTGATCCTCTCAAGGCAGCTTTTCAGAAATTATTTATCTTAAAATGTCTTTCTGACACAAATGGAATTCCACAAATGAGTTGTACTATTTATTCTGAAAGGCTGCATTTTACTTAAAAAAAAAAAAAAAAAAAAGATCATCATGGATGAGATGCATAGTATGTAGTCCAGCTATAAATACAAAACAGTCCAGCTGAAGCCTTGTGGTAATTGCATCTGTAAGCCAACAAAGCTATAGTTGGTTGAATTGTTTAGGCAGTTTTAATGCTTTAAGGTAAGGCTCGGACATCACAGGTCTCAGTATAACTACCCCATTGCTCAGAACACATGCTAAATTGGTGTTGTTTCTTTAAATAGAGAACAACATCTGAGCGCAATAATGATTTTGTACTTCACATATTCTTTTGGTGGCTTTATGTGAGGAAAATTTCATATGTACCTCATGGAGTTCTGGAAAAAAAAGAACAGTTAGGCATCACAGATAAACATCTAATTTTGCACTGACGTAAAATATGTTTATACAGTAGATGCGTGAATAGTGGCAGATGTTGACCGTTTGATTTTAATTGTGCACGTCACTTTATTATGCAAGCATCTAAATGTTTTTCACTGTTTGATAAAGAGCATGTAATGATGTAGTTGCTAATAATGTTACCTACCACCTGGTGAATATTTCTGTTTTATTTTGTCGCCAAAAGCAATTTTTTTCTCGGATTTGGTGCATGCCAGGTGATAATTTTGGACCATGTTTACATGAATATCAAACAAATATTCCCCTAAGAAGCTACATTGAAAGGTATGGCTCACTTTCTTTCTGTAAAAAACTAAATAAAAAATAAATAAATTGTCTGCCACTGTCACAGTTATTCACTGTTTTGTTCTATGGACTCTTATTTTGATATGGTTTTTGTGTCATCCTTAGTTTCCCCTGGACTACACTTCCCATAATACACTGCCCTCATCACTGCCATCTGTTCCCAATCCTCCTCACCTGTCCTCTATTTCCTCATTAGCAGCTTTTGTATAAATATCCTCCTAGGTTTGTCCATTCCTTTGTCAGTTCTTGAAGTATTACCTTGTGTTTGTTGTTTTGTGATGTTAAGCATTATAGTTTGTTCCACTCCAGCATTTACTATTAAATTATTGAAAGTATCTACTCTTGCATCTCCTCTCTTCTGCTCCATGAAACCAACGTTACAGCCACCTCCCGCTCTTTCTCCAATCCTTTTTCTTTTGAGTGTCTGATTTTGGATTCATTTCTGTACAAACTAGTGTTGAGTCCAAAAGGGGCTGAGTCGGACTCAAGACCAAGTCCATAACAGGCCGAGGTCGAGTCAGAGTCCGAATGAATCTAAATTCAAATTGTAACCGTAAACTCAACATCAATATTTTAAACTTCACAAATAAGAAAAAACAATTGTCAATATAAATGTAACAAATACACCTCTGTTTTATTAGTTTCCTGCTGAACAAACTTCAAAGTGGTTTCAGAATGAAAGCATATGCTTAAGGTGTATGAAGACAAGAGTGTTCTTCAACACAATTCTTATTGTACTGTTGACATTTCACTTGTTGCTTTTTCTCCTCCATTCAAACATAGACTAAAGAAATTGAAAGCTGCTTTACTGGCACTTCTGTCTGTCTTTGTTTTTTAGTGGCTGGATCCTGACACTCACATTATGCCTTTTGTTGTGTGAGTGCACATGGCCTTGTGGGTTTTCTCATTGCCATGTGCATTCGTGTCTGCAGTGGAGAGTGAAACACCGCCCCCTAGTTTGACTTGTTTGTAGTTTATCAGTTACACCTTCCTTCCCTCCTTACCTTCTTCATTTCCTTTACTATTTAATCTCCCTGTTTTCTCTGCCTGTGCCAGTTCGTTGCGGAAAGTTTAGGTTATCGGTCTGTCTGTGCCACTGGAGATTCCTGTTTTGAGCCCGGACCTAAAGGCTCCCCTTCTCCAGCCCTGCCCCAAGTCTGTGGAACATCGTTTTCCCCTACGGGGTGGTTTCTGTTGTGTTTTTTGGATCTAATAAAAGCCCATCGTTTATTCTGCACTTAAAGTCCTCGCCTCTTTAGCTCCACACCTGACAAGTATATGAATACAGTAATCATATATCTAAGTAATGGTAACCCTGTGGTATTTTATTTTAAGTAATTTGAAGCAACATGTAAAAACAGTTGTATGTGAATAGGTTAATTATATATTGAAGTACCAGGGTAGTACCATGATACACTATATTGCCAAAAGTATTCGCTCATCTGCCTTTAGACGCATATGAACTTAAGTGACATCCCATCCATAGGATTTAATATGACGTCGGCCCACCCTTTGCAGCTATAACAGCTTCAACTCTTCTGGGAAGGCTTTCCACAAGGTTTAGGAGTGTGTTTATGGGAATTTTTGACCATTCTTCCAGAAGTGCATTTGTGAGGTCAGACACTGATGTTGGACGAGAAGGCCTGGCTCGCAGTCTTCGCTCTAATTCATCCCAAAGGTGCTCTATCGGGTTGAGGTCAGGACTCTGTGCAGGCCAGTCAAGTTCTTCCACACCAAACTCGCACATCCATGTCTTTATGGACCTTGCTTTGTGCACTGGTGCGCAGTCATGTTGGAACAGGAAGGGGCCATCCCCAAACTGTTCCCACAAAGTTGGGAGCATAGAATTGTCCAAAATCACTTGGTATGCTGAAGCATTCAGAGTTCCTTTCACTGGAACTAAGGGGCCAAGCCCAGCTCCTGAAAAACAACCCCATACCATAATCCCCCCTCCACCAAACTTCACAGTTGGCACAATGCAGTCAGACAAGTACTGTTCTCTTGGCAACCGCCAAACCCAGACTCGTCCATCAGATTGCCAGATGGAGACGCGTGATTCGTCACTCCAGAGAACGCGTCTCCACTGCTCTAGAGTCCAGTGGCAGCGTGCTTTACACCACTGCATCCGACGCTTTGCATTGCACTTGGTGGTGTATGGCTTGGATGCAGCTGCTCGGCCATGGAAACCCATTCCATGAAGCTCTCTACGCACTGTTCTTGAGCTAATCTGAAGGCCACATGAACTTTGGAGGTCTGTAGGGATTGACTCTGCAGAAAGTTGGCGACCTCTGCGCACTTTGCGCCTCAGCATCCGCTGACCCCGCTCTGTCATTTTACGTGGCCTACCACTTCGTGGCTGAGTTGCTGTCATTCCCAATCGCTTCAATACCTCTGACAGTTGACTGTGGAATATTTAGTAGCGAGGAAATTTCACGACTGGACTTGTTGCACAGGTGGCATCCTATCACAGTACCACGCTGGAATTCACTGAGCTCCTGAGAGCGGCCCATTCTTTCACAAATGTTTGTAGAAGCAGTCTGCATGCCTAGGTGCTTCATTTTATACACCTGTGGCCATGGAAGTGATTGGAACACCTGAATTCAATTATTTGGATGGGTGAGCGAATACTTTTGGAAATATAGTGTATATTTTGAATTGCCTTAAGGCCCCATGTAAATACAATAGAATATAAATATTTTAACCATATATTAAAGTTCCATTTTAGTACCATATTATTCTTTTAAGTCATTTGAAGCACCATGTAAATACAGAATGGTACATAAATATGGTAGTTGTGTATAAACGATACCTTTAAATATTGGAATGTTATTGCCCAGATGTGCTCAAACACACACGGAATTTGGCCTCTGAACAGAAGCTTTCAGTACAGAAATACAACAGCTAGACACAGAATAACAGAATAAGACTACTAATACACTCACAGACCACTTTATTATCTAATCAGCCAATTGTGTGACAGCAATGCAATGCATAAAATCTGCAGATATGGATCAGGAGCTTCAGTTAATGTTCACATCAATGCATAAAATCATGAAGATATGGGTCAGGAGCTTTAGTTGATGTTCACACCAACCATCAAAATGGGGAAAGAAAAAAATCAACCCATTCTGATGGTTGATGTGAACAATAACTGAAGCTCCTGACCTGTATCTGCTTGATTTTATGCATTGCACTGCTGCCACACGATTGCCTGATTAGATAATCGCATGAATAAGTAGGTGTAGAGATGTACCTAATAAAGTGGTCTGTGAGTGTATTAAGGGTATGTACATACACTTGATACTATGTCTGTTCTCAGCATGAAGTCTGAATGCAGTTTGCGCGTTTGCATTTCGGGGATACCACCAGCAGGTGCTATCAAAGTGCATGGCCAAATTCTTGAATTACAATGAAACTGTAAATTCCTCTGACAATTACAGTTTACAGGAGCCATAATGTTGTGTCAGTAGATCAATATGATTAATTATACTCTCTATAATGTACCAAAGCCTACATCCAATTAGACAAGCACCACCTTTTTCATGCGTATATAAAGAGCCTGTCATAAACCCTCTTCGGATGGGATTAGTTTTCTAAATGACATTTGAGTTGCAATTAGTATCACCCGATGTCTGAGATTTAATGTACTGATTCAGATGGGATCAGATGGGTCGCTGCATCTCACTTGACGCTGAAAAGGCGTTTGATATGGTAGAATGGGATTATCTTTTTAAGATTTTGGAAAGGTATGGGTTCGGGAATACATTTATTGGTTGGATTAAGTTACTTTATGGACACCCTGTAGCAGCGGTACAAAAAAATGGATTAATTTCAGATTATTTTACTCTGAATAGGGGCACCCGGTAGGGTTGTCCTCTTTCCCCATTATTGTTCTGTCTTGCCCTGGAACCATTAGCAGCCACGATAAGAAAGTAGGATGATTTTCCAGCGGTGATGGCGGGAGGTGTGGCGCATAAGCTTCTGCTTTACGCAGAATATATTTTATTATTTGTCTCTGAACCTACTAGATCTATGCCTTGCCTCCACAGAATTATTAATTCCTTTTCCAAGTTCTCAGGATACAAAGTCAGTTGGTCTAAATCCAAAGCTTTGGCTCTGACAGCATACTGTCCAGTAACGGCCTTCCAGCCGGGCACCTTCCAGTGGCCCAAACAGGGCATTAAGTATTTGGGTATTTGTAAAGAGGAGGCGAGAAGCAGCTTTCCTGGTTCATCATTTGTCCATCACTTGTTCGGGTCTGTGGTGCCCAGGCTCTCTCTCCTTTCTACTTGCGGTGTGGCTCTATTTATCTGCTCTCCCCATGCTTACTGAAATTAGAGACAGGTGTTAGACATAATTTAGCTCAGGTGTAAGCGCCCTTACCGCTTTCTCTCTCTCCGGAGAGATGCTTGACCACGCCCCCGCTGCCACAGTATTTTATTCCCAGCAAATCTGTCTGATTTAGTTAGAGTTAATTTTGACCCTTTAATTAAAAGGTTTTTGAGAGATGTGGACAGGTGGGCTTCATTACATTTATCGATGATTGGAAAGATTAATGTTATTAAAATGAACTGTATTCCAAAATTCAACTACCTGCCACAGTCACTCCCTATAGATGTCCCCCTCTCTTATTTCAAGCAATTTGATAGCATAGCGAAGTCCTTCATTTGGAATGGTAAACGTCCCAGTCTACATTTCAACAAATTACATAGGCCAATTGACAAAGTTGGGCTAGGCCTACCCAAGAGTTTGTTTTATTATTATGCATTCGGTCTCAGACATTTGGCTCATTGGTCGCTTCCACCTGAAAGAGCCCCTCCCTGGTTTTCTATTGAACAGGAAGTCCTTGCCTCTATTTCACCATTGCAAAGCCTTTCTATCAAACTAACTGGAGAAGTTAAGTCACACCCCGTTATTTCACATTTGCATATGATTTGGACAGGAGTGGCCACAGTATTTAATTCAGACATTTATTTAAATGTTGCCTCATGCATATGGCTGAACCCCAAATTATGTATCAATAAATCCCCTTTCTGTTGGTCAGAGTGGATTGTGAGAGGGGTTGCTACACTCGGTAACCTGTATGAGAGTGGAGTGTTGAGATCTTTTGAGAATTTGGGTCATCATTTTGGGATTCCCAGATCTCAGTTTTATAGGTATTTACTGCTACGACACATGCTCTGTATGGTTTTTGGGAGTAGCACACACACCCCTAAGGCAGCAGATGCTTTTGGAAAAGGTCACGAGGCATCAGTGTATTACTACCTGCTAATTCAGAGTTTGGGGGATGTAGCTTTAACTTCTATCAGTAGATCATGGGAGAAAGATTTGAATTTGGTATTGGAGGAAGGAGTGTGGACTAGGATTCTAAAAAATTTCAAGTCTGCATCTAGAGATTCAAGGGTTCGCCTTATGCAATTTAAGATTTTACATAGATTTTACTGGACCCCCTCTAGATTATATAGGCTTGGTCTTAAAGACACACCCACCTGCATATATATGTATTTTTTTTTTACTTTATGTGAATGAAAAGACACAAATTCACCCGCTTTCTCATTGGAAATAGATCAATTTCAAAATATCACTGTCCTGGTCACAAAAGCAAAGTTTGTGGGAAATAATAGCCATTTTCTATACTTTTGAGGCATAAGCAAGTAAGAAATAACACTTACATAGTGTTATCATACTTTATTTATTTAATTATTTTTTAATAATTGTTTTTGTGTGTCTATAATCATGTGGGACCACTGGGGTGTTCTTGTGGGTGGGGTTGGGGGTTGGGGATTTTTGTGGGGTAGTAATAGAGGGAGTTAAGTATTAATTCTGTTTGTAAATGTTCTTGCTTTTATTTGTTAATATACAGTGTGAATCAATAAAAAATGTTAATCTGAAAAAAATACATTTTAAATAATTTTAAATAATTATAAATTACTTATTTTTTTAATCCTATTAAAATAGTGGCTGCTTATAATAAAACCAATTAAATTAAAATACTGTAAATCTGTAAATTATATAACTCTAGCGTAACGTAATTGAGCGGAGAAATTAAGGTGAGTATTTTACCTGATATTACAGTGGCCAGTCTTAGCAGTTTCCGCGACATTGCTCTCTTTTCATCGGATGACAAAAAATATACATCCAAATTGAAAGGCACATAGCAGGCAGAAGATTATGTAGGTCAAAATACATGTGGAGAAGCATTGTGAAAATTCAATTTCAGCAATCACAGACATTCACATTCGGATGGGATTAGATTGCTCAGAGGACCCTTGAGTTAGCCGAAAAACAGTAGGTAATTTGCTCTGGAATTTTTACAGAGGTTGTCAGATTTGGGATTAAAATCACAAAGTATGTTTGTGAAACATGAATTTCATCTTTATATCCTCCTAATGTTGCTATCTTACCCAGAATGGCCCAGTTACGTAATATATTTGTAATATTTAGGTAATTCCATTACTTACTGACAAAGTAACTGCAACGTCATGGGCCCATAATTTCATTACCATTAAATTACCAATTCACAACATCATCTTAACGTCCTCCTTATGTCCCAAGCTTACCCAGAATGGTCCAGTTACATAATGTATTCGTAATATTTGGGTAATTATGTGACTTATTGGCAATGTAACTGCAACGTCATAGGTCCGTAATATAATTACCACTTCACCTTCCAATTCCAATTCCACTTTTTTACATTTTCCAATGTGATCCCAACATTTTTTAAAAAATCAGTCCAGTCGCAACACAGGAAAATGACATGACATATTTGTGTTGTAGCAGTTTAATAATTGCAACAGTATCATCCAAAGTTCAACAACCACATCATTAAAATTACCTTCTCGTTGAAGTTCTGTTAATATTTTTGCGTCTGTGATTATTTGGCAGCTTTAATCACCTGAAATGTCCGCTAACATTATGCCAAATATTTATAACAGAAGTGTCCAGAATAATGCTATTTTTATTTTATTTTTTATCCCCTTTTCTCCCCAATTTGGAATGCCCAATTCCAATACTTAGATAGGTCCTCGTGGTGGCGTGGTTACTCACCTCAATCCGGGTGGCAGAGGACAAGTCTCAATTGCCTCTGCTTCTGAGACAGTCAATCCGCGCATCACGTGGCTCGTTGTGCATGACACCGCAGAGACTCCCAGCATGTGGAGGCTCATGCTACTCTCCACACAACTTACTACACACCCCATTGATAGTGAGAACCACTAATTGTGACCATGAGGAGGTTACCCCATGTGACTCTACCCTCCCTAGCAACCGGGCCAATTTGGTTGCTTAGGAGACCTGACTGCAGTCACTCAGCATACACTGGATTCGAACTCGCGACTCCAGGGGTGGTAGTCAGCGTCAATACTTGCTGAGCTACCCCGGCCCCCTGATAATGCTTTTTGTTAAAATAAATGTATACATAATATAATATAAATGAATATTATATATAAATGTTTTATTTTTTGCTAACCGATTAATTTGACATTTTTGGTATAATTTAATATAATTATTTATTGAAAAAAATATGTAGGTCTGAAGATTATATTGTAATTAACCATTTTTATATATCCTTAAAATGGCTTTAAATTAAATTAACAAATGTATTAAGGTATTAGGCGTTAAGCTGCTCTAAGTAGAGTTTAATATGAGCACAGAAGTCATTTAGGCTTGTAATTTCATTGAAATCCTGTTTCAATCCTTTTTTTTTTTTTTTTTTTTTGCAATTAACATTTTTATTGATTCGTCTATTAAATATGAACAGCAGAGCATATATATATACAGAATCAATATTTAACCCTCACTATCCCCCCAACCACACCAATCCCCCACCTGACCCCAACAACACCCCAGTGGTCACATAATTATAGACACACAACACAAAAATTAAATTAAATTAAAAATAAAATACATAATAAACTAATCACACACATCCCCTATACCTCTCTCTCCATTGTCCCTCCCCGAGAGCCCTCCAAAAAAGACAGATATCTGCCCCACTTCTTCACAAACAGGTCTAGACTCCCCAGTCTTCTGGATACCCCGTCCTCAAGAGCTGCCACTCTGGCCATCTCTGAACACCACTCCTGAAATGGGGGTGCTCCAGCCGACTTCCAACTCCTTAAAATGATCTGTCTGGCAATCATAATACTAGTTAGGACCCAGTTTTTCATGTGCTTATTCTCCAAATTAATGACTGCACCATCTTCTAAGATACAGAGTCTGGGGCAAAATAAAATATGAGAGGCCAAAACCTCGCACATAAAATGTCATGGTTACTTTCGTAACCTCCGTCCCTGATGGAGGGAACGAGACGTTGTGTCAATGTAGTGACACTAGGGATCACTTGGTTTGGGAGCCCCAAACACCTCTGCTATTTTGAAAAAAGGCCAATGAGAATTGGCGAGTGGAATTTGCATGCCACTCCCCCGGATATACGGGTATAAAAGGAGCTGGTATGCAACCACTCATTCAGATTTTGTGCTGAGGAGCCGAGACCAGGTCCTGGCCATTTCAGCGGGTAGTTCAGCGTTGTGGCAAGAGGGACACAACGTCTCGTTCCCTCCATCAGGGAACAGAGGTTCCGAAAGTAACCATGACGTTCCCTATCTGTCACTCGACGTTGTGTTGATATAGTGACACTAGGGGTCCCTATACAAAACTCCACAACTAACTGAACTGTGTTACGTGAAGTGGTGGTGTGTGACGGGCAGACTGCTGTGTGCCTCGTAGCCAGTGCACCAGACCGTCACGTAACCTCCCCCAGCGTTCTTTATGAGTGTCGAATAGTCCTTCAGGAACAATTAGACTGCCCAACAAATAGGTGGACAGGCTGGCCCAGCCGAGGCCTCTTTTCCTTCTCTTTTCCTTCTCATTTCTCCCCAAAAAGAGTGGAATTTGTTAACTGACTGGGAGTGGAAGTGTCTACGTTGGGGGTGTCACTCCCAAAGGGAACACACCGCAGAGACCACACCTCACCCAAAAAGGGGGTGGGGGGTACTTCAAGTGGAAATACATCACATGGTCTTACTGAGTCTTGTCGGAAGTATGTCATGTGGAGAGTCGCATGATAGGTCCTACCCAAGGGGGAAGGAGTTTCTACAAGCATGGCGACCGGAGCAGAGGGCCCTCTGCTCAAGGAAGACGTAGTTTACCAAGAGGGAAACGATTTTACGGAACATACAACACATGGGGTTACCTATGGGGAACCACCGCATGTGGAGCACCTACCTCAGCACGTGGCCTTACCAGCGCACTTACTGAGCCGGCAGCGAGTTTCTCCACAAACTCGACTGCCACAGGGGGTCATCCAGGGATCACAGTCTGTGAACACTACTGGGAGTCAAGAGCGCACGTCTTCGCCTAACGGGAGGGGAAAGGCTCTATGCGCAAGCGGTACACCTGGCCAGCTGTCCCGGAACTTACCTACTTGTGCCTGCCACTACACGGGACGAAACCGACTCAACCCAGAGATTGTAGAACCTCGCAAAGGTGTTGGGTGTTGCCCAGCCTGCTGATCTGCAGATGTCTGTCAAAGAGGTGCCACTGGCCAGGGCCCAGGAGGCCGCCACACTCCTGGTAGAGTGGGCTCGTAACCCCACAGGGGGTGGCACGTCCTGAGCTTGATATGCCATAGCGATGGCGTCAATGACCCAGTGGGCGATCCTCTGTATCGAGACAGCGCTTCCTTTCTGCTGTCCACCAAAGCAGACAAAGAGCTGCTCGGAGCTTCTAAAACTCTGCTTGCGATCCAAATAGATGCGTAAAGCTCGCACCGGACACAGCAATGCCAAGGCTGGGTCTGCCTCCTCCTGGGGCAGCGCTTGCAGGTTCACCACCTGATCCCTAAAAGGGGTCGTTTGAACCTTGGGCACATAGCCCAGTCACGGTCTCAGGATCACGTGAGAGTAACCCGGACCGAACTCCAGGCACGATTCGCTGACAGAGAACACTTGCAGGTCCCCTACCCTCTTGATGGAAGTGAGCGCAGTCAGGAGGGCAGTCTTGAAAGAGAGTGCCTTGAGCTCAGCTGAATCCAAGGGCTCAAAGGGAGCTCCCCATAGACCCTGAAGGACTACAGAGAGGTCCCACAGGGGAACGAGGTGTGGTCTGTAGGGGTTCAACCTCCTAGCGCCTCTCAGGAACCTGATGATGAAGTCGTTTTTCCCCAAGTACTTACCATCTACTGCATCGTGATGAGCCGAAATAGTGGCTACATACACCTTCAAGATGGAGAGGGACAGCTGCCCCTCCAACCTCTCCAGCAGGAAGGAAAGCATCGATCCGACTGCGCATCTCTGGGGGTCTTCCAGTCGGGAAGAACACCACTTAGCATACAGGCGCCTCGGAGAGGGAACCCTAGCCTGAGTGATTGTGTCTACCACCACGGGCGGTAGGCCACTTAAGTCCTCCATGTCCCGTCCAAGGGCCAGATTGTGGAGATTCCAGAGGTCTGGTCACGGGTGCCAGATGGTGCCCCGTCCCTAAGAAAGAAGGTCCTTCCACAGGGGAGTCTGAAGCCAGTGCTGAAGTGGTCTCATATGCATCAACCTGAGTGGTGTGGCCGTCGCTGAGGATGCCATATGCCCCAGGAGCCTCTGAAAAAGTTTCGGTGGAACCACTGTTCTCCATCTGAATGCCTTCAGACAGTTCAGCACCAACTGTGCATGCTCATTCGTGAGGCGCGCTGTCATTGAGACTGAGTCCAATTCCAGACTGAGAAAAGAGATCCCAGTTGACCCGAAGCCCCAGTCGGCTGAGGTGCCGGAGCATGAGGTCCCTGTGTGCGCACAGCAACTCTCGTGAGTGAGCTAGGATTAGCCAGTCGTCAATATAGTTGAGGATGTGGACGCCCACTTCCCTTAGCGGGGCAAGGGCAGCCTCTGCGACCTTCGTGAAGATGCGAGGGGACAAGGGCAGGCCGAAGGGGAGGACCTTGTACTGGTACGCCTGGCCTACGAAGGCAAACCGCAGGAAGGGTCTGTGTCGAGGTAAGACTGAGACGTAAATGTACGCGTCCTTCAGGTCTACCACTGCAAACCAATATAGATGTCTGACGCTCGCTAGAATGCGTTTTTGCGTCAGCATCTTGAACGGGAGTCTGTGCAAAGCCCGGTTCAGTACTCGCAGGGCCAGGATTGGTCGCAACCCACCGCCTTTCTTCGGTACGATGAAGGGCTGTAGAACCCTTTCTTCATCTCGGCTGGAGGGACAGGCTCTATCGCGCCCTTGCGCAGAAGGGTAGCGATCTCCGCACGCAAGGTAGCGGCATTCTCACATCGAGGCGAAGCGGACGCCGCTGAACCTGGGCGGGCACCTGGTAAATGGAATCGCATTGCCGAGTCGGATGGTCCGGGTCAGCCATCACGACGGTTTGGAAAGCGCAAGCCATGTGCCCAAACTCCGGGCGAGGGAGACCAAGGGAATGATCATGTCAGACATACCGGCGGGTGGGGCCTCGCGACGGGGCGGAGCTCGAGGTGTCACGTCGAGGGGACTCGAGCCCCGTGGCCATGCTGAGTCCTGACTTACCTGGCTCCTGCCGCCCATCATAAGATTGGTCGAGGAGGGGGGAGGAGGAATCTTGTCCCCATAGTCCACTGGAACCAATCCCGTGTGGGCGTCTTTGTGCCACAGCTGGGCGCACAGGGGCGGGGGGTCCGCCACTGGAGCACCATACCTGCCAAAATGGGACGGCGGAAGGTGGTCGTGACGACGGCTGTGCGCACCTGATATGTGACCCAAGAGACAAGGGAACCATTCTTTTGTCAGGCTTTTGGGTGCCGCAGCCTCCTGGGCATGTGGCGACAAAAGATTCTCCTCCCGGCCCTCCAACGGGTGATGGAGTGGTCTGTCGACCAGCCCCAGAGAAGTGGATCTCCTCGCCCCTAGGTCACCCGTCTTGGGTGGAGTCTTCTTCCTGCAGAGGGCTCCACGACGGAGCCAGGCCACGGGGGCGGGCTGCGGCGGTGCCGGTGTTTTTGCTGCAGGAGGATGCCCTTGGTGACGAGCAGACGGGGTGCAGGGTCTTAAACCGCGCCGGGGCAGGATATGTTGTTAAACCTCCATCTGCTTCTTCACCGCCGAGAACTGCTGGGCGAAGTCCTCGATGGCGTCGCCAAACAGGCCAACCTGGGAAATGGGGGCGTCAAGGTAACGTGCCTTGTCCGCTTCTCACATCTCGACCAAGTTGAGCCAAAGGTGGCGCTCCTGGACCACCAGAGTGGACATCGCCTGCCCGAGAGACCGTGTCGTGACCTTCGTCGCCCAAGAGCAAGGTCGGTCACTGAGCGCAGTTCCTGCATCAATCCCGGGTCAGAACTACCCTCGTGCAGTTCTTTAGTGCCTTGGCTTAGTGTACTTGCAGGAGAGCCATGGCGTGCAGGGCAGAGGCAGCTTGTCCAGCAGCACTGTAGGCTCCAGCCATCAGGGACGATGTAAACCTACAGGCCCTGGATGGAAGTCTCGGGCACCCACACCAGGTGGTGGCGATCTGTGGATACATGTGCACCGCGAGCGCCTTGTCCACCTGGGGGATCACCGAATGCCCCCTGACCGCTCCACCATCGAGGGTAGCGAGAGCAGGGGAGCTAAAAAAAACAAGGACCAGGCAGTAAAAGGTGCCTCCCACGATCTTGTCAGCTTCTCATGCATTTCCAGGAAAAAAGTAATGGGGGCATGGCCGTGGGTAGTGCCCTGTGCCCAGGAACCAATCGTCAAGCCACGAGGGTTCAGGGGAGAGTGGAGGGTTCCACTCTAGCCCGACGCAAACGGCCGCCCGGGAAAGCACGTCCATCATTTCCACGTCGGCGTGAGGTTGGGCAACCGTTCCCGAAGGAGGAAGCTGAGCCGAAGCCTCTGCATCAGACTGGATGAGCCCGCTCTCCGATGCTGCGCTCGTTAACTCGTTGTCTTCCGGAGCTCCGAACGAGAAGTCGAACTTGCGCTGAGACGAGCCGCCGGTCTCGTGCGAGAGCCCGATCGGGGCAAGCGAGTGTGCTGGGGAATGGGAGGTCCGTGGGGGGATACCTGGTGGAGGTGGTCCCATTGATGTCCCCAAATCGCCCCCAGTGCTAACTGACGCTGCCTCAAACCCGTAGGTAGAAGGACCGGTGCGGGGAGCCTCAGCACTCTTACGAAAGCAAGCAGCGACCGCAACGTTGCCATGGTCATGTTCTTACAATGAGGACATGACTCATCCATGAAAGATGTCTCCACATAGGCAGTGCCCAGACACGTAAGACAGCGATCGTGGCCGTCGGAAGCAGAGAGATAATGACTGCAACCAGGAATAACACACAAACGGAAAGGCATCTTTAAAAAGACGTGTCTTTAAAAAGACGTTCCTTGTGTGCTGCTCTTTCAGAAAGAAAATATACTCTTTTAGAATATACTCTTTTAAATGTTCTGCCGAAGTGACCTGGGGCGTTCTCAGCAAACCACAGATGCAGAGGGGGAGAAGCCGCTGAAATGCGCCGTAAGATCCAGCAGAGAGAGGTGAATGAACTCGACGGATGAATTCAGCTCAATGAATAGAACCGTTCGGCTCCGAAGAGAAAATGTGTTTGGGGCTCCCAAGAGTGACCCCTAGTGTCACTAGATTGACACAACATTAAGTGAGTGACAGATAGGGAACTCTGAATCCTCAACCAAAATTCTTGCATCTTAACACATCCCCAAGAGACATGGGTTGTGTCTCCATCTTCTGATTGACATCACCAGCAGGTGGGTGTGTCTTTAAGATCAAGCCTATGCAATCTAGAGGGGGTCCAATAGACTCTACGTAAAATCTTTAATCGCATAAGGCGAACCCTTGCATCTCTAGATGCAGATTTCACGTTTTTTAGAATCCCAGCCCACACTCCCTCCTCCAGTACCAAATTTAGATCTTTCTCCCATAATCTCTTAAGAGAAGTTGAAGTTCCATCCCCCAGACTCTGAATTAGCAGGGAGTAATACACTGATGCCTCATGACCTTTTCCTAAAGCAGTAATCACCACTCCCAGAGTATCTGCCACTTTAGGGGGGTGTAAACCACTCCCAAAAACAGTACAGAGCAGGTGGCGCAGCTGTAAATACTTATAGAACTGAGATCTAGGAATCCCAAAAAGTTTAACCAAATTTTTAAAGGATCTCAACACTCCATTCTCATATAGGTCACAGAGTGTAGTAACCCCCCTCCCAATCCACTCTGACCAGCAAAAAGGGGACTTGTTGATGCATAATTTGGGGTTCAGCCATATGCTTGAGGCAACATTTAAAAAAATGTCTGAATTAAACAGTCTGGACACTTTTGTCCAAACCAAGTGCAAATGCAAGATAATGGGATGTAACTTAACCGCACAGATTAATTTGATAGGCTCTGCAATGGCGAAATAGGGGCAAGAACTTCCTGTTCTATACAGAACCAGGGAGGGGCTCTCTCAGGTGGAAGCAACCAATGAGCCAAATGTCTGAGACTGAATGCATAATAATAAAATAAAATCTTGGGTAGGCCTAGCCCACCTTTATCAATCGGCCTATGTAACTTATTTAAATGTTATTTGGGACACTTACCATTCCAAATGAAGGACTTCGCTATGCTATCAAATTGCTTGAAATAAGAGAGGAGGACATCTACAGGGAGAGACTGCAGCAAGTAATTACATTTTGGAATACAATTCATTTTAATAACATTAACTTTCTCAATCATAGATAAATGTAATGAAGCCCACCTGTCCACATCGCTCGAAAACCATTTTATTAAGGGGTCAAAATGAACTCTAAATAAATCTCACAATTTAATGTGGAAATAAAATGCCCAAATACTTAATTCCCTGTTTGGGCCACTGGAAAGCGCCCGGATGGAAAGCCATTACTGGGCAGTATGCTGTCAGAGCCAAAGCTTCGCATTTAGACCAACTGACTCTATTCCTGAAAACTTAGAAAAGGAATGAATAATTCTGTGGAGGTAAGACATAGATCTAGTGGGGTCAGAGATGAATAATAAAATATCATCTGCGTAAAGCAAAAGTTTATGCGCCATACCTCCTGCCACCACCCCTGGAAAATCATCCTCCTTTCTTATCGTGGCTGCTAATGGTTCCAGGGTAAGACAGAACAATAATGGGGAAAGAGGGCAACCCTGCCAAGTGCCCCTATTCAAAGTAAAATAATCTGAAATTAGTCCATTTGTTTGTACCGCCGCTACCAGGTGTCTATAAAGTAACTTAATCCAACCAATAAATGTACTTCCAAAATCTTAAAAAGATAATCCCATTCTACCATATCAAACGCCTTTTCGACATCAAGTGAGATGGCAGCGACCAGAGTCTGATCATTCGCCACTGACCACAAGATATTGATGAAACGCCTAATGTTATCAGAAGAGCTACAGCCCCGAATAAACCCCACCTGATCTATATGTATAAGAGATGTCATAACTTTACTTAATCGGTTAGCCAGAATTTTGACAATATTTTTACATTTAGCTGGATCAGGGAAATTGGACGGTAACTCTTACACTCGCTTGGATCTTTTTCCTTTTTAAGAATCAGACTGATCTGGGCTTGTGTCATGGTTGGAGGAAGCTTTCCATTCTATAATGATTCCGTATAAACTTCTAACAAAAGTGGAGCCAGTTCTGTAGCTTAAGATCAAAAAAATTCAGCGGCAAAGCTATCTGGCCCCAGAGCCTTGCCTGTAGGCAAGGCCTTAATTACCTCGTCAAGCTCCTCCAAGTTTATCTCAGAATCAAGATAATTTTTTTGCTCAGTTGTCAATTTAGGGAGTTCTGATGGTTCCACAAAGTTTCTAATATCTTCATCAGTAGACGAAGACGTGGAACTATAGAGATCAAGACAGAATTCTTTAAAAGCATTATTAATATCAATGGCTGAGGTAAATATTTCACCACCAGCAGATTTCACTGAGGGAATGGTAGGAAAGACTCTCTCTGCCTTATATATCTAGCCAAAAGCTTCCCTGCTTTGTCCCATGACTCAAAGTATTACTGTCTTGCCCTGAACAACCAAAACTCAACTTTCCATGACAAAATAGTATTATATCTGTTTTTCAATCAGGTCAATTCTCTGAGACCATCAGACGACATTCGGTGCTTCAGCTCTGCCTCTGCACTTTTAATATTCCCTTCCAACTCCACGAGTTCACGTGCTTTGGATTTTTTGGTGAATGAGGCATACTGTATGATCCGACCCCTAAGAACCACCTTAAGTGCCTCCCAAGCCACGCCCACAGAGGATACTGAGGACCAGTTGGTCTCCATATAAACTTTGATCTCAGTCTTTAACATTTGTTGGAAATCAGGATTTTGCAAAAGGGATACATTAAAGCGCCAACTATATGATTTATTTTTCTCTGTATGTGGCAACATCTCTAAACTCACCAGGGCATGATCTGAGACTAAGATGTTTCCAATTGAGCAATCCACAACAGATGAAATGAGAAACTTAGATATAAAAAAAAATCTATTCTAGAATAAATCTTATGAACTGATGAAAAAAATTTATAGTCCCTACCAGATGGGTTAAAAAGTCGCCAGATATCTGCAAGACCAAGGTTTTTACACATCCTGAGAAGCGTCATTTTGCTTCACTATGATCAAGGACTGAGTCCATCAAAAGATTAAAGTCTCCTTCCAATATTATATCATGAGGAGTGCCAGCTGCTTGCAACATCCGTTAGGTGCGTAAATATTAGCCAAAATCAACCTTTGCCCCTGAATTTCTCCTAAAACAATAATAACTCTTCCTAATTTATCTTTACCCTGTTTAAGACATTTGAATTGTAGATGTTTATTTATCAGTATAATGACTCCCCT